>NC_135373.1:114523556-114838769 GCF_049243985.1 Paroedura picta
CAAATGCTCCCCTGTGTGGGTACAGGTAGAGATGGGGCAACCTGCAACGACTAAAACTCCAGCCTACAGCCCAGCATGAAACCTCCAGTGCATAAACAGTCATAGAGTGGATTTGAGCCATAGAATTCGACATACCAGTGGAGGTAATCTAGCCCCTTCCTTAATGAGCACCCTGTTGGGTGCCCTTTGGGTGCCCCTTCAATAAGTGCTAATGCTGCTGTTTCCTAGCACTGAGTTATGGAACATTGAGGGCTCCCTCCTAGCCCACGTGACTAGATATTGGTAGGAGGGTCCGGTTAAGTTTCACCATCTGCTTTTTTCTTGTTTATTGATGGATGTCCTGTTTATAATGGGGTTTTATCTGCGTTTTACAATGGACTGTTGTAACCCGGCACAAGCCAGCTTCAGGAGTGGTGGGGAATAAATCAAATTATCATCATCATCATCATCAAAAGGGACACCATCCACAATAGGTGGCCATCAAACCTTTGTTTACAGACTTTCGCTAAAGAAGAGTCCACCACATCCTGACACAATCTGTTCTGTTGTTGCACAGTTCATACTGCTAGGAAGTTTCTCTTAATATTTTGCCCAAATGAACTTCCAATTTCTACTTGTTAGTTCTAGTCTAACCCACTGGAACAAGAGAGAACATTTTCTATGCTCCATTTTCTATGACAGCACTTTTGATCTGTGTCTTCCTTTAGTCGTCTTCTCCAGGTTAGTCGTCTTCTCCAGGCCACTTTCAACCTTTGATCATGCAGGTTGTTTTCCAGACAGTCCTGGGCCTAGTCTACACCCACAGGTTAATGCACTTTCAATGTGCTTTGGCAGCTGGATTTTCCTGTGCAGAACAGGAAAATCTACTTCTAAAGTGCATTGAAAGTGCATTATCTATTGTGTGCAGACTAGGCCCTGGTTTCCACCCCCTAGATGCACTGCAGTTGACCCACATCCTTCTTAAAACATGGTTGATGGAAAGAGAACTCTGACTAGCTCAAAGTCGCCCAGCTGGCTGCACGTGAAGGAGTAGGGAATCAAATCCAGATTAGCAGCTGCCTCTCTTAAACACTATAAGCACTCTGGCTCTTGTTGGAGATTTGAACTTGCTAATGGCATGTCCCCTTGCCCAGCCTGTGTCTCCTATCTTCCACCATGTCCACTGTCTCAAAGGGAGGACCCATAAGACCTCAGACTGGAGAAGAGCGGTGATTCTACCATTGGATTCCTTCTCCTCTGCTCTTCCCTACCCAAAACAGAGATATCACAACCCTCTTTGGTCTGCCTCCAGTTCTCCCTGCATAGGCTGCCCTCAACTCCCAGACTGCTTTGTGGACCATCTCTCCCCCCTTCCCGGGGAACCCAAAAGTCATGTGCCATGCTGAGGAAGTTGTGCCAACCGCAGCTATCATAGGCACCAGAGCTCCCTCCTTTCCTGGCTGGCTGGCAACCCACCTCACCAGAATTCCAGACCCACCTTCCCCATTTGGGCTTCTCCCAATTTTGCTGCCACGGTCACTGGTACTCAGCTGTACCTGCACGGAAGGTGTTGGGGGCTGCACCAGCAGCATTTCACACCCTTTGTTTTGCTTTTTCTCAGCTCCTTTAGTTGGAGAAGACAAATACAAAACAGGGGTTCAAATGATTCCATATTGTCTCAGTTGCCCATTAAGATTTCGCCAGGAAGCCGGCCTATCTGTTCTTTGTTCTGCTTGCTCTGAATATTGCCTTTATGGTTTTTTTTAAAGTATCCCTTGCAAGACCCAGCTTCTTCTGAGCTTTAGGCTTCCAGGTTCAACTTTTTCTTTTGTATTTATCCTTGGTAGGGTTATCAGCTCCAGGTGGGGAGATTCCTGGAGATTTGGGGGTAGAGCCTGGGGAGAGTGGGGTTTAGGGAGGGGAAGACCCACAGCAGGGTTTAATGCCATAGAGTCAGCCCACTAGCAATGTTCTCAAGGGGAGCAGTCTCTGTAATCTGGAAATGGGTAGTAATTCCAGGAAATCTCTAGCCCCGGCAGAAGGATGGGAACCTTAGTTGGTCATACATCCCTTCTCCCATTTCCCTTTTAAATCCCAAGTCTTCTGAAAGTTCCTTGTGTAGTCATAGAATCATAGAATCGTAGAGTTGGAAGGGATCTCCAGGGTCATCTAGTCCAACCCCCTGCAGAATGCAAGAAATTCACAACTCATCAAACTGGCTTCTTGACCTGTTGCCCATTTGCCCTCCTTGTTGGAATCATTTGCAATTATGCCATCGGTATTTCAGTTTTCAGAATCTCTCATTCCTTTTGAGTTTTGTTCTCTTGCAAAGTTTCATACCATGGGATCTATCCAGCTTTTTCGTGAGCTTTTTGAAACTGACTTTCCAAAAGTCTCCTGGGTATACATATACTATGCTCAGTTTTCATGTCCCTGCCGTGAAAAATGATTCTAAAATGACATGGTCACTTTCCCACAAGCTTCTGCCAGTTTCTCTTAACCTATTCGCTTTTCTCAGAGCAGTGGCATCTGTCCAGTTGTACTGAATGATGTCAGCAAATTTTGAATATTGCAGATTTTTGACTATTGCAGTATACTTTCAGGATGGTCCCAGCAAGCCTCAGCTTGTCAAATCTCAGAAACTAAACAAGACAAGTCCCTGTTAGCATTTGCGTGGGAGATTACCGAGGAAGTCCCAGGTTGCTAAACAGAGCCAGAAGATGGTAAACAACCTCTGTTCATCTCTTGCCCTGAAAATCCTACAGGGCTACCATAAATTGGTTGTGACTTGTATAGTTGTAATATACATTTCCCCTGTGATGTCTGTGGATAAGGTAGTGCGATAAGAGGCATACAAAGCAGGGCTTGAGAGACCCATCAAGGAACAATCGTTGTGTCCTGCATTGTGCAAGGGGTTGGACTAGATGATCCTGGAGGTCCCTTCCAACTCTGATTCTATGAACTCTGAGAATTGCTTAATCTAATGGACAAATCTGTGGGCTTCGTTAAGGGCCAACCAGGGCTCGTGGCGGGCCATTGTGGTTTGTCCCATTTCTTGTTCGGTATATCTGGATTTGATTGCTGTTGCTACTTAATAAAAAGAGCTGTTTTGGAAGAATGACTGGTTCTATATTCACCGAACCTACAGACAACATCTCTTCTTTGTAATACTAGCTTTTATTTGGAGATGAGCCCCCTTGCCCTGAAGTTTTTACTTTGTTTACAGATAAAACCAGTGTATATTTGGAGGTTTTGACAGTTTTGTCTCATGAGTTAGGATTCATCTGTTGTTGTTGTTGTTGTTATTATTATTATTATTATTATTATTATTATTATTATTATTATTATTATTATTATTATTTCGATTTATTTCCTGCCACTCCCGGAACCAGCTCATGGCGGGGTACAACTGCCCATAATAAAACCCCAATAAAACCCCATTAAAACACACTAGGACGTAACAATCATATAAGAAGAAATCAAAAATCCCAAGGAACACAGCAGTGGAAACCAACCTCCAATCCCCCCAGCAATATCTAATAGAGGAAGTGGGAAGAGGGGCACAGATAACACATAGCCAACCGCTGCTTAACACTGGGGGGCCCAATCAGATCTTCCTTGCTGCACCGGCCTCAACCATAAGCCTGGAAGAAGAACTCCATTTTGCAGGCCCTGCAGAATACCGAAAGCTCCTGCAGGGCCTGCCGATCCTCCGGGAGCTCATTCCACCAGGTGAGGGCCAGGACCGAAAAGGCCCTGGCCCTGGTTGAGGCCAGGTGCGCTTCCCTGGGGCCAGGAACGACCAGCAAGTCAAGACTGCTGAGATTAGCAATTGGTGTGTATTCAGAAGCTGGTTATTTTGACCCATCCTTTGGTTTCAATGAAACTGTGTTGTTTAGCTTTCAATAAATGGAAATGTAATTTCTAGCATAGTATAATACCCTGACAATAGCAGTGAAATCATCCTCAAGGCCTGGGAAGTCTTTCCCAAAATTCTCTGGTGTGATGGTGGCAGGGCGGGGTTGGGTGTGTTGTCCCAATTAAAATTCATTCACATCTTTAATTCCAGCAAACAAATATGCTTTGTGTGATGCCAAATGGTGCTCTCCTTATGCCAGGGAGATTTGGTGAGCTTATCCTAAGTGCTGGTAAAGTAAATAAGGGAGCCTGTGTCAAGTTTCAGAGCATCTGTACGCAAAACTGGAATCCAGCAGGAATTCGGCCTTTCCCCAATAAAAAAATAAAATTTGTGTGTGAATTTATTTAGAATTCAAAATACATATTAAAATTCTTATATAGATATTCAAAAAGCAAATACATAACCAAGACTTAAAATGAAAGAAAAATGTTTTAAAAGCCTCTCCTTATTGGTGCAGCGCTATTAATTGCAGGCGTAATTCAGTTCATGACCTTGGGGAGAAAAGTAATCTTCGATGCTTCTGGATGAGTCAACAGTATGGTTCTTAATTGACTGTTTCCTGAGGCCATAGTACTATTTCCTTGATCTTCTTTGGAAAGGGTGATTGGGTATTATTATATCTTGCAGATTGCAGATTAGTAGTGGCATTTATTCATGTGAGAAGGAGGGAGACACATGGACCTGTAATGTACAATGTATTTTTTTTTAATTAAACTTTATGAAAGGTGTGAGCAGGAGTGGCAAATCATACAGTCAAAGTTCTGTTTGATATCCACCCACCAGTGTGTTAAGAGCTGCAAACAGATGTGGGGAATAGACTGGGGCAGAGAAACAGTTCTGCCAAGCTCAGTGCATAAAACAAGGGGCCTCTGGTATCGCAGTTCTCAGGAGAACCGAATCGGTATGAATATAATTATAGGACTATTCAGCTATAATTAGTTTGGACTCTGCAACCCTTAAATATAGCTGTCTTCCTGTCACCACATAGTCTGCTCCAGCCTTCTGCAATGCATCTCTTTCACTTTTCTTCTAACACGTGGGACATTGCTTTGACTCAAAGACAGGAGCAAATAATACTGACCAATAGAGTTTAAACCATCTTGACTGTCTAGGGTTTTTTTTTAAATCATCTGGACATTTTTTAAACTTAGCCTTAATGCTAAGCATTAAAGGTAAAGGTATCCCCTGTGCAAGCACCGAGTCATGTCTGACGCCCCCTAGCGTTTTCTTGGCAGACTCAATACAGGGTGGTTTGCCATTCCCTTCCCCAGTCATTACCGTTTAGCCCCCCCAGCAAGCTGGGTACTCATTTTACCGACCTCGGAAGGATGGAAGGCTGAGTCAACCTTGAGCCGGCTGCTGGGATTGAACTCCCAGCCTCATGGGCAGAGCTTCAGACAGCTTGTCAGCTGCCTTACCACCCTGTGCCACAAGAGGCTATTATGCTAAGCATTAGGTAAAGGTAAAGGTATCCCCTGTGCAAGCACCGAGTCATGTCTGACTCTTGGGGTGACGCCCTCTAGCGTTTTCATGGCAGACTCAATACAGGGTGGTTTGCCAGTGCCTTCCCCAGTCATACAGCGATCTAAATGAACGTACATCTGTTCCTCTGGGAGCTGGAGAAGTTTAGCTCTTTTTTTCCCCTTGGCTGTCCCGTATTTCAGGAGAAAGAAAGGTTTTACAAGCACAGCATCATCACCAGTAAACACATCTTAACGATAGTAATGGGTAATGGATAGGCCATCTGATCACTTGGGTTAACAGACTGTTCTAGAAGATGTATTGATTCCCTGTCCCTGCAGTTAACTCCTTTGAGGTTTCTTCCCCCTTCTTCTTTACATGTTATAACCCTTCCCCCCTGCCTACAATAACATATTATTTGTTTCCATCAATACATTGTTTTTAACATTGCTTTATTATCTTAATATTTTTATGTAGCAATACTTTTGTATTTTTTTACTACACATATCGATTAAATTTTATAATGGATTGCAGTCTCAATTGATGAATTATTTATATGGGTCAATCGACCGAATGAACATACTGTCTGTCACATCTTAACCCTCCAAAGGTAAAGCATCACCCAGAGGTTGTGGGGCTCTGCCCTGGTATCACAACTGATGGTACCACAGACAGCTGGGACAAAAACCCCATTTTTCATCATCACTGGCCTGGTGGAATGCTCTATCTCAAGGGTGCCCAAACTGTGGGTCTCCAGATGTCCATCGACTACCATTACCATGAGCCCTTGCCATCGAGATGCTGACCATCCTGATACCGTACCGTCTGGCTTGAAGGGATTCCTGTGTTTTGTAGGAGATGCCTAGGTTTTGAATTCCTGTTTCCTAGACCGGCAGTGCTTTATTGATCTTTTTCCATGCCTCAGTCTTCCTGCAGTATGTCACATGTCTTAAGCAGCTCTGACTGCATGATTTGAATCATAGAATCATAGAATCATAGAGTTGGAAGGGGCCATACAGGCCATCTTGTCCAACCCCCTGCTCAACGCAGGATTAGCCCTAAGCATCCTAAAGCATCCAAGAAAAGTGTGTATCCAACCTTTGCTTGAAGACTGCCAGTGAGAGGGAGCTCACCACCTCCTTAGGCAGCCTATTCCACTGCTGAACTACTCTGACTGTGAAAAACTTTTTCCTGAAATCTAGCCTATATCGTTGTACTTGAAGTTTAAACCCATTACTGCGTGTCCTCTCCTCTGCAGCCAGCAGAAACAGCATCCTGCCCTCCTCCAAGTGACAACCTTTCAGATACTTAAAGAGGGCTATCATGTCCCCTCTCAACCTCCTTTTTTCCAGGCTGAACATTCCCAAGTCCCTCAACCTATCTTCATAGGGCTTGGTCCCTTGGCCCCAGATCATCCTCGTCGCTCTCCTCTGTACCCTTTCAATTTTATCGACGTCCTTCTTAAAGTGAGGCCTCCAGAACTGCACACAGTACTCCAGGTGTGGTCTGAAGATGAGTTGGTTTTTATACACCGCTTTTCACTACCCTGCGCAGTCTCAAAACGGTTTATAATCCCCTTCCCTTCCTCTCCCCACAGCAGACAGCCTGTGAGGTAGTTGGGGCTGAGAGAGCTCTGATAGGACTGCTTGATGAGAACAGCAATTTCAGGGCTGTGAGTGGCCCAAGGTCACCCAGGTGGCTGCATGTGGGGGAGCAGGGAATCAAGCCCAGCTCACCAGATTAGAAGTCCACACTCCTAACCACTACACCAAGCTGGCTCTGGAGACCATAAAACCATTGTATATACCAAACCAGATCCATCCATCCATCTAGATTTTTATACCACCCTTACACATAGCTTTATGCCACGTACCTTTCCTTTTCTCCAGATGCTAAGCACCTTTCATATGTCCCTACCCAATTGAAAATGATGATACCTGGGCAGGCATAATGAGTGGACTCATTTACCTAGTGCTGGTTTTGTCCAACTCAACATTCAAGGGATCCAGAGCCATCCATATGATCCACGGCAACAGTCTCATTTGACCTCCGTTTGTTGAATTTCTCAAATTACTCTTGTCATTGGGACTGAGCACCAAAGAACTCCCAGATATGATTTGGGCTTGGCGTAAGCCAATCTAATCAAGAATGAGAAAAAACATTGCAATGTTTGAAATTGCTAAAAACTACGTTAACAAATGTTGGGAATGTGGTAACAAAGTAGGCTTCTCTTCCTAAATGTGGTGGAAATGTGAAAAAGCTTATAAGTTTTGGGCAAAAGTTCATACCATTGTGTAGTTAACGTGGGGTCTTAGATTTCGTAGGTAAGCTGAATCTGTATTATTAAATATATCTCCGCAGTGCCTCCCAGCCTAAACTCAAAGCGTAACTAAAAGGAGACACTTAATGGAGTGGGTTTAAGTATAACAAATGAAGACTATATTTTACTGTTCTTTGTATTATCAACTTATACTGTCTCGTTTCTATATTTCTATCTTTATGAAAATAAAAAAATATATAAAAAAAAAGAATGAGGAAAACTGACTAATCTAGATGGGCCTTGTGTTAGATGTCTCCTTTCGTTGTTCCGTCATGACTGACCAGTCTGTCACTCATCAATGACAAGTAAAGTACACCTAGCAGATGTCCTGATGTTTGTTATTGGTAACACCTCAGGAATCAGAGAGCAGATAACAGGTTTTCCATGCACTGTTTGGCTCCAGTAAACAGTCTCTTTGTAGAATATTTGCTGGTGATGTGGGGTCGGTCAGTAAACACTACATCAGGGGTAGTCAACCTGTGGTCCTCCAGATGTCCGTGGACTACAATTCCCATGAGCCCCTGCCAGAAAAAGCTGGCAGGGGCTCATGGGAATTGTAGTCTACGGACATCTGGAGGGCCGCTGTTTGACTACCCCTGCCTTTAGTGGTCTGTATTGTTCCATGCTGTCACTTGATGGCTAAGAATTTTCATTGTATTGTTATTGTTGTTTTAGTTCTTCTGAAGCATACAATGTCAAGCTAATAAAGTTAGTCTGAGTTATTAGAATAATGAGCTCTTTTTTTGCCTTTACTCATTGCATTGTGCAGTACTCTTTATTAATTTTAATATTTTACAACCCCAAATTGCTCTTCTCAAATAACAACACTCCGATTCTCATTTAAACCTATGATAATAGAAACGATTAATCAGTTAGGGCCAGGTGGGAAAATGTGGAATCACAAGAAAGATCCCCAAGGCCATTAAACATAGTCCTTTAAAATGAGAACAATAAAAGGAACTGCTTTTTATGAAAGTTCATGTGCAGAAATTTTTGAGCCAGGGTGGATTCAATGGTGTTATAAGACCATAAATGAAAGTTTTTGAAAGGGTGGCTTGTGGCACTAACTGGAATGCTTGCTTTTGAATCCATGTAAGATGGGGTGAGTGATTTGCTTTTATCCTGTGCTGGTCATCCGGGGGCATGCTGAACTTCTCTGTCCAATAAAAAAGTACCATCATCATTTATTTATTTATTTATGCATTTATTATATTTCTATACCGCCCTCCCCTGAGGCTCAGGGCGGCTTACACAAAAAGTAGGAAAATTACCGTGTAATTTATAGTATCGGTATCGGTACATATAAATAAAATGGTAAGAGGGTGCTGGGAGGAGTTGGCACTCATAGCCAACCAGTCAGGTATGCTGTCCCAGCTGTCCCATTCCTGATTGGCTGTCCATCTAACGAACGGCCAATCAGGAAGCGTGTCCTGTCCCTGGCTGCATCCCCCTCCAGCTTCTCCCATATGGAAGAAGTGAATGGGAGCTGGAGGGAGGATGTGGGGCCTGTGAGCCCCATGGGGGGTGGGGGGGAAGGAGGTAGGGAGGAAACCCCCGCCATTGCTCACCCTTGCCCCGAGCAGTCCCAGCTGTGGCCACGCCAGTCAGCAGTAGCACTGCGGGGCCAGGGAGGGAGAGGGTGATCCAGTCCCCTCCAGTGCTCCTGCCACCCTGCACAGCTCTGTCTGCAGCCTTGGTAGTGAATACAGGCATAACTAGAAGCTTTTAAAATACCTGGGGAACTCTGAATGTGTCTCTCCTACCCCTACTGAAGCCATCCCTTGCAATATTGGAAGTGAGAGGTAAGGCTTTCAAGGAAGACATATGAACAAGCTTGTAAGTTCTCCAGAATTCTTGATTAGGCTGCTAAAAGAGAAATGCTGCCCTAAGTTAAGAGTGCCCTTCCAGCTAACTTCTAGCTTTGTAAGAGACAGGGTGGTTAGAACCTCTCCCTGTAGTACATGGCCAACTCAGCCCCAAGCCCCACTGGACAGTAGACTTGCCAATGTGCCAGTGGGTGAGTGCCATACTGGGAAACACTGCTCAGAAGAGCCACATGTGGCTCCCAAGCTAAACACTAGAGATTTTTGTCCACTTCAGAAATGGATGAGAAGCTATGGTGGAGTGCAGATTTCCTTTAACTGCGGGACTGATTTTTCCATTATGTCCCCCAAAGAATGTTAAGTTCTAGTGAACAAAATCTGCTTTTTAGGATCCTTGGCCCTACAGAAGTAAAATTGGCCTCAATTGGGGCCAGGGCTTTTTCAGCCTTGACCCCATCCTTTGGCAAATGAGGTCAGGGCTTTCTGGACCTTAAGCAGTTCCACAGAGTCTGCAAGACAGCTGTTTTGCCAAGCCCATGCTTGCGGCTTAGAAACCACTTATAGTTGCTGCCCCCCCAGTCTACAACTAATCCAACAAAATGTTATCTGAATACATTTCTTATTCCTCCCTCTTTTTCATTTGGGGAAAAGGTAGTTGGAAACTGACTGATTATTAATTTTTAATATTTAAAAACCTAATATTTAATGTCTTGGTTATGTATTTTGACCATTTGGGGGTATAAATATATAATAATTAATAATAATATTAACCGTGCAGAATATTGTCACTGAAAGAAAGTGGAGTACAAAGTCTTGTTAAAAAGTGAAGGAACTATTCAGCCAGAAACTTTCCAAAGAGCGAGTGAGACCATTTTTATCCTATAGTGCGCACGCCCCCCATTCTTTTGTATAAGCTTTGAAAATTCCCTACCCCATTCATGCCCATCACGGCAATTAAGACAGGAAGAAGCTGCTGAAGTGATAGAGTTGTGCTGGGTCTTTTTAATAAAAATGACAGCTTGTTATCATTCTTACCAGACATTTCTGTGACAAGATAATTTATAGATGCTTTGTCATTGTACAATTAGAACAAGCACTGTAAATAACAGGAGAAGAGCTAGGGTTTTTTTTAAGTGCCCCCACCTCCTTCCCTAAATTTTTGCTTTAACTCATTGTTTAAGAAGGGGAAAAAATCCCCTGTAGATTCAACCACCGTAATAAATCTCTGATATAAAAGTAATAGGGCGCCGAAACAAAGATACTCAAGGTATCTACAAAGTTAAACTTTAGTAGTGCCACCCTAAGCAAACTAACCAGTGACCCAGTCTCTGCTTATAATATGTGGTCTTGTAAATTCCATTTCATTGTCTGATGAAGACGTGTGCTGTGCACACACAAAAACTTAAATCTTGAGTCAAACTTTGTTGCTCATAAAGGTGTCATTGGACTATGTTACACTATGGGTAGTGTACTCATCTAGGGAGAGGTGTTTGTAAGTCACTTTGGGACTCCTTCAGGTAGTGAAAAGCAGGGCATAAAAAACCCAGTTCTTCTTCTTCATCTAAACACAAGCCACTATACTAGCTATGGGTAGCTAGAGTTTATCAAAACAGGAAGGCAAACAAATTTGGCTGGTAGAAGGCCATTTCTGGCATGAAGAAATACGCAACTCCATTGTTTGGCCTATAATTGGTCACAGCTTTATTCAAACTCCTTCCCCCACTGGAAGGGTTGGCGCAACACAGGCATGAACCCAACCTATGCAGTCCGCCAACTGCACCCCCGAATCCACACCCCATCAGAGTAGGTCAAAGATTCCCTGCTGGGAATACGTAACTCCATATATTAACAATGCCCAGTATGACAGAGGTCACATCACTTGACATGAGATTCTTATGTTTTAGGTTTTTATTTAGACAGGAAATTATTGGGGTTAACAAGAATCATTTCTGTAACAGAAGAAGAAGAAGAAGAGTTGGTTCTTATATGCCGCTTTTCCCTACCTGAAGGAGGCTCAAAGCGGCTTACAGTCGCCTTCCCTTTCCTTTCCCCTCTACAGACACCCTGTGAGGTGGGTGAGGCTGAGAGAGCCCTGATATCACTGCCCGGTTAGAACAGTTTTTTATCAGTGCCGTGGCGAGCCCAAGGTCACCCAGCTGGCTGCATGTGGGGGAGTGCAGAATCGAACCCGGCATGCCAGATTAGAGGTCCGCACTCATAACCACTACACCAAACTGGCTCTCAGAAGACAATTTAGGCAAGATGCCCCTTTTAAACCCAGCTGATTCTGGTTTAGTACACCTTGCTTAAAAACAAACGGAGAAGTAACATTTCTATCCGACTGATTTGAGTCTTCAAGTGTGCCTTTCTGTTTTACACGTCTGTCCTATATGTTAAATGGAAATGCACAACCATACCCATCTGCCTGCTGCAGCTTGCAACACATACAGACAGATTTGCATTTGTGCCTCTGTGATTATAACACATTGCTTTATTTCTGTCGAGCAACAGGATGATGACAGGTTCTTTTTTTAAATAACTCCATAGTCCACAAGAACATTGGGGAAAGGGAAAGAGAGTAATGGCTTTCTTCCTGGGATTCTAATTAACACCAGACAATCCCTCGTTGGTGTAAAATGTCATATAAATAAATGCTCTGTCTTTGATTCTGGTCCTAGTTCCTACAGCTGAGGAATATCTTTCCTGTTGAGCAAACTGAGCTACACCGGGCTGCTGTGAGGAGTCTCTGAACGCTGTTTATTTGCAACAAACATGCAACGATTCACTGAATGAGAACCTTAAGTCCTTCCCAGCATTTTACAGCAGCATTTTATTAGGTGTATATATAATACTCTCAAGAGTAGATGCAAAACTACAGGAACTATAGTAAATAAGTATTGTTGAGGAGCTATTGTGTACGACTGAGTTCAGTGCAGTGTTATAAACGGAAGGGAGAAGTCATCTTTCAGTCTGCCGGGTTCTTAGTCAGTAGGAAGCAGGGCTTGGTGGTAGAGTGCATGTTCTTTATAGACATGGTTATTGTTCAAACTCATGTATCTCATTAAAGAGCAGCTCAGCAGAGCTGGAAATTGCTTGGCTGATACATGAATGGCAGGACTCAGTCACTGTAGAACATTGTAGAAATCACAAAACCTAGTGGGGAGGGATTTTAATCTTCCAGGACATTGTTTTGCTGAACTAAGAGAGGCAGTCCACAGAGGAGTTTCAAGGGGAGACTTCACGAATTCAGACCTGCCAGGACTAAATAGGTAGGTAGGATTTTTACCGTACTATAGAATCATTGATTCCATTTTGCACTGGACCTCTGCATCCAGACTCTTTTACTTTGCAATGCCCTTCCACCTTCGGATTATGATATAAGGACTTTGGTATCTCCATTCCTATTTGTATCTGATGAAGGCAGCGAAGAAGGAGGAGGAGGAGGAGGAGGAGGAGGTTCTTCTGTGCCACTTTTCTCTACCCAAAAGAGGCTCAAAGCAGCTTACAATCGCCTTCCCTTTCCTCTCCCCACAACAGGCACCCTGTGAGGTGGGTGAGCCTGAGAGAGCCCTGATATTACTGAAGAAGAAGAGTTGGTTCTTCTATGCCGCTTTTCTCTACCCGAAGGAGGCTCAAAGCAGCTTACAATCGCTTTTCCTTTCCTCTCCCCACAACAGACACCCTGTGAGGTGGGTGAGCATGAGAGAGCCCTGAGATTACTGCTTGGTCAGAGTAGCTCGACCATTGCGGTGACTGGCCCAAGGTCACCCAGCTCACCAGATTAGAAGTCTGCACTCCCACCCACTACACCAAACTTGCCTCTTGCAAGTTCATATGCTGAAAATCCTGTTAGTCTCTAAAGCGCTAGTTGTTTCTTTCACATATATATTTCTATTGTGTTCCCGACGGAATCAAGACGACAATTCCTTTTGCTTCCTGTCTGATTGCTACACCTGTCTTCTGGAAGAAATAGAGACTCATTTGTTCCTGAGAAGTTGCTGCCTTACTACATCAACTTACGATTTTTAAAAGAATTATCTGCAGCTTCAGTGCTTTTAAAAACAACAACAACAACAACAAAGGATTATCTCATAGGAACAGCTGTGACATAACCGAAGGACCAAAGGGTTTCCTTGCAGAAGGCCATGAGAATATCGACCACAAATTAAACACGACCAAGGGATTGCATTTCACAGATGCTGCATGCATAAATGTGTGTGCAAAGATGCTTTTCGTACCCCTTGAATCTTTGGCTCTGTTTTCTTTTACGCCTTTATTATCCCCCACCCACCCAGTTCGCCATAGATGCATTCTGATAGCATTATACAGGGGTCGTCAAACTGCAGCCCTCTAGATGTCCATGGACTACAATTCCCATGAGCGAATGCTGGCAGGGGCTCATGGGAATTGTAGTCCATGGACATCTGGAGGGCCGCAGCTTGACTCCCCCTGGCCCTTATCGCTAAGCTTCCACGGCTGCGGAAGTCGCCTTGTGTTTTAAAAGAACTCCTGCGTCCGCACTCTCTGTCTTGTTTTCTGGGTGAGCTTCTTTGCCACTGCGCTGTTGCTACTTCTGTTGATTTGGAGACAGTAAGACACTCGATCAGCCATGCCTGGAAGGAGTGTGTGGGAGTATTAAGAGAAAATGTTTTGCAGACTATAAATCCTAAAACCCTGCAGGGTTAGAATCGTAACAGAACTGTGACATCTGAGTGAGTGAGTTGTTCTAGGTACAGCATCTGAGCACAGGGCTGGCAGGCTGGACAGGCGCACCCATTTCAAGCGCCCCCCCCCCCTGTTTCCATTTCCAGTTCTTTCTCTCTGTCCCTCAGCCCAGGAAATATTATCTCCAAGGTCTTCCTATTTTTCCTAACCAATTAGCTCCTTCCTGGGTTCATCAGGGGTGACCCTAATTGTTGCCTCGCAACCGAATGTGCACAAATAAACAACAGAATGTCCCTTGTAGAAAAACTGACATCAGTGCCTTGCACGTAGGCTGTTATTTATTGGATGCAGGTTGTCTGCTGCCGCTGCATTAGACGATATTTACAATTTAAAGTAATTGTTTACAATGTAATATTAGCGGCGCGGGTTGTTTTTCTCGTAGACAGTGTTGGAGCTTGCCTGGAAAGCAAAGGTTCTGCTGGGCCATTGCTGCAGGCTCATAGCTCATGCTCGTCTCAAAGCACTACCTGCCTTCTCACTTGTTGCCCCGAGATGAGCCTTTGCACTCTCTCATTTCATTACTAACTGGATCACAGGGCCACCATATCATTTCTGTTTCTGATTTTACCATCTGAAAAAGGGAAAGACAGGAACACCTGCATGCTGCTGGTTTTGCCTACCCTGGGAACACAGAATAGGGCTAAAATAATTAAAAGCAATTTGTTAAAAAGTCAGTCATATTGTGCTGGAGCTCTGGCCTTCCATCCCAACTGTTTCTGAGCTGCTGGTGGTGGAAAGAGTAGTAAGTTAGTAGTAATTGCCAACAACTTCTGGAAAGCTCCTCAAAAGAAGATCCCTGATTTGACATGACACCATAAGGTCCAAAGCTATAAAAAGGGTGTAGAGCAGAAAAAGTCACACTAATGCCATGTTAGAATGCTTTGATATTTTATAAGAACATAAGAACTGTGCTAGATTAGACCAGTGGTTCATCTAGTCTAGCATCTTGTCTTACACAGTGGCCAACCAGTTTCTCTGGAGGGTCAACAACAAGGCATAGTGGCCAAGGCCTTCCCCTGATGTTGCCTTCTGGCTCTAGAATTCAGGGGATTAATGTCTTTGAATGTTGAAGTTCCCCTTAGTCACCATGGTTCATTGATAGACTTATCCTCCATGAATCGATCTAATCCTTTCCTGTGGCAATCACAGCATCCTCTGGCAGCAAATTACATGTTTTAATCTCTCTGTTATGCTTCATCATGACGGACTGCTACATGTTAAATGTTGTTGTATACCACCCCAAGATGACCTGTTCAAGAGTGGACGGTATATATCAAATGTTTTTATCATACTGTTTGGATTTTATGGTGCAACAAGATATGCCATCTCAGGTATATAATGTATTAGACAGAAAGGTTAGCTGCTTTTTTGTGTGCATCCAACCTAGAGAACCTTCAAGCCTAGGAAATTGTTCAGGGGTACCACTCAAGGGACCAGGAACAATAAATCAGGGGGGACTTGGACCCAGGTCTCTAACAGAAATTGTTGTTAAGATAAGGTTATTTTAAATGCTCCTTTTTCTCTTGTAAACGGAGCCCTGCCGTCTGATGGGATTTGCATTGTTCTTTCTACATGCCTGATGGAATTATACAAGCAGACCTTCCTTGCAAATCAGAACCAACCAGATACCTCCTTAAAAAAAGAAAAGAAAATCTGTCCAAATACCAGCCAATGATTCCCTTGACCAAATAAAGTTGGCCTTGAGAAATGTCGTCATAGTCAATTCTTCCATCTGACCTGCTGGTGACACAACAATTTCAGCTTCTGGATCCTACTGTGTTAATGGCTTGAGAAGCTTAAGCACACTTTGAATTAATTTGTAAACAGAACTTCTGTTTCTCTTTGTAAAGCTCCCCCGTGGAGTCTGAGGGATAAAGGGAGAAAAAACAGATTTCATAAAACAGTCCAAGGTCAGAAGCAAAGATCTTCAAAGTCGCGATCTATGCTCCTTGGTTGGGTATAACCTTCTCTTGAAAATAGGTGAAGCCATTCAGGGTTTTTTAGAGGGCTGTATAATTCTCTGCAGGGTCGACAGTCTCTTGTGCAAGTATAATTTTAGAATAAAAGTTCACACTCTTTTACATCATGGCATTGGTTCTGGAAAAGATATGTGGGCTGTTTTTATACTCCTGTGTCTCTCTAACCACTTGGGTACACATATGTCTGAACAGTGGATGAAGATGGACTATGCTTTTTTAAAAGAGCTGGAAATGATTTGAGAGAGGGTGTGAGCTCTGTGATGTATATATATTTATTCTGTCCCCCTCTCACCTAGACAATCACGTTTTATAGGTTTTTGAAGCAATATAATACCTGCAAACCAACTTTACCAGAGATAAAAGTGAAAGGAACAGGTCAACCATGAGCACCAATCCTCCTTTCAAACTTTCTCTTTTCTTGTAGCGACTGAAGGAATGGAAAAAATATCTGGAATACCAAACCAAGAACTGTGTAGGGCAATATGGGTCTAAAACTGAGGATCCACAGCTGTTGCTTGGACTGGCAGTGGGGGAAAAATTGGAAAAAAAATGGACTCTGGGCCAACAGCACAATGTTGCTTCCAGGACAAACACAGAAATTCATAGAATTTGTGGCAACGCCTAAAGAGGAATGGCGTTTCTTGCAGGTTTTTCTCAGAAGTGACATCATGCTGTTGCCGACTATTGCCACCAACTGATGCCCCCTCTGGTCTCCGCCCCCACATCTCCCACTGGTTGCCCCGCCCAGCATGACTCACAAATGAGTCCATAGAGGTGTCCTACATGTGGCCTCTCCAGAAACTGCAGCCTGGGCTAACCCAGCAGAGGTACGTGACCAGAGAAGCCAGTCAGAAGAGAGCAAGGGTTTTATAAGCTCTGGCCTGGCTCTTCAGCCAGCTTGGTGTAGTGGTTAGGAGTGTGGACTTCTCATCTGGTTGAGCTGGGTTCAATTCCCCGCTCCCCCACATGTAACCAGCTGGGTGACCTTGGGCTCAACACAGCACTGATAAAGCCGTTTTGACCGAACAGTAATATCAGGGATCTCTCAGGCTCCCCTCCCTCATGGGGTGTCTGTTGTGGGGAGAGGAAAGGGAAGGCGATTGTAAGCCGCTTTGAGACTCCTTCTGGCAGAGAAAAGTGGCATATAAGAACCAACTCTTCTTCTTCAGTAATATCAGGGCTTTGGGTGTCTTTTGCGGAGAGAGGAAAGGGAAGGCAACTGCGACTGGAAGCCGCTTTGAGCCTCCTTCGGGTTCTCCATCTTTGGAAATTTTTAAACAGAGGCTGGGTAGCCATCTGACGGAGAGGCTGATTCTGTGAAGGCTCAAGGGGGTGGCAGGTTAGAGTGGATGAGCGATTGGGATGTGAATGTCCTGCATAGTGCAGGGGATTGGACTAGATGACCCATGAGGTTCCTTCCAACTCTATTATTCTATGATGCTGTATGATTCTATGTATGTATCGGATAATGCACTTTCAGTGTGCTTTTCCAACTGGATTTTCCTGTGCGGAACAGGAAAATCTGCTTCTGAATGACATTGAAAGCGCATTATCTAATGTGTGCAGAGTGGGCCCTGGAAGGGACCTCACACCTTTCTAGGAATTACTGGAAATGCAATGCAATTGGCTCTGTCCACATGCTTTAATCAGGCAGTGGTATTACATAGTGAGGAAGGATCTCTCCAATGACTGCAGATATGGAAAGCAGGAAGATATGGCCGTTTGTGTATTTTGGTAACAGCACTGCCATTTTAGGATCCCTTTCTACTCTCCAAACGTCCTGGAGTAGTCTAGTGATATAGTATTACCATTCAAAGCAGCCAGGATTTCATTTCGACTCTGCAGGGTAAGGTTTGTTTTTAATTGATTTACCTATATGAACTGCTGGCAGCTATTACTTAAGTCTAGCCGCAAGCTCAATGAATAATTAAAGCCATGCCTGGAAATTAGAAGGCCCTGCTTCTAGCCAGGTGTCTGCAGGACAACAGTAACTCCCAAAATGATAATTAAAAACCCTGTTTGCTAAGAAATAGGCTCTCCCAAGGCCAGGCCGATGTCTTGACACCTGCAGGATAAAGGGATTTTTAGATAGGGAAAAAGACACAACAATAACAATTTCTCCTCCACTACCGCTGCCACCACTACTCCAGTCATAGACAGAAGTTGGGATGTGAACATAACAAATAAGTAAAATAATACGCCCATTCCTGTAAGCATCGTTTTGTTCTTGCACGCGCAACTGTCCTTCGCTGGCAGGTACTGCAGGCCAAAGGAACCAGCTTTGCAGGTCTGGAAGGGGGAATTGTAAGCAGATGAGCAGATGGATCTGTGAAGTTCCAGAATGGCTAGAGCAGATTTTCTCAACCACAGTCTCATGAAACCCTGATGGACCTGGGAGGGGTAGGAAGAGGAAGGCTCCTGGACTGTCATTTAGACAGCTATATTTCCCAGCTATATTCTGCACGATGGCACCACTTCTGGGGTATCTCAAAGCCTGAAGAAAGGTTTCAGGGGTTCCTCAAAAGTGGCTTACAACGGCCTTCCCTTCCTCTTCGCACAAGAGACACCCTGTGAGGGAGGTGAGGCCGAGAGAGCTCTGATAGAACTACTCTGTGAGAACAGCTCTAAGAGAACTTTGACTAGCCCAAGGTCACCCAGCTGGCTGCATGTAGAGGGGGAGTGGGGAAGTAAACGCAGTTCTCCAGATTAGAGGCTGCCGCTCTTAACCAATGCATCACGCTAGCTGTAACCTGGTTGAAAGGAGGTTGACAGGGGACATGATAGCCCTCTTTAAGTATTTGAAAGGTTGTCACTTGGAGGAGGGCAGGATGCTGTTCCCACTGGCTGCAGAGGAGAGGACACGCAGTAATGCGTTTAAACTACAAGTACAACAATATAGGCTAGATATCAGGAAAAAGTTTTTCACAGTCAGAGTAGTTCAGCAGTGGAATAGGCTGCCTAAGGAGGTGGTGAGCTCCCCCTCACTGGCAGTCTTCAAGCAAAGGTTGGATACACACTTTTCTTGGATGCTTTAGGATGCTTAGGGCTAATCCTGCGTTGAGCAGGGGGTTGGACTGGATGGCCTGTATGGCCCCTTCCAACTCTATGATTCTATGATTCCGGTACTCATTTAAGTGGTGCTGCCTTAGGCCGGATATGACTTGTGGCACACTTATGACAGGTGTGGAGGGAGCGTGGTCTGAAGGGGAAATTTAAGGTGCAATCCTGATACACTGTTATATCCTTTTCTGCTGTTTGGCTGCAGAACAGATGACCCATGATTGATTTCATTGGGGAAGCAAATCCCAGCTCCGGAGCAAATGAAGCCTATGATGATACAACTGGTGACATCCCCTCCCCCATACCCTACTTTCGACCGTGTCTGGGATCACAGAGAATATGTGTCAAATGCAGCACCTCTCTGTTGTGACCTCGCTTTGTCAAATGCTGCTCACGTCCTCTGCTGAAATGCTGCGCTCCCACTTAAGATCTGTCTGCTTTGGATTTTCTGCCCAAAAATGACTGCACATCCATTTTCCGTGGGGATGCCGCTGCTGCATGGCGCTGTAGTCAAAGAGTCTCACAGACGCTGCATGGTGTTGCATTTCCTTTTCCAACCTAATCCTTTCATCCTCTTTAATTAATTCCAGGGAGATCTGGGCATTTTCTCATCAGCCTGCCCTGACCCCCCGAGGTTATTTATTCTGGAAGCAGATAACTGATTAATCATTAGGCTTTTAAAAAAGGAGATTTTCAGGAGAGTTGTGGATCTCACTTTAATTCACCGCCCTGGCTTCTACGGCTGCTCACCGCATCTGCCTCTCAGTCACAGGAAGGCCATTAACAAAGTGGGCTTGCTTGTCATCAGGCAGTGCATACAGGTGCAATAACTCCTCCAGGCAAGCCGGAATTTAATTACAAATTTACTTGTTGTCTGCTCCCGCTGCCTTTAATTCTTTCACTTTACGTGCAAGGGCAGTGGAGTTGCACAAGTCATAAGCAGAAATGACATCGAACTCCACCCCGGCTATTCTAACAGCTTAATGAAACGTATCCTGTAAAAGGATTTTCATTACACACTACCCTCCTCTGTCAACTAAGCGAATATCACGTTGCACTAACTGTATGGCGGGGAATTAAACAAGGGATAACGAGAAGTAGATATGTGCTTTGCAAATACAGTTATGCGTATTTATGGCCAAACTAGGCATTACATGGGAGATGTGTGTAGTCTCACAATTGTATTAAATGAAAAGCAACCAGCAGCCTTCGGGCCGTTTTAAGCCATTCTGCTCCTGCCAATTTTCCTTTCAAGATCTACCCACTGCTTTTCCAAACACATGGGGGGGAATGATAATTATCAGTATTTTCTTCCTTAATGGGTAGAAAGATCTTAGGACATGGGTGTTTGTGCGTGTGGATAGAAAAGCAGGTGGAAGGGAAAGAGAGTCAGATTGGTGTAGTGGTTAAGAGTGGAAGCTTCTAATCTGGCAAACTGGGTTTGATTCCTCCTCCACATGCAGCCAGCTGGGTGACCTTAGGCTCGTCCCAGCCCTGATAGTGCAGTTCTCACAGAGCAGTGATTACAGGGGCTTTCTCAGCCCCACCAACCTCACAGGGTGTCTGTTGTGGGGAGAGGAAGGGAAGGTGATTGGAAGCCACTTTCAGACCCTTTCTGGTAGACTAAAGCGGGGTATAAAAACCAACTCTTCTTCTTCTTAACTGTTATAGTTCAGGCTCACTGCCTTTCACTGCTGCTTTCCATTTTAAATCATTCTGGGAAACTGTTGCACACGATTCCCATATAACATCCACTGTGTACCTTGGAACTGGCTTCCATGAAGAGCTAAGGTGTTAAGGTGAATCCATCACAGAAGAGGTAGGTTCAGAAGAGGGATGTGGGCGAAGAGGACTTCGGCACTATGTAGAGGGAACTCGGGGCATAAGGTCATAGCCATTCAAAGGAGGGCAGCAGGAAACTTGGGGAACTGCTTGGAATATTAAAAGACCAGGATAAGAAATATAGGTAGAAACATAAAAGGAGAGCTTTAAAGATAGGGGAAAGGTGGTCATGCCGGGTGCAGGAGAGGATGTGGAACCAGGGCCCATTCTGCACACATAGGATAATGCACTTTCAATGTGCTTTGGTAGCTGGATTTTCCTGTGCGGAACAGGAAAATCTACTTCTAAAGTGCATTGAAAGTGCATTATCTGTTTTGTGCAGAATAGGCCCAGTAGGATAGTTGTTTGTGTGGAATTTCAAACAGAACTAAAAGGCCTAAAATGTGACAAGGGTAAATCAGAGAGAAGCAAGTTCCAGTGCTGAAGAATGCAGAGGGCCACAGCAGAGTTTTAGCTTAAGTGATGGGAAAGGAACAGATTTTTCACGGTGTCATAAAGGGAGAGATGGTGTTACTTGATGACATATCGGTTATAGGGAGCAGGGGGGAAGGAGGAATAAAACATAAAGCCAAGGCTTCAAGCTGGGTTAAGAGGATGAATGTCAGCATTGCCAATGATATGGAGAATAATTGCAGAGAAGGAAAATATGAGTTCAGTCTTCGGCATTCTGAGTCATGATACTCATCCAGTCTTCGTCTTCCATGGGAGCTGGATTTTTGGATAAGTTTGCAAGTGCCAGAAGAGGAATGTCAGGTCTCTCTTTGAGAAATGACCTCTGATTTATTTCTCGAGTGGTCCAGCATGTAAAGAAGGTGCTGTCTTGTAGGTGAACTATTCGGTATATCAGCATCCACGGCCTATTTCGCAGGGGGATGTGTGCCGTTGTGTGTACTGGATGCAATTATAAGCTAAGACAAGGCTAAGTGGAATTGATATCATCAGGCTAATTCTGTTACAACGTGCAATTGAGTCAAGGTGAATTTATTTTGAGCCTAATTCACTTTTGAGTCTCATTTGTGCGTTCCATGTGCTAAGGGACCTAATCAGTCCCCTCTGCCCTGCTCCTGACTTAAACAATCTGTGATACCATATGCTTATTTTTGTCGTTCTGTAAAGCGTTCCGATACAAAACTGAAACACTGGATTTTAGCTTCCTAAACCTTCTGTTGGCAAGCTACAGATGTATTTCTTGCTTCACCAGAATACTCAAGGCAGGTTTTACTGCAAATGCCACATTAATAACTGTTAAAAGACTTTTCATATTTCAGAAACTATGCCTTTACATCCCTCTTGACATGGCTTCCAGGTGGGTGATGGGATTGAATCTGTCTTGGTCACCCTACTAGATGACCTCCACTGGGCTCCTGGCCAGGGTGTGTGTGGATCCTCATTCATATTCCTGGACTTCTCAGGGGCCTTTAGGGCGATCATTTATGAGATCCTTAGAATCATAGAATCATAGAGTTGGAAGGAGCCATACAGGCCATCTAGTCCAACCCCCTGCTCAACGCAGGATCAGCCCAAAGCATCCTAAAGCAATCCTTACGTCCTGGCTGGAATTGTGGAGATCTGTCTTACAATATCTCTAATATTTGGCTATGGGATTCCACAGAGTTCCGTCTTACATCCCATAGTATTTAATATTTACATACGATAATGTTTATTGTATATAGTCAAAGGCCATTAAAAAGCACAATTAAAACAATGTGGTACAAATACGAATAAAACAATATTTATCCGATATTGCGTACATAAAATTGTATATAGGGGCTACTGAGTTACAACAAGAGGGGGGAAATGGTGTATCAAGGTGGAGACTCCTGTAAGAATGCTTTGGCTCGGATCTACCTGGCAGCCAGAGTGAAAAGTGCCACCCTATATGAGATACAGGAGTCGACATCTGATAGCAGATAGGTGGCTTTGTCAAAGTCAGAAATAGGGTGTGAGTTTGGTAGTAACTTCGCAAGGAATTTGCCCCTAGGTTTGGAGTACAGGGGACAAGCCAAAACATAGTGGGTCAGGTCCTCCATTAAAATGCCGTTGTCTGGAGTCTAGGGCTACAGTGTCGTCAATATTCAGTCTTTGATTCATTGATTCATTGATTGATTTCCATGACACCACTCCTAGGCCCTGAGTGGGCATGTCCACAGTTCTGCTTCCCAACCATATTGTGCACAGTTGCACCACTTCTGGGGTTTCTCGAAGCCTGAAATATGTTTCAGGGGTTTCTCAGTGATGAAAAAGTTGAGAAAGGCTGGTGTAACCACTGTCCTTTGCCTGCCCAGTTAATCAATTGGCTGTGGAGCATCATGCGGCACCATCAGGGTCTAGGGAGACAAGTATAGTTCTAATTGGGCTGGGTGAGAATGCCCTACACAAAATGCCACTGAGTGCCCTGTGTTGCATTGTGCTGTCTGAATACAAAGAAAGTTGCTAGCCAAGTTGCCTTGAACTGCTTGTGTACTCTGAAAGCAGAGGCTCTTGTTCAAAACACATAACATGCATTAACAGATTACATTACATTAACGGCCATCAAAAATAACCCCCAAGTCCTTTGTCCACATACTGCACAAAAAGCTGCTGTTGGATTCTTTCTTGGTAGGTTCTCTTTTCTTGCCTGGTGGAATTTTTCCATGGAGTCACAATCAATGGCTGCTGAAATAAATGCTTCAAAAGATAAGAGCCCTCTTATAAACAAATTAAGACCCACAGAACTCCCCGGGTATGTTTGCTGTTTGGAATATCTTTTTCCAGGATCAATTAGGACTCACAAATACAGTTTGTCATTTTCATAACAATCTGGTTGATCACAGCTTTGTGGACAGGCGAAATTGCCTGATGGAAAATCAGCTCCCTGCTCAAAGATCATAGGCTGAAGTAGGAGTTGCTCAAACTGTCTTGAAGGAACCTGTGGGGCCATTGTTTTAAGTCTGATCTTTAGCTGTAGCCACACCTCCAAAGATTCATTGTTATATTTTATACAGGTGAATGGAGCAAATGCGTGCATCGGAGTTTGCATTTGCTAGTTCCTTGTACTTTCGGGGCAACTGAGACTTCTACGGCCTCTCAGATATTCCAGTGAGTTCAATTTGTGAGCGTACAGATTCAGGCCTGCCGTTTCTGGTTCATTTTCTTGGTGCAGAGGAAGGAAGCTCCGAAGAACCTGTCAGAAAGAATCTTGGAAACTGAGATTTATGATATATAGCATGTTGTGGCCTGGGATCATTACAATCATCCTAAGACACATTTACTTGGAAATTTCCCACAGAGATCAACAGGACTTCACAGTAGGTGGATTTAGGACTGCAGCCAACATGAGAGCATGAGAGAGCTACATAGATATTCTTTATGCATTTTGACAGTGTGAAATTCTGTTTCTTGCTCCCCTTTCTATCACTGTCAGAAACAAGACAGCTTTCTTTCTTTCTTTCTTTCTTTCTTTCTTTCTTTCTTTCTTTCTTTCTTTCTTTCTTTCTTTCTTTCTTTCTTTCTTTCTTCTTTCTTTCTTTCTTTCTTTCTTTCTTTCTTTCTTTCTTTCTTCCTTTCTTCCTTTCCCTTTCCCTTTCCCCCTCCCTTTCCCTTTCCCTTTCCCTTTCCCTTTCCCTTTCCCTTTCCCTTTCCCTTTCCTTCCATCCTTCTCTCCCCCCACCAGCTACTCCCAGCTGCCACTGTTAATATATGTGAAAGATAAGGTCTTAAGAAAATCCTCAGTTCTAGAATCCCAGAAGTATGCAGAGTTAGTCTGCATTGTTAGTCCATTAATTAAGCGAATCAAGTAATTTTGGTGAATGTGAAACTTTCAGTACAGAGGTTTATATGGCCTGATTTTCCCCTCGTTCAGCCTCTTCTTTCAGATTTGTTTGTGGTCCAAATGATTCTTACGGGATAGGTTCAAAATTGTCCTCTCTGATATCGTTTCATTTCATAGGTATGATCACTAGAATAAAATAAAACACTATCTGAAATGGATGCCACTTTATAGCAATATGCCCCATTTCTGTCCTGTAAGGTCTTTTTTAAAACCCTGGGGTTTCTTGACGGCCTTGGAAGAGTTTCCCAAATGGGTAGGAATCATAGAATCATAGAGTTGGAATGGACCTCCTAGGTCAACTAGTCCAACCCCCTGCACTATTCAGGACACTAACAACCCTAGGAGTTAGTTAATTTTTCATATTTGTAAAACATTTGTTAAACTTTTATCGAGTGATATGACAATATACGGTTATGTCAAACCCCCTCCCCAATGATGGGCCTGGAGGGGATGGGAAGGGGAGGGGCCTTGGGTGGCCATGTACACAGCTATGCTTCCCAACCATATTCTGCATGATCACGCCAGTCTTGAAGCCTGAAGAATGTTTCAAGGGTTGAGAAAGGTTGACATACTGAGGGTTCACAATGTACCAACTATATATTTCAGACATTAACCAAGAAAAATCATCGATGATGATAAGAGATTAAATAAAACAAGAAATGGGCCAATCCATTGGTTGTTGTTGCCATTTGTGCCCTTGGGAAAGTAGTGAGCCCACCTTTTCTAAATCAATGTGTGTTAGTGTGTCTTTAGGGGGTGGAACAATTGGGGTATATATTGATCTGTATCTGTATTTGGGCTGTATCAAACGGAGTATCGTGTCCAGATCATGGGAAGCGATGGTACTGCTTTACTCTGCTGGCTGCACGTGGGGGAGCGGGGAATCAAACCCAGCTCGCTAGATTAGAAGTCCGTACTCCTAACCACTACGCCAAGCTGGCTGTCACACCAGCTTGGTGTGGGGGGTTTGGACTAGATGACCCAGGAGGTCCCTTCCAACGCTAGGATTCTATGATGTGCATGTAGCTAACAAATTGGTTTCTTATGCGCTAGTTCACTTTATCAATAAACCACTTCTGCTGCTATGCCAAATCTGGTTCATTGAGGAGTCAGTGGGGGCATGGCACTGCTGATTTAGGTCTCCTAATGCTGATGAGGCCAGTTGTTCATCTTCAAAGCAGCTTGCTTCTTTGGCTTTGGTTTCAAAAACAGCAAGGAAAGTTCTAGCTGAGTGCGATGTTCTTTTCTTTGGGTCCTTGCCTTGGTGACTTGGTGCCATAGGTCCTAATACCATTTTTTTTTTTAAGGAGCATTGCCAATACCGCTATTGAGTTTGGTTATTTATATTCTAAGAGAAAAATTGAGGGGGGGGGGCTGCTATTCTCAGGCGGCTTTTAAATATCTGCTTATGTTGGCTATTGCTGCTGCAGCACTTAATTGACCTGTACTCCTAGAACTTTCTAAGTCAGTGTGTGAATGCATGGCAGACTGCCATACAGATAGTTACATTTCACTGCTGCAGCAGGAGTTTCACTCCCCTTAAAATCCTTATTTGGCCAGGGCAGCAGCCTGTTAAATGTCTCTCTTTAAATGAAACTTTCTTTTTGAGCGGGGCGCAGTCTTTTGTGCTGCTATTGCATAAGAATGCAAAACCAGGTACTTTGGGAATGTCGTATTGATTATGCATCACAGGTACTTTAATACTTTATTAAGTTTTGATATGGGTTGATTGATTTTGATGTACCACCCCTCCCCGCATGCAGGCTTGGGGCAGTTCACAATATGCATCACACATACATCTATAAAGTCACAGTTAAAATCAATATTAAAAACTTATGGTGCTCCGTTACATCGGCTTGATTCATCAGTCCACCTCCTGGTCCGTTTTATGGACAACTAGAATTAAAGCCCGTTGTAGCTGATACATCAGGCGCTAGTGGGGGGGGGGAATAGCAAAGAGAGAGGGAGGTAGAAAGAAAGAGAGTGATTAAAATAGAGAGAGTTTGGCAGTGGGAAGAGGAAGGGGAGGGGTTGTCCAGTCTGTAAGGGCATGAGGCTGCATATGTGCATTGTGTGGGGGGTTGTGGTGGCGTAGTGACAAATGAGGGCGTGGGTGTGGAGGTATAGGTGTCTAGAACCTGAGTTTTGGAATGTTAGTTGAGTGTGGGTACAAAAACCCAGCTCTTCTTCTTCATTTAGTGTTAGTTTTGTTAATTACAGTGATGTTGCAGTTTTTGGAGGAACATGGTACTCTTAAAGCCAGCTTGGAAGCGTTCCCTTCTACTTGATATGCACAAAAATAATGACTACTGCAAAAAAAAAAAAACCCAGACATGTCACAATAACAATTGATGGTGAAGAGATTGAATGTATTCAAGAATTTATTTTTCTTGGATTACAAATTGATATGAGTGGCAACTGCAGTATGGAAGTAAAACGTTGAATTGCTCTGACCCCCAAATGTCGATTAGTTCGATCTATCATATTTTCGGTAGCCACTTATGGCGGTGAAACATGGACGATGAAAAAAACGGACAAGAGAAGAATCGATTCATTTGAACTCTTGTTGGAGAAGGCTTCTACAGGTTTCATGGATGGAAAAAGCCACAAACAAGTTAATACTACAGCGCGTAAAGTTGTAGGCAAAATCACAAATCTCCGGCTCGCCTACTTTGGCCATATCATGCGGCCCAACTCAGTGGAGAAAGCAATTATGTTCGGATGGGTCAGTGGAAGAAGGAAACCAGGCTAAGAGTCGGACACAACTGAATAGGTGACAACAACAAATCAGCTTTTGCCATTTCTAATATTTCAGATACGTTGCTTAGAAAAACGCGGTATTTGTAGTTCTCCAAATCAAAGTAAAATACAACTTGCTAAATTACTTGCCGATAAATACGGTGATTGTTTTTCCTTGAATTTGTTCACAGTTAGCTAATTGAACGACAACATAAGTTATTATTCCGGCTAAAGAAAGATCGAGAGGCTGGGGAAAACAAAGCAAAAGGAGGGGGAAAATCCCTTGAATTGTGATATGCACAGGCATCGCTTTCTTAGGTAATGAGTCGTTCCAGAAGAAACAACTTGTGGAAAATTATAAGGAAAAGAGCAGCAATTAGCTCAACAACGTCTGTTACACCAAACCCACCTCTTTTGTCTAGCTATCAGGAGGCTGTGTTTGAAGGAGGACGGACGTTCAGCTGTTTTCCCAAATCGCTATGGGTGACAGTATTAGCTTGGCTTTCTGACAGCTAAAGCAAATGCTCTGAGCCTTGTCCTGCACTGCCCCAATTCAGCTGGTACAGCCATAATTTTCAAGGTCTAATTCAGGGGAAACCCCGCATCCCAATTGCCCTGCTTTTCATGGACGCTTTAGGCTGATCCTTCATTGAGCAGGGGTTTGGACTTGATGGCCTGCATACCCGCTTCCAACTCTATGATTTTAAAGATGTAGACTACCATGGCCCTTTCTGCACTCACAGCTAACTTTGGAATAACAAATTGATATCCCTTTAAACCAAATATTCTCCATTCATTCTGTATCTTTTAATTTTAATCCAATTTTCTGTTTGGATTAGCAAAATATGTTTTCTGCACCCCACTGAGAAAAAGTAGATCCACCAGTTTTGCGGGGTGTTTTTTGGTGATTATTCTACTCTTATTGGTCATGTTGGAGCTGGGCATGTTGTCTGAAATTGTAGGTGGAGATTCTACTACCAGGGTTACTATTGGGTAGCCAGTTCTAAAGACCATTACATCTGTTGTCCCATCACTTTACCAGTTTAAAACAATCCCTTTTTAAAAATCACTTTGCATTACTGTGAAAAGACTAGTGCTATGAATTTAATGCTACTATTGGAGGGCTTAGAATAAGCAAACCTAAGCAGGCAAGCTGTAAAAGATGGCATCAAAAACCTTAAGTAGCCATTTTCTTCATTCCCCACTCCCCCCGCCCACTCCCCCAATGGTAAGCTGCCATTAAGTTACAGCTGGACCCTGGCTGCCTCTTCCTTCTCTGCCAGACTGTGGCTCCCTTCCTGAGTCACATCATACCCTCCCTAATTTGTTGATCAGTGCAGAGCTCCTCCAAGCAGAGCCAATGGAGTAATATGGGGAACATCCCCCCCCCCCCTGCACACCCAGAATTGTTGAGAGCTGGAGCTGCTGAACTACAATCAAGGAATGCATCATTCTCCTAACAATTTTCCATGTTTTCTATAGGGAAATTGGGCGGTGGGCAGCGTATTGGAGCACATAAGGGAGGAGAAGTTGCCCCTGGGTGGTCAGAACCAAACTTCTTGCTGTGGCATCCACACTTGTTGAGGTTAGCACATAGCACACAACAGATGCTAGTATCTTCTTCCAACTTCACCCACCCTAGGGTCGCAGGCGAATGAATGTTAATCCTCCATTTCAAAACCGGAAAAGGCCAATGTGTTCACTGGTTTTAAAAAATGTTATATCATGGGGAGACTTGCTAGTCTAGTGTTCAACATGAGTCTGCCCTGGCGTGCAAATTAATAGAAGAAAAAAATTAATCCATAGGTTTGTGGATTATGGTGATGGATGGTGATTCCATCCACCATGGATGGTGATTCCATACTCTGAAGCAATTGCTGAAAGTATTGGAAGGGGATTGGGTGTGTGTGTGGATTTTCAATGTGAGCAGTGCGAAAATGGAGGATCAATCTTACCAGGAGTAGCTGAAGGGTGCAACACAGAAACCCGGCGGAAACATTCCGCTTTAAAAAGTACTTTATCACGGACATGCATAAGATGTAGAAATCAGGGCAAAAGCCCTCTCACAAAACCTGACAGAAATGTGAAATGACTGCATGGTGACCCTTATTGGTTGGAAAACAAGGAACCTATCCAAGGCAATATTCTTGTTCTAACAATATATAATACATTTTTAAAATATGTACGAAGAATCAACCATAACCGTTTCTAGATCATTTCCATTTTCAATATCTTCTTTGGTGGTTGAATCCTCCAATGTAGGATTGTTGTAACAATAAAGGTAAAGGTAAAGGTATCCCCTGTGCAAGCACCGAGTCATGTCTGACCCTTGGGGTGACGCCCTCCAGCGTTTTATTGTTGTTAACAATAGTGAATAGCTAATCATATGGCTGCACATTCTTGCTATGGTTAAATAATAATCTTAATATGAAGCGTGTTCTTCTAAATGCAATTGCTAACGGCATCTACTACTATTTGCTGGTGCTGACGTCTTCTCCCGGTCTGCTAAAATTGGGGGAACCCTGTTGTCCGTTTTTAATGGGGTTTTATTGGGGTTTTTATTGGACGTTCTGTAACCTGCCATGAGCTGGTCTCAGGAGTGGTGGGAAATAAATTAAATATTAATAAATAATAACTGAAATGTACAGACTGGGAAACGGAAGGCTGGAGAAGCTACCTTCTTATATTTATTGATGATAAACCTTAATCAAAGTTGAACATCACAAAATGGAAAGAAAATGCCTTATCCCGTGTGAATTAGCATTTTGAAAGTTTGAGCGCGAGCAAACCAATGGTGTGGGATTTTGTGGACTGGGAAAGACGCCAACAGTGTTCAACTCTCTGAACATCTTGAGTTAAGCTTGTGTTTGCCGTTGTGAATTTGGACTAGTTACACTGCTGTCCTCCAGTGCTGTTCATCTGCAAAATGGGACCACTGTCCCACGTTAAAATAGTATGAATGACATATAGTGCAATTACATATCTTGTGCGTCCTGGAATTGTTGCAGTTTGCATCTGTGAACTGCTGAAGGATATGCTAAAGGAACTTACCATATAGCACATGCAAACACTGTAAATAAACTAGTGCATTTAAGAAAAAAACTGATAATCTACTTTGGGGATGATGAATTTAAAGTAGAGAGGCACTTGACCTGGGTGATACATGCCCCATGGTTTCGCAACAAGTCACCCATTTCCCAATAATTCTTTGTCGTTTGCTGTGCACAGTAAATCTTTTCCCCCCTACACTACAGATACTTCAAGGCTAGCATCTATCTTGCTTGGTTGCCTTTGGCCCATTATGCACGGAGCGGAAGGTCCGCATTCAGGGTGGAATGGCGTTGCCTAAAATCACCGATAACGCACGGTGCTGGCTGCAACTGGCCTCAGATTCGGTACAGGCCGCCAAAAAAGCCGTGCTAGCGAAACGCAGAAGAAAGTGGAGCTTCCGGGCGACCAGGGCACAACCAGAAGCGGCGCCGGGGTCACCACATGCATAATTGGTTACTCTGGGTTTTGCCGCTGTTGCGTCCCGTCCCGTGCGTAAGCAGTTTGCTTCGCATCTTCCGCCTCCGCGTTTTCCATGTGACCCGAAATCGCCGTTTCGGCAGCCGTGCATAATGGGCCTTTGAGGGGCTGTCCCATGTTCTAGTACAGGGTAGTCAAACTGCGGCCCTCCAGATGTCCATGGACTACAATTCCCAGGAGCCCCTGCCAGCGAATGCTGGCAGGTGCTCCTGGGAATTGTAGTCCATGGACATCTGGAGGGCCGCAATTTGACTACCCCTGTTCTAGCACATAGCAACCTTACAAACATCTTGTATTTCAGCACAGCACCTCCACAGGACACCAGAGCATCAACAACACAACTCTGCTGTGTCCTTTAGTATTGAAATCTATGAGGACAGCACACTGTTTCTCAGGGGAGAACAAAACACAAGAAAGAGACCGAGAGAGAGACATTGGAATGTGGAGGAAGAAGGACTATTTTTATACTCCCTTCTGTCATCTAGCTAGTTATGGTGTCACAGCAGCGTGCGCTTCTCATCAATTAAGTAATGACAATGTTCTCTTTTTCTTTCCTAACTGCCAGCAAGCAGACTTGAGAGCTTGGTGGAGTTTTTATGATTAGCTGGTGGCGCTGTTTTCCTCCCCTCTTTTGGTTTAACTGGACGGTTGTTTGACTACTGATTAGAATCAAAGTGTAGGCTAGGAAAGGCCTGTGGTTTTATATGGGGGAACTCATCCCTTAACCCTTTTAACAGATGACAAACCTGCCAGCATTTTATATAGTGCAGGTGCCCACTCCAGCTGGCTGCAGGTGTGTTGGAGACTGTAGTCTAAGCACACAGTCTGTTCTTATTATCTTATAGTGAAAAATTAGGGGAAGGTGTTTTGTGGGGTTACCAGATTTGTGTTGGGAAATTCCTGGAGATTAGTGGGTAGAGCCTGGGGGCAAGGAGGGGTGGAGTGGGGGGACCTTATCAAGGTATAATGCCACCCTCCGAATTAGCCATTTGAAAAGACAAAAGAAGAGGGGGACTTTCAGAAAGAATTTAATGAAGAACGAAATGTTTAAGGCATTGGTTCTCAACTTTCCTAATGCCGCGACCCTTTAATACAGTGGCCCCCAACCTTTTTACCACTGGGGACCGGTCGATGCTTGACAATTTTACTGAGGCCCCAGGGGGGATAGTCTTTTGTCGAGGGACGTCACCGCCACTGCCTGAGCCCCTGCTCCGCTTGCTTTCCCGCTGGCGCCCCTGACTTCCCGCTGCCCACGGGGAGGCGCTGCCAGCAGCAGCTCTGCAGTGCCACACCGAGGGGGAGCCCCAGCCATGGCAGCTGCTGGAGAGCACCAAAGGTGAGCCAGCGGCAGAGTGGCAGGGCAGACCCTGAGGCAACAGCCGAGGAGGAGGGCAAGGAGGAGCCGCAGCCCGGTACTGACTGATCCACGGACCAGTACCAGTCTCTTGACCGGGGTTTGGGGACCACTGCTTTAATACAGTTCCTCATGTTGTGGTGACCCCCCAACCATAAAATTATGCAAGTGTTCTTTCACAGAAATTAAACCAAAACTGACCAATGGCGTGAAGACTCATTGTTCATGATGGTATATAAATTGTTTTTTTTTTTCTGGGGTTTCTCAGTTCAATTCTGCCTCTTGTCCCACCATGCCAATCACACTCTTTTCCACTGCTCCAGACAGAAGAATGCTCTATCTACCCCGCAAAGTTGTGTGGATGCCCCCCCCCGGCCAAGCTGCTTGCCCTGTTGCGACCCCTGTGAAAGGGTCATTCGATCCCCAAAGGAGTCCCGACCCCCAGGTTGAGAACCACTGGTTTAAGGAAATCAGAATATAAGGGCCCAGTAGGTCCTATGTATAAACTTGAAAACACAGCATGGTAATGGCTCTATAGCTCTCTCCTTAATGCTTTGTGTCCTCATCTTGCAGTGGTCTTTAATATAGATTAAGATTTTAAGGTAACATAACCAGCATTTTGTTTTTTTCAAAGGCATCTCACAATCATTTGATTGTCTGTGAATAGTAGTTTTATGTTGGCGTCTGCCAATTGGTTGGTTCTCTCCTATTCTCATGTCGAGCCTTTACAATTCATTATATTAGTTTAAGTGGAGCCTAGGACCTCATTTAAAAGGTTAGTTAGATTAACCTTTGATTTTACATATATCTGGGGTATTCGGCTAGCCAGCCCTCACAAGAATATCATTGAAAGGAGCTAAATCATTTCCAGCTGCTATTTATATATTTATCTACATCTGGAATGAATTCTGCCTCTCCCTAATCACCAGTGTGAAATACTAGTCAGTTCTCTTTGTTTTCTCTTTTCCGTGTGGCATCCCCAGCAGAACTGAGTTTCTAATACAACACCGCTAATGGCATCCATTACTTGTAATTGAACTTTTTATTAAAGGAGTGATTGCAGAAAGAAAAACTAATTAGTATTAAAGAAATCTGTCTGATTGCTCTGTTTTATGGCCTTGCTGTTGAAGGCCAACTGAATGACAGTCTAAATTGTTTATCGTGCGTCAGCATCTCGTGGCTGAACATGGAGATGGAAGTGAAGCACAAGACAGACCAACTGGGTGAGAAAGACAAGCAACGGAAGGTAAAGCTACATGTAAATATTGTGTCTAAAAGGTCACTCGTGCCTTCCCCCAACAGCCAGCATGATGTAGAGGTTAGAGTGTTAGGCTAAGATTTAGAGGACCCAGGTTCAAATCTCTGCACTGCCTTGAAAACCTTATGGGTGACCTAAGTGGGCTAATCATACATGCTCAGTCTAACCTACCTCACAAGATTGTTCTGAGTGTTAGATGGAGGAGACAAATGTATACCACTCTAAACTCTTTGGGCAAGGAGCAGCATACAAATGTAGTGAAGGAAGGAAGGAACAATGGATGGATGGATGGATGGATGGATGGATAGAACAATGGATGGATGAGTCATTAGGAGTGTGTGCTATTCATTACCCTAGTGCAGGCTTTCTCAACCAGGGCTTCCTGATGAGGATAATGATGGTGGGTGGAAATTGGGCAACCTTGGGCAAGTCGCATTCTCTTAGGGCTGTCCTCAGAGCAGTTTTGTTAGAGCTCTCTCAGCCCTACCTACCTCACAGGGTATCTGCTGTGGGGAGAGAAAGGGAAAAGTATTTGCAAGCCCCTTTGGGTCTACTTCAGGTAGTGAAAAATGGGGTATACAAAAACAGATCTTCATATATGAGATGGGGAGGGGGAGTAGCAGGCAAAGAAATGTGATTTCCCCTCCTCCATGAATCCTAATGAGTCCCTACTTCTATCTATACCTGTTTCAGAGTTGTGAGTCAGTTCTGCTGCAGGTATAAATTCCACTGAAGTCACTGGGAAAGCAACAGGACCTTCAGAACTTGCTTGAATGATGGCTTATAGGCCTTTACCAAAAAAATAAAAAGAATATACACATAATTTGGCTGCGGTGTCCTCAAAGATCCTGAAAGGCACAATAAATATAGCAGCTTTACCTGCCACGCAATGGGATTAAAGTAAAGGCATTACATTTGTCTGATCCTCTTAATCTATTGCAGGGAGTCAACAGTTCAGAATATAATAACCACTGTGTGTTTGACTGGGAGATAACAGTGTAATAAAAGAGTGCTGGTCTTGCCCTGACAACAGGACAACTAGCTTTGATGAACCTAGCCTAAAATGTGCAAAATGAAAATGTATAAAAGTAGCCAGAGAATGTCGTAGGGTAATACTAGATGGAGTGTGCAGCACAAGCAAGGGATATGCATCAAACTATAAATTTTTGAAGGCTTTTAATGATGAATTTATATTTTCCAAGGGTTTTTATTTACTCCGACACCACCAATAAAAGGTAAAGGTAAAGGTATCCCCTGTGCAAGCACCGGGTCATGTCTGACCCTTGGGGTGACGCCCTCCAGCGTTTTCATGGCAGACTCAATACGGGGTGGTTTGCCAGTGCCTTCCCCAGTCATTACCTTTTACCCCCCAGCAAGCTGGGTACTCATTTTACCGACCTCGGAAGGATGGAAGGCTGAGTCCACCTTGAGCCGGCTGCTGGGATCGAACTCCCAGCCTCATGGGCAGAGCTTTCAGACTGCATGTCTGCGCCAGAAGAGGACACCACCAATAGAAACTCTAACAACTTTAATAACTCTAATAATCTGTGCCACAAGGGACGGCAGTATATAACTGCAAATAAATTAAAAAATCACCGGGAAATCACTAATCAGCTGCTGAGATTTTCTTGTGCAGTTCCCAATTCTGCACGTCGTTACTCTCCTATGCTAAAGGAGCAGCTCATATACAAAAACAATACGGTGTTCTTTAAGTTATATCGTTGCTTTCTAACTTAGATTCTGATCATATCGTTTGGTAGACCTTACATGTTCAAGAGGTTAGCGTTCTAGAGCAGACTTTTGTGAAACCATGGGGTTTCTTGACGGTGCTGGAAGGGTTTCCTGAATGGGTGGGAAATTTATCAGGTGATGTGACCATGAGTGGTTAAACACCCACTGAATCCAGTGGCACCTTTAAGGCCAACAAAGATTTAGTCCCAGCGTGAGACTTCGTGTGCACTCATACTTTCTCAGACAATGGAACAGGGATCCTAAGATTACAGATATAAGGAGAAAGTAAACTAGTAGCAAATTAGTAAGCAGCATCACAAATCCGAATATACAGTATGGTAATTTTTTGCTAGAAAAGCAGTCCTTTGGGTTCAGTTGTCATTCACAAAAAAATTGGGGCAATAAAAATGTAAAATTAGTGCTTAATGGCAGACACTTTCCCACTTGTGAAAAGTAGTAATTAAAAGTGACTTCTTGTTAGTCCCATCCATTCATAACCATGAATGGTTATGTCAGCCTGTCTCTCTTCCCCAAATGGCCAATGATAGGGATGGGAAAGGGCCCTGTGTGGGCGTGTCCAAAACTATGCCTCCCAGCCATTTCCTGCACAATCACATGACTTCTGGGGGTTTTCAAAGCTTGAAGAACGTTTCAAGGGTTTCTCAACAAGAAAAAAGTTGAGAAAGGCTGTCCTAGAGAGTTACTGAATAATGTTCTTCTCACTTCCAACTCTCTACAGCTTAAGAGTGAGCTTGGATTGGAAACTCATTGCTTGCTTAATTGAGCTCAGATTTGGGATACCAGGTGGGATCTGGGGAGTATCTCAGAATCACAGCTCATCTCCAGTCTACAAAGATAGTTCACCTGGAGAAACCAGAAGCTTTGGAGCTTGAGGCCTTGTACCCCATTGAGATCCCCGTCCTTCCCATGCTCCATTCCCAAATCTCCAGGAGTTTCCCAACCTGGCTGTGGCAAGCCTCCCCGCCCCCCCCCCCCAATCATCACCACCAGCAAGGCTAGCAACTCTTCTTGGCCACCTATAGTATATGGACTTGTCAATCATCCACTATTTTGCTGGTTCAACCAGTGGAATACAGTGAGAGTCAGCATGATACAGTTGTTACAGTGCCAGGTTTTAAAAGGCAGAACCAAATTCACATTCTCATCTGCTGCAAAGCTCACTGGGGAACCTAATCTGAACAGAGTTAATTTACCTAAGAGTAGACACTGCCCTGAGTGTTTTGGAAGAAAGACTGGTTCAAAGGAGGAAAGGACACAGTTTTACTTGTTGGCCATACTAGGGTGTGAATAGTTAGCCTGCTCTTCACAGTTTTGTCTGTGCCTTGCAGAACTCCATTCTTGAATTACCTCTTAGTTCCAAGTAGCCAGTGATCCAGCAAATCCTTATCCATGGTTCCTCTATATATTTGTGAAACAGCCTGGGGGGTGGGACGTGTCCAGCTGCCCAAGTTGGAATAGGGCCAATCAGGGTGCAGCCAGCCTTGCCCTGATTGGCCCTGCCCCTCCAGCTCCTGCCCTCTGTCCCTGGACTCTAGCCTCTTTGCTCTCAGATGCCTCAGTGCGTGGAGCCAACAGCAGGTAAAGGAAGTGGGCTCTGGGAATAGGGTGGTGGTGGAGGGCTTGCTAACGAGGGCCTCTTGCCCTGCTAAGCAGGACCTGCTAACGAGGGCCTCTTGGCCTGCTAGGCTGGACCTGCTGAGGGCCTCCCAGCCTGCTGACTGCCTACTTAGGAGCTCTGTCCCAGGCCTGCTAATGAGCTGGCCAGCCCCCGTCCGCTCAACTTGATCCGGCTGTGAGCTGTGGCCCAAAGCTGCCTGAAGCTGTGTGGCTGGGGCCCAGGAGAGGGGGCCCTTTCAAGGCCTGTTCTTAGGAACGGTCTTTGAAGCTAGTCACTGTATATAACAAGTTTATTGTGAAGAGAATTATCTAGTTTTTTTGGCACTTATAAGGCAGGTTGGAGGTTGAGATTGCAGCACCTGGGCTTCATCAGAAGCCAATGTGAAGTCTTTGCAATCTCAACCCATTTGCCAAAGCATTTGTCAGCCTGAGGGTGTTCTTTCAGTTTCAAGAAGGGAATTTGCCAGAATTCTCTCTGAAAATTTCTCTAGCTGCAAGTATCCTCTTCACCTTGTAGTGCATTTGCTGGTTTGCTTGCTCCGTTGCCGATTAACATGGATTGTTTACGAATCGCAGATCAGATCTTGAAATCTAATCTCTCATAATTCAGAGCATACACAGCTGACAGGTAATATTAGTAAAGGTATCTGTGGGTGAGGGAGAAGGGATCCTGCAAATTAATCAGAACTTAATAGTATGATTTAATTAGTAAATTGTGAACCACATACAGACATATGGCCTGGTTGATCACCAGAATTACTTCTCTATTAAAACCATACACATTATATTTTAATTTTTCAACGTGAAAAAGTGATAAAATATAGACATTTAGCACATCAAGCAGAAAGGGAGAGGTTAGAATCTCTTATTATCCCCAATGTCTACTTAAATGAATTCATATTCGGTGCCTACGCGTTAGCCTTGGGTCAGTGAAATCTTATTAGCATTTCCATTTACCTGAATGTCTATCATTTTTAAAAAATCTCATTTGGTTAAATTACTGTGCATTATATACATATTCTCAGGCAATGTCTGTATCCATTACGAAACATTCAAAGCCGTACATAATGTTTTTTCCTTGAATTTTTGCTGTCGTTATCTCTTGCATCCTCTGATGTTGTGAGATGTCTTCCATCCAAGGGAATTAACAATTTCAAAATCCCATTCATTCATCTCTGTTTTTATAAATCTGTTCCACATAATATATTTCTGGTAAGGCCTTGGAGGAGGAATGTGTCTCATGGCTTAAGTGCCACTCAGCGCTTAACGCCCTCTCAGGGTGGCTGTCCTGCCCCTGAGTGCCTCCTCCTCCAACTGGCTTGCCTGTTTGTCCAATGAACAGCCAATCGCCTACCATCCCCCACCCCTGACCACCCCCTCCTCTTTCCACTTCCCTCCGAGGCTCGGAGACTGCAGATCCCTGCTGCATGAGAGCTGCCCCTGCCAGTGAGTTCCCTGCCTCCAGCCTGCAGCCTTTCCAGGTCCTGGGGGGAGGGCCATCTGCAGAATTCTTCACCATCACCCTAATCTAGTGCCCATTGTATTCCTGAATGCAACGGGCTTGGCTCCTAATATTAATAACTCTTGATTCAGCTAGACCCTTTTTCTGCAAGGTATCTTCCAAAATATACCACTTATTGCTTGAGCGATGCCGTATCCCAACATGCTGAGCCTCACTTATCCATAAGATTTCTTAGGGTGGTGGAGGGCTACCAATAGTTAGTTGTACTGTAGGTCTGCCAGGCTACTAGGTCAGTGATGGTCTCCCTAGTTAAAGAGAGACTGGGAATATGACAGTGAATCTGTGAGAACTTCTAAGTTGTGATTCTCTCTATTTCTGTCTTTTCCTGTCTGCAATGAGCGGTGTGCCTTGAATCTTAAGCATGTCTCAATATTATTCACAGGACCAAAAGGTCACTGGAAGGAGGATAAAAGACCCTCAATCCTAATTAAAGAAGATGAATGAAGGTTTAGGGACTCTTGGCTTGCTTGCAGATTTCAAGGAAAGGGAAGCCACCAAAAACATAATTTTTATTTTATTTATGAATTAGCTGTTTCTGGCATGCATTCTACTTTCCGATGGGTGCGGGGGGGGGGGGATTCCCATAGATTAAAAGCATAAATGAAAATACTATAAAATACACATCGGTATAAGACATGGGACCACCTCTTAGCAACTCAGATATTGATGAGAGGAGATTTAATTTTTTAACCTAACTCCATTTTGTATTATTTTATTACTATCAAGAAAGCCTGTTGCAACCAGGAATGCAATGGGCACTAGGACCTAGGGGACACCAGGAGGTACAGATCTCTCTGTGTCTCTCTCTCCCTCTCGCTGCGTGTCTCGGTATGCTTCGCAGCAGAAGGCATAGCAGGTAATTAGGGCTGGTTTGTAGGAAGGAAGGAGGGCTGGTGTGCAGTTTGGGGCATCTCTCTCTGTCTCTCTCTCTCCCTCCGTTACAGCAGGTGCGGCTCTCTCTGTGTCTCTGTCAGCAGCTTGGGGCAGCTCTCTCTGTGTCTCTCTCTGCCTCCTTCGCGGCAGGAGTGATAGGAGGGAATGAGGGCTCGTGTTCGGTCTGGCAGGGCTCTGTGTGTCATTCTCTGTCTCTGACGCATCTGAGAGGAACGTGGCTAACATCCAGGGAGGAAAGGCAGCAGCTGTAAGGGCAGGGCCAATTCCAGGATTGGCCCTATTCCAACTTGGACAGCTGGACACATCCCACCCCCCAGGCTGTTTCACAAATATATAGAGGAACCATGGATGGATAAGGATTATTTCTTTGATTTTATGTATAGACCACCCCTCTAAAATTTAGGCCTCGGGTGGTGTATAACATATCCATTATCAATTTAAATTATTCCAGTGAAAACAATAAAAGCAGTAAAACAATGAACCCAGAAAGTCCTGTTGTCCAATTCTTTTGCCTTGTTCCTACCTCTATCACTTTAGGTCACCGTTTGTGGTGGGGAAACTCCAAAGGGGGGGGGGAGAGCCCATTTTATTTAATTTACTTGCCCTTGCCTTAACTACATGCCTGGTGGAATAGTGCCGTTTTGCAGGTCCTGTTGAACTTTGCTAGTTCTATCAAGGCCCAAGTTTTCACTGCTAGCATATTCCACCAGGTGGTGGTATGTTTACCTGCTTTGTTAGAATTTTTTAAATATCTCAGTTGTCTGCGCCTTCCAGGAGCTTACCTCGAATCTGGTGCCTGTCTCTTGTGGCACCCAGCATTGCTCCAGCCATGCAGAGTCTAGCAATTCCTGCTGAGTCGTTGAATTGCTGAGCCTTTAGGGAGGGCGGTATATAAAAGTGACTGACTGACTGACTGACTGACTGACTGACTGACTGACTGACTGACTGACTGACTGGATGGATGGATGGATGGATGGATGGATGGATGGATGGATGGATGGATGGATGGATGGATGGATGGATGGATTTGTGTAGGCAGCGGAACTGATGAGCTGATCTGCAAGAAACTGTTAGGAAACAAAGTTGGTAACCAATTCCCTATGGACCTCTGAAAGCAGTTTTGACCCTTTTCATGTGCATGCGTACATGCAGTGTTAAATGGGCATGGATCAAATTTAAATAACGGGTTAACCATGCAAGAAGGTGATCTACAGTTGCAGTTCAGATATATTTGTGGGTCATGCTCCACACCAGCCATTCCTGAGACTGAGATTATCAGAGACAGCATGTTGATGAGGAAATAAACGTGTGTATGAGGGAATACCCAGCTCAGAGCCTACCCAGTAAGTCTCCTGCCCATACATCTTTAGCTCCTTGCAGAATCAGGCTCCAAAGAAGACTCAACAGAAAATGGTGACGCTGCTTATTCCTAGGGAGAGCCTCTGCCTTAGCTAGGATCATTGTTGATTCAGTTGGTAGACCGTTGCTTTATGCTCTGATCCAGACCCCTGCCCTGCACAAGTTGGATAATGCATTTTCAGTGTACTTTTGCAGCTGGATTTTCCTGTGTGGAACAGGAGAATCTTCTTCTAAAGTGCATTGAAAGTGCATTATCCAGTGTGTGCAGAATGGGCCCTGGTAGCCATGAGTACTAGCTTTGGATTCTATATCATTGCTTCCCGACTTCTATTTCCGGAGCCTTGTTCATGCTCCAGTCCTCACCAGATGTTAGACAGGACACACAGTTTCAGAAGAAAATAGCATTGTGTCCTTTATGCTGGGTATCCGAATAAGGAGGCAGCATATTTTCAAACAGAAGCACGGCTTAATAAATCAGACCTCATTCTGCACACGTTGGGCAATGCACTTCTGATCTCATTTTGTAGGTGGATTTTCCTTTGTGGAAAATGAAAATGTAATCTAAAGTACTTGCTCTTAACCACTACACCACATTGGATCCATTGGTCGCTGTATCCCAGTGAGCAGGTGGGAGGGGTGTTAAAAAGAACGGCCAGTTGGAGTCAGGATCAAGAGTAGAATGCAAAAGGTAATCTGCTTGATCAGAGCAAGGAGGCGTACACAGAGGTGGGAAGTTCCACCTGGGCCTTTTTCACCTCTATGCAAATTTCAGTTTTTCCCCACCCCCTATGTATATAGCTCAATGCAGATTCATAATCTGACTCGGCATAAAACAGCCGCACAGGTTCAGCCTGAGATGCTTCTACCATCCCATTTTAAGATGGCTGCGAACTGCACAGCAGGACTTCTACCAGTATCTTTTTCTACCTGCCTCCTATTCTTTCTCTGTTCTCAACTGGTAATATTGCCACAGTGTTTTTCTCAGCATGCAGCTTTTCAAACTTTATAGTTATGGGAAACGCATATATCTGTTGCTCTATATTTATAGTACAACATAGCTCTTGGGACATCCATTACTCAAAAGGATCATCCCTCATTCCAGAATGTCACTGCCCCCACCCAAAAAACATACCAGGTGTGCCCTAATTCTGGCACTTCAGCTCCTGACTGATCTTTGAGTTTTCACTTTCTAATCTAGTGGTTTATCTAGGTATTAGAGCAGGCTGGCTCAACCTGGGTTTCGTCAAACCTTGATGGCCCTGGAAGAGTTTCTGAAACGGGTGGGAATGAATGTTTTTATATATTTTTAAAATGTGTTAAATATTTATTGGGTGGAAATAATATAACTGTGCAGAGGATGCTGTGAAAGCATTCTTCTTCAGACACAAGCCACGATAAAATACTTTGGAGAAATCATACATGAACTAAAGCACGTATTCTTGTTCTTCATGTAAATACTCGTGAAATTTTGGAAGAAAGCACCGTAACAGTTAATAGAAGCATTTTCTCTCAGTAATGAATAATTTCACATATTATACAGAAACAAACTTGGGTTTGATACCTCCATTCAAGAAGGCTCAGGGCTCCTCCGATAAGAGTACTTAAGATCCATTTGCAAACTCGTGATTGCTACATTAATGCTTTTAAAAGCATGACCCTAAAGGAGCCCATGTGTTCATTAGATTTTAAATTGCAAGCAATGCTGAGTACATTAGCAGTAAGGCAGTAAATACATGTGGCTTGATAGTGCTACGTGTACCTTTTTTTTTGTCCAAATAACAATAAATATCAGGAACAGCACGTATCTGGCTTGGTTTCTTTTGGAGGAGGATACGGGAGAGTTATAGCTATTGTATCTGAGGAAGCGTGCGTACACTCAAAGGCATATGTCCAGACTGAAACATTGTTGGTCTTAAAGGTGCCACTCAAACTTTGTTCTGCTGCTTCCGACCAGCAAAGTATTACTACAAATAATCATAGATTGAAGTGGTTAGTGACTCATTTGATTCTATGATTATTTGTAGTATTTACTTTATTAACGTGTTATACAAGTGGGGTCCTAAGAGGTCCTCTTGCAGGACAGAAGATCCACTTCCCCAGAATACATCCCTACCCAAAAAAGATTTTGCACTCTCAGTGACAGTTTATGCACTGGAGGTTTCATGTCAGGCTGCAGGCTGGAGTTTTAGTTGTGGCAAGTTGCCCCACCTCTTCCTGCACCCACATGGGGGAGCATTTGGCCTGGTGCACCTCATCTGCCCCCGATTTGTGCTCCTGCATGGGAGCTGGGGCAGAGAAGTTCCCAGTGCATAAATGGTCAGTGGGTTTCATTCTACCCCCAGCAGAGTTTGTCTGCTTCTGTCTCTTGCATTCTAAGCTTCTTCTTCTTCTTCTTCTTCTTCTTCTTCTTCTTCTTCTTCTTCTTCTTCTTCTTCTTCTTCTTCTTCTGTTCCTCCTCCTCCTCCTGCTTCCTTTGAGACACTTGTTTTGTTTTGAATACCAGCAGGATTATTAGAGCTAGTTGGCATATATGGGGAAAGCTCTGCAGGTCTCATTTTTGCCACTGCCACTTACATGACTAGCATGCTCTGTATAAAGATTTTAGATTGTGATTACAATACTTGATGTATAGCACTGAATATGTTTACTTGAGATATCCAGAACTATGTATTTATTTCTTGGGCATGTTTGGGGAAGAGCATCTCCTCTTCCTTACTATGTCAGACAAGCTGCGGTCTAGATTCTATGGGTTGATCTGAGCGCAGAGAGCTGGTTGGGGCTTGTCCCACCGCAGAAACGGATGTCCGATCCTGATGAGTTTGTCGCATCTTCATATTCCGGATATTATGAAATATACTGGTTTCAAAGGGTCTGTTGTATGTATCATAGACTATGGTGAGCTAGTGGTCTAGTGCAGGGGTAGTCAACCTGTGGTCCTCCAGATGTTCATGGACTACAATTCCCATGAGCCCCTGCCAGCAAACGCTGGCAGGGGCTCATGGGAATTGTAGTCCATGAACATCTGGAGGACCACAGGTTGACTACCCCTGGTCTAGTGGTCCCCAGCCCCAGAGAAATTTGGCTGGTTTCGATCAGGGGCAGGGCCTTATTGGGATTGGCTCCTGCCTGGTGGAAGGAACTCCCAGAAAACATCAGGGTCCTGTCAGTCGTTCAGGGCCTGTAAAACAAGAGCTCTTCCACCAGGCCTGTGGCTTAGTCCAGCTGCATATTAAACAGTAATATCTAATTGGTCTCCCACCCATATCACCCCTCCCCATACCCCGGGGTTCTGGTTTGCTACACCCCTGGGCAAAATTTTTAGAATGGTTTTTAGAATGGTTTAAACTGCAGTTTTTATAGTTGAATGTATGTTGTCCCCCCGCCTGAGTCCACTCGAGCGGAGAGGGCGATTTATAAATCTAAAGAAATAAATAAAATAGAAAATAAAAGTTCTTCATTCAAAACGCCCGTGAGCTACAGAGCTCCCTAGACTGCCTTAAGCAAAACTCCCAGCCACTTTCCCTGCCACCAAGATGGCAATGCGAAGTTTCTGTCGCCTTAAGGATTAGCGGTAACTGGGCTAAAGTATGTGAAGTGCTTGAACACGGATAGAAATAAATATTGATGACTATCCAGAGAACCAGCTTGCTCATTTAGAAGCCACAAATGTTAACAGTTATATTATTGCTCACCATTTATCTTTCCAAATGTTCCGAGGCTCTGTTCCGAGTGGAGACTAGCAGCACTGACCAATCTCCTTTTCAAGCTAAGAAGAAGGCATGCAGACTTTGATATTGGTCGCTAATGTAGTACGCAGAAGTATGTGGTGCAGTTCTCGGAACAGAAGACTTTTGTACTTATTGAATAGGTACTGCCCAAATCTAAAAGGCTGGAATTCAAGTTTCCCATCTTGCACTAAATCACACCGGTGCAATGTGGCATTAGCCATTTGAGCCTCGAGGGAAGGGCAGTGAATAAATGCAAAAATGAATACATAAAATAAATTGGCCAAACATTTTTTTTTAAAGGTGGTAAATCTGTGCCTGGGCTGTTCCACTTCAGACAGCAGCTAGAGACAAATGATCGCATTCTCCTCTCCGTGAAACATTCCTTTCATGTAAAAAGCTAGCATGGCAGCAAGAAGGGTTCTAACATGGCTGTCTCCTTGGCATGTTGATTTTCACTTTTTAGTAATAGAGAATGGTTCTTCTGCATGAGCTCCTGCCTGTCTTCTGAAATAGCATCGACCAGACACAGGCTTACCAGCTGCCAGGGGTAGTCAAACGGCGGCCCTCGAGATGTCCATGGACTACAATTCCCATGAGCCCCTGCCAGCGAACATCTGGAGGGCCGCAGTTTGACTACCCCTAGACCATCCTCCTCATTTATTAAAATGCAGAGTAGAGTTGTCTGTCTTTGCATTGCAACTCTAGGATCCCTTTGTGGTCTCTCATCCAAATACGAACCACAACTGACCATGCTTAGGTTCCAAGATTCGACAAGGTTAGACTAGCCTGAGTTATCATTCTGCAAACACTGGATAATGCACTTTCAGTGTGCTTTTGCAGCTGGATTTTCCTGTGCAGAACAAGAAAATATGTTCCTACAGGGCATTATCCAACGTGTGTGGAACAAGTCCAGGGCCCATTCTGCACTCGTTGGATAATGCATTTTCAGTGTGCTTTTGCAGCTGGATTATCCTGTGCAGAACAGGAAAATCTGCTTCTAAAGTACATTGAAAGTGCATTATCTGACGTGTGTGGAATGGATCCAGAGGGCCAACCTATCCTCTTTAGTGTGGGGATAATCACACTGTTCCACATTAAGTAGAATAATAATGTGTGTTTAGTGTGCTTTGAACACTGAAAATGCAAATACTGACACTTATTACTGGACTGTGAAAAATCAACTTATTCACCCCCCCACTAGTGACTGCTCCGGTGCTAGATCACAAGGAGATTTCCTTGCCTGGGACAGGATTGCAGGCACCCTAGCAAAATTCCTCTTGCTGGCAGAAGTCTTCAGGGTTCTGCAGTGACAATGTGTTCTGGTTTAAAAAAGGAAAACACGTAAGAGTCTTCTGTAGAGTTTTATTCTGCCTCGCGATGGTGGATGCAGAACTGAAATGTCTCCCTAGCAACAAAGTGTGTTTTGGATGTAACCCAGTATCAACAAATCTGCCTCAACATCTGCTGTCTAGAATTGAGCCTATAAGCACACACATCTGGATCTGCAGTGCTAAAGGTCAAAGTTATTAATGCTAACTGCGGCCTGAGGTCAGCACATTCACACAAGTAAGGATATCCTTGTCGTGGGTTTGTTAAGGACCTATAATCCAAATCCTATCACAAAATTGTTTCCCATTTACAGAGTGCTTTTCCCAGAGAAGGAAAATTTACCCAGCCTGTCTTGTGCTAAATCATGCAAGTTACCATTGCATTGAAGAACTAAATTGATCATTTGTGACATTCGAAATACCAAGCGTCTTGTAAAGAACTAGTGAAGAGCAGGAATACTAGTTTAAGAGATGGCTAACTATAGAAGGTTTATATGAACGTGGTGTCTGCTTGAATGAATTCCGCAAACAAGGTGACTCACACACATATAGCCCCCCTGACCCGTGTTATATTGGTTTTTAATTTGCTGAAGACTGTGAGTTTTGACTGACATAATTTTGGATTGTGCTGATAATGCATTTCTATTCTGGCTTGACTTCTAAATGCACAAGAGGTAGAACATGCACATGCTTAGCCGAATGTGGCAATATTCAGGAGTCACTTGCCAACTGTCGAAGCCTGAGTGTCCCTTATTATAAATCTTGTCTTTATTCCAGAATATAGGCAGTAATACTTTAACTCTAGAGCAGGGATTCCCAACCAGGGTTCCAGGGAAGAGCTGAGGACCCTGCAGGAGCTTTCGTAGTTCGGCAAGGCCTGTAAAACGGAACTCTTCCGCCAGGTCTTTGGTTGAGGCCGGGGTGCCGAAGATCTAAGAGCCCCCTCCTCAGATTAGAACAGGGGTAGTCAAACTGCGGCCCTCCAGATGTCCATGGACTACAATTCCCAGGAGCCCCTGCCAGCATTTGCTGGCAGGGGTTCCTGGGAATTGTAGTCCATGGAATCTGGAGGGCCGCAGTTTGACTACCCCTGGATTAGAACGACAGTGGTCACCCCTGGAAATCTATGCCTTGAGGCGTTGAGAGAGTGGGGGAGGGGGAAAGGGGATCATCTTTGGAGATTTCTAAACAGAGGCTGGCTAGCCATCTGACGGAGAGGCTGATTCTGTGAAGGCTCAAGGGGGTGGCAGGTGACAGTGGATGAGCGATAGAAATGAGGATGGGTGCCAACCTTGCTAGACTTCACTAGAGCCCCCTTTCCCTGTCGCTGTACAGGCCTGGCCTCTTTCCTCACTATTAGTCATGTGCCTCCTGCCACTTCCGAGTTTTCCTGAAGCCTGAAAAATATTCCAGGGGTTCCTCCACAGTCAAAAGGCTGAAAAAGGCTTCTCTGGAGGATAGTGGTTAAGAGTGGCAGCTTGCTGTAGTGGTTAAAAGCTTCTAATCTGGCAAGGTGTGTTTGGTTCCCTGCTCCTCCACATGCAGCCAGCTGGGTAACCTTGGGCTAGTCACAGCCGTGATAGTTCTGTTCTTATAGAGCAGTCCTGTCAGAGCTCTCCCAGCCCTACCTACCTCATACGGTGTCTGTTGTCGGGAGAGGGAGGGAAGGAGATTGTCAACTGCTTATTATTATTATTATTATTATTATTATTATTATTATTATTATTATTATTATTATTATTATTATTATTATTATTATTATTATATTTCTTACCCGCCACTCCCAGTAAGGCTTTGAGACTCCTTCTGGTAGAGAAAAGCAGGGTATAAAAACCAACTTTTCTTCGTCCAGCCTTTTGAGTCTCCGTTTGTAGCAGCCTTGGTTTTGAGTTTCGTTTCTGCTGCCACAGACTGAGCTGGCAGCACGGCCATATTAGCTTCTGCTCACCCTGCACTCAGCTGAGCCAAGCGTCGATTTGCCTTCTACGGAACATTTGCGATGGTTCCGGAATCTGCGACTGTAATGATGCGTGAGATGCTGATCCAAGCTCATCACGCTGGGTGGCTTTTGCAGGACTAGCTAGCAAGCGTTAGTGAAGGAACGCCAAGCAAAACAAAACAAAAATATTCTGGACTTGCTGACGGAATAAGGAGATAAAGGGGGAGAGGCAAATCTACCTGGGGAAGAGTGAATGATTTATTATGATCATCCCATTAAAAGTCTACATAGATCAGGGATTCTCAGCCTTTCCTCTTTTACCTTAATGCAGGGGTAGTCAACCTGTGGCCCTCCAGATGTCCATGGACTACAATTCCCATGAGCCCCTGCCAGCAAATGCTGGCAGGGGCTCATGGGAATTGTAGTCCATGGACATCTGGAGGGCCACAGGTTGACTAACCCTGCCTTAATGGACTTGGCTATAAGCTACGGAACTGGCTACCACCAGAGCTTGATGCTTAGACCATGGGTGTAAAAATCAAAAGGGGGGGGAGCCAGTTGGGTCATGGTATGGGTAGTCCAGGCTGTCTTCTCAGCTACTGACCTTCTTTCAAGCCAACATGAGCCAGAGCTGCTGCAGGAAAGGGGAAAGGGGAGGAGAGAGTGACAGGAGAGCAAAGGGTGCGAGTGATGATGTCACTTCCGGTAGCATGTCACCTCCGAGGGGAGTGGCAGGGAGGCATGGCCAGCTGACATCACTAGCAAAATTGTATTGTTGCTTCACAACTTAAGTTCCCTGCAGTAAGGCTTCCATATTGGTTCCATGGTTGGTTGGATAACCAGCTGCCAGGAATAATTAAGATTCACATAACTTGGGGCAAGGTTCTTGATCTTGAAAGTGTCTTTGGAAAGACTTCCGATGCCGTCTAATGAATCATTCTAGAGCTGCAGTGATCTTAAGCACAGACATTTAGGTAGATTTAAGGATCAGTATTTCTTCGTTACGGACAGTGAAGGAATTTAATGTACTTGGACAGGCAGTTCTGGGTAGCCAAGAGCCTTTTTCTGGAACATGAAGAATTTTGATGGCCTTCGTTGTACTGCTTAAAAAGAAGGTTAATCTTAGCATTATGCACAGCATAAAATGAAGTGAATGGCTTCTTGACTTTATACTGTTCCAACCGAGAAAAAAAATTGTAAGTATGAAATTATGTTCTGGAATGTAGTTCCATAATATGGCAGCTACTGACTAGGCCACTCCACTGCTCAAGCATCTGACCACACCAGACTTCCTCTTTAACCGTGTGTTTGCTAACAATAGAAACTAAGGTAGTAAATGTCTTCTCTCTTTGTCTCTCTATCTGGGCTTTTGTCTTTCTCTGGTATCTTCCTTCCCCAGGGGTTATCCTGCGCTCAGTCCTTTAAGGTAGGGCTAGTCAACCTGTGGTCCTCCATATGTTCATGGGCTACAATTCCCATGAGCCCCTGCCAGCGTTTGTAGCCCATGAACATATGGAGGACCACAGGTTGACCACCCCTGCTTTAGGGGAGTGGTCACCGTGCCCCTCCATTCTTTCATAGCTTTGTGGTGTTTTTGTGCGCACTGCTGCTGGTGGTGGTCTTCCCTTGGCATTTCTCCAGTCTTCCTCAAACTTGCTGTCTGGGTTCAGGCAGGCAGACAGAGGAAATATGCATGGTCCAAACACAGTCCAGGGTCAAAGTACAGCTAATCAAAAGTCCAGGCATCAAACCAGAAGGGCAAAGCCAAGGGTATACAAGTCAGGTCATGGTCCAGAAGGTCAAGCACCCAGGAATCTGAAACATGAGACAGCAGCACGCCAAAGCTGTGGACAAGTCGTTTCCACACAATGGCTTATGTCAGGAGTCATTGAGAACCTGCCGTGAGTCAGTTTGCTGAGAGCAGCGGGATAGAAATTTAAAAAATAAATATAAAATAAATAAAAACCTGGTGCAATCCTAAACCTCTTGAGCCCTTCAGAGACAGATGCAAGTTATCAGTGGCTGAGCAGCCTACAGGGCTAACAAGGTTTCATTCTGGGAATAAGCGTTCCTGTGCATGCACAGTTCTTCAGTTCATCCACACGAACGTTTATACTCAGAATTCAACTATGTTGGTCTTAAAGGTGCCATTGGAATAATAGAATCCTAGCGTTGGAAGCGGTCAGACAGGCCATCTGGTCCCCCCCCCCCCCGTTCAATGCATGATCAGCCTAAAGCATCCATGATAAGTATCTGTCCAGCTACTGCTTGAAGACCATCAGTGAGGGGGAGCCCACCACCTCCTCAGGCAACCAATTCCACTGCTGAATTACTCTGACTCTCCCAGGCCTTCTGCCCACTGGGGAAAATCTACTTCTAAAATGCATTATCCAATATCTGCTGAATAGAAGCATTTGCTTTCCATGGTTTTAGGCTGGAGATCTTTCATATCATATACTGCCTGAGACTTTTAACTGGATATGCCAGGGATTGAACCTGCAACCTTCTGAATGCAAAGCAGATGCTCTGCCACTGAGGCACAGACCCATAATGGACCAATAATATACAATTCTAGGAAGCCTGTTTAGGTTTTTAGCCATCATATGTCTGAAGGAGTGGGAATCATGAAACTCCAAGACTCTCGTGTAATTTTGCCTTGAGAATCAGTATTCCAAATCTTGCTGTTACCTATAGTCATGGAGAGTAAACAGCCCCTGCCTTTTAGGAAAGATTCTTATCAACCCAGGAGCCTCTTCTCAGCTTGTTGTTATGTGCGAAGTCGTGTCCGACCCATCGCGACCCCATGGACAATGATCCTCCAGGCCTTCCTGTCCTCTACCATTCCCCGGAGTCCATTTAAGTTTGCACCTACTGCTTCAGTGACTCCATCCAGCCACCTCATTCTCTGTCGTCCCCTTCTTCTTTTGCCCTCGATCGCTCCCAGCATTAGGCTCTTCTCCAGGGAGTCCTTCCTTCTCATGAGGTGGCCAAAGTATTTGAGTTTCATCTTCAGGATCTGGCCTTCTAAAGAGCAGTCAGGGTTGATCTCCTCTAGGACTGATCGGTTTGTTCGCCTTGCAGTCCAAGGGACTCGCAAGAGTCTTCTCCAGCACCAGAGTTCAAAAGCCTCAATTCTTTGACGCTCGGCCTTCCTTATGGTCCAACTTTCGCAGCCATACATTGCAACTGGGAATACCATAGCCTTGACTAAACGCACTTTTGTTGGCAGGGTGATGTCTCTGCTTTTTAGGATGCTGTCTAGATTTGCCATAGCTTTCCTCCCCAGGAGCAAGCGTCTTTTAATTTCTTTGCTGCAGTCCCCATCTGCAGTGATCTTGGAGCCCAGGAAAATAAAATCTGTCACTATCTCCATTTCTTCCCCATCTATTTGCCAGGAATTGAGAGGGCCGGATGCCATGATCTTCGTTTTCTTGATGTTGAGTTTCAAGCCAACTTTTGCACTCTCCTCCTTCACCCGCATCAACAGGCTCTTTAGTTCCTCTTCACTTTCTGCCATTAGAGTGGTATCATCTGCATATCTGAGGTTGTTGATATTTCTCCCTGCAATCTTGATCCCAATTTGTGACTCCTCTAATCCCGCATTTCTCATGATGTGCTCTGCATACAAGTTAAATAGGCAAGGCGACAGTACACAGCCTTGCCGAACTCCTTTCTCAATTTTGAACCAGTTAGTGATTCCATGTTCAGTTCTCACTGTTGCTTCTTGACCTGCATATAAATTTCTCAAGAGACAAATAAGATGATCTGGTATTCCCATCTCTTTAAGAACTTGCCACAATTTGTTGTGCTCCACACAATCAAAGGCTTTAGCATAGTCAATGAAGCAGAAGTAGACATTCTTCTGGTACTCCCTAGCTTTCTCCATGATCCAGCGTATGTTGGCAATTTGATCTCTAGTTCCTCTGCCTCTTCGAAATCCTGCCTGTACTTCTGGAAGTTCTCGGTCCACATATTGCTGGAGCCTAGCTTGTAGGATTTTGAGCATAACTTTGCTAGCATGAGAAATTAGTGCAATGGTGCGGTAGTTTGAACATTCTTTGGCATTGCCCTTCTTTGGGATTGGAATGTAAACTGACCTTTTCCAATCCTGTGGCCATTGTTGAGTTTTCCAAATTTGCTGGCATATTGAGTGTAGCACTTTTACCGCATCGTCCTTTAAGATTTTGAATAGTTCAACTGGAATGCTGTCACCACCACTAGCTTTATTGTTGCTCAGACTTCCTAAGGCCCATTTGACTTCACATTCCAGGATGTCTGGCTCCAGGTCAGTAACTACCCCATTGTGGTCATCAGGGATGTTAAGCTCACTCTTGTATAGTTCTTCTGTATAATTTTGCCACCTTTGTTTAATCTCTTCTGCTTCTGTGAGGTCCCTACCATTTTGGTCCCTTATTATACCCATCTTTGCATGAAACGTTCTCTTCATATCTCCAATTTTCTTGAAAAGATCTCTGGTCCTCCCCATTCTATTGTTTTCTTCTATTTGTTTGCACTGTTCATTTAAGAAGGCATTCTTATCTCTTCTAGCTTTTCTCTGGAATTTTGCATTCAATTGGGTGTATCTTTCTCTTTCTCCCTTGCCTTTCACTTCCCTTCTCTCCTTAGCTATTTGTAAAGCTTCCTCAGACAGCCATTTTGATTTCTTGCATTTCTTTTTCTTTGGGATGGTTTTAGTTGCTACCTCTTGTACAATGTTGCGAACCTCCATCCATAGTTCTTCAGGCACTCTGTCTATCAGATCTAATTCCTTAAATCTATTTGTCACCTCTACTGTGTATTCGTTGGGGATATGATTTAGTTCATACCTGAGTGGCCTAGTGCTTTTCCCTACTTTCTTCAATTTAAGCCTAAATTTTGCAACAAGAAGCTCATGATCTGAACCACAATCAGCTCCTGGTCTTGTTTTTATTGACTGGATAGAACTTTTCCATCTTTGGCTGCAGAGCACATAGTCAATCTGATTTCTGTGTTGGCCGTCTGGTGATGTCCATGTGTAGAGTCGTCTCTTGGGTTGTTGGAAAAGAGTGTTTGCTATGACCATTGTATTCTCTTGACAAAATTCTACCAGCCTGTGCCCTGCTTCATTTTGTACTCCAAGGCCAAACTTGCCTGTTATCCCAGTTATCTTTTGGCTTCCTACTTTAGCATTCCAATCCCCCATGATGATAAGTACATCATTTTTTGGCGTTGCTTCTAGAAGGTGTTGTAGGGCTTCATAGAACTGATCAACTTCATCCTCTTCAGCAGCAGTGGTTGGGGCATAGACCTGGATCACTGTGATGTTGAATGGTTTGCCTTGGATTCGAACTGAGATCATTCTGTCATTTTGGGGATTGTATCCCAAGACTGCTTTTCCTACTCTCTTATTGATTATGAAGGCTACTCCATTTCTTCTGCGAGATTCTTGTCCACAGTAGTATACCTGATGGTCATCTGAATTAAATTCACCCATTCCTGTCCATTTTAGTTCACTGATTCCTAAAATGTCGATGTTCAGTCTTCTCATTTCTTGTTTGACCACGTCCAGCTTACCTTGATTCATGGATCTGACGTTCCAGGTTCCTATGGAATAAAAATCTTTACAGCATCGGACTGTCTTTTCGCCACCAGTTACTTCCACAACTGAGCGTCCTTTCGGCTTTGGCCCAGTCGCTTCATTCATTCTGGCGCTACTCGTACTAGCCGTCTGCTCATCCCCAGTAGCATATTGGACACCTTCCGACCTGAGGGGCTCATCTTCCGGCGTCATATCGTTATGCCTATTGGAACTGTCCATAGAGTTTTCATGGCAAAGATACTGGAGTGGTTTGCCATTTCCTTCTCCAGTGGATCACCTTTTGTCAGAGCTCTCAGCTATGACCTGTCCGTCTTGGGTGGCCCTGCACGGTATAGCTCATAGCTTCACTGAACTACGCAAGCCCCCTTGCCACAACAAGGCAGCGATCCTTGAAGGGGGTCTTCTCAGCTAGCAGGTGTAAATCGCTGTGCTCAGCTGGAAGAAGAAATGCTGCTCAGCTGGAAGGAATTACACAGTGCTCATCTAGCAAATGCAGATCAGGCTCGGAATAACTCTGTCTTGACACGATTCTGTGAAGATTCAAGGGGGTGGCAGGTTACAGTGTCAGTTATAGGGTTGTGGGTGTCCTGCATGACGCAGGGGGTTGGACTAGATGACCTAGGAGGACCTTTCCAACTCTATGATTCTATCATTCTATGAGGAATTTTCAGCAGCCTTGACTTCACTGCATATGTTCCCTTTAGTTGCTCAGTAGCCAGGAGACCTCTCCCTGCTAATTTTCCTTCTGTAGGGGACACACAACGGTGTCATTAAGAGAAGCAGGCCAACCTGCCAGTGATCCAATGCAACCTAGTGCCCCCCCCCCGTTTCTTGCTGTCAGCATGGGGTAAAATACAGCCCCCCCCCCCCCTGCTGCTTGCCTTGCTTTCAAAGACAGATGGAGGGAGAAGGAGCAGGCACAGCAAATGAGCATATATTCTCTGTATATTCCTGGTTGTCACAAAAATATTATTTATGGATTTCATCGTTCCAAGATTGGAACTTCTATCAGCGGAGTGCTAATGGAATACTAATATTTTTTGGCCAAACTGCCCTGCTTCATTGAAGGAGAGTTACAGTCATTGAAACACATGGCACCAGGTCTTGCATCTCTAGAAGTATCTTGGGCTTCAACTTGCCCAGTGGATTTACTGGGAAAGGAGTGGAGGCTTTCACTGTAATGATTTCTCCTTCCAAGGGCATAGGAACGAAAAAAATTTTCAGCACAAGCCCAGGCTTGTCTATGCAGGAGTAGTTCCCATGGTCAATGGGACTTCCTCCTTGAAAAGTATGGGGTCATAGCCCTGGAGTGCAATCCTATGCAGAGCAACTTCCATTTAAGCCCATTGTTTTCAGTACTAACTGTTCATGTGACTTTGACCTTGAAGGAGGAGGAGGAGGAGGAGAAGAAGGAGAAGAGTTGGTTCTTATATGCCGCTTTTCTCTACCCAAAGGAGTCTCAAAGCAGCTTACATTCATCTCAAAGCGGCTTTGGCATTTATCTGGAATAAAAGGCTGGAATTCTGTTGCCCCAGAGGGTTGGACCAGAATCGATGGGATGAAATTAATTCAAAAGAATTTTCGGTTAGACCTCCGGAAGAAGTTCCTGACAGTTAGAGTTGTTCCTCAATGAAACAGGCTTCCTCGGGAGTTGGCGGGTTCTCCTTCTTTGGAAATTTTTAAGCAGAGGCTGAATAGCCATAACTGAAATGCTGATTCTGTGAATTTAGGCAGGTTGTGGGTGGGCGGGAAGAGCGTATTGTGTTGTTGCTTGGCTGTTGTGGCCATTTCCTGCATTGTAGATGACCCTGGAGGTCCCTTTATCATTCTATGAATTAAACAGTTAGGCTCGTTATACAATCTTAGGCAATTTTCTGTAGATGTGACCAAGTTCTCCTTTATGTGTGTGTCCTATTTACAAAAAAAGTGGGAGCTTGTGGGGGGTCTGTATTTTCTCCAAATATACTAACTGTAACATTTCTTGTTTCCTTTTGTCTTCTCTGCAGGAACGAGTGGAATATCTCTTTCTCATAATTTTTACAGTGGAAGCATTTTTAAAAGTAATAGCATATGGACTTCTCTTTCATCCCAACGCTTACCTCCGCAATGGCTGGAATTTACTAGATTTTATAATTGTGGTAGTAGGGTGAGTATTGTTGTCCCTGTGTGTGTGTGTATTACCATTGAAGCACAAAATTTCCATTGCTGGGAGTGTCAAAGCTGTTTGTAAAATGCAAAGGAAGAGTTCGTGGCACCTTTCTCTTTTCTGATAGGAAATCAATGTCTTCAAAAGGGAGGCTTGCAGAAATTTAGCAAGTGAAGCTTTTCTGACTTGCAGTGTATTCCTAAACAAGAGGAATTCACCTATATGAAAGTCAGCTGCTGTAGTGGCTAATCTGAACCAGGGTTGATTCCCCGCTTTGAAGCCTGTTGGGCCCCTCACAGTTCTCTCACAACTCCCTCAGCCCCACTCACTTCACCAGGTGCCTGTTGTGGGCAGAGGAAGGGAAGGCAATTGGAAACCCCAAGGAGACTTCTTAGGTCAGGGCTTCGTGAAACCCTGGGGTTTCTTGATGCCCCTGGAATGGTTTCCCACAAGGATGAGAGTGAATTAATTTTGTAATATATATTTTTTAAAATTAAACATTTATCAGGTGCTGTGATCACAATAAAGGGGTGATTGTACCATTTCAGAGGTTTCTCGAAGCCTGAAGAATGTTCCAGGGGTTACTCAATGATAAAAAAGTTGAGACAGGCTGGCCTAGACAAATGGATGCTTTAGAAGGCATTTGGAATTATGCCCCATTGACCTCTCTCCCCTCCCCAAGCCCTGCTGTCTTTAGGCTCCACCTCTAAAACCACCAGGTATTCCCCAGCCCAGAGCAGACAGCTCTCACTTTCTGCCTTGCAAGGGTTACCGTATTCCAGATGCTCAGAAATGCCTCTCTTCCTTCTGCAGTTTTTAAATATTCCGTCTTGCATCCTGACCCAATCATTGTTTTCTGCTGTATTTTCGCTTTGTGTTATCTTAATGTATCTGTATTACTTTTCCTGTTATCACCCAAACAACATTATGTAAACCAACCCTCAGTAGAATATTGTATTCTATTTCTGTTCTCTCTCTTGGTAGAGTTTTGTTCTTCGCACACCCCGTTCCCTTCCTAAAAGCAGAGACACAAGAAACAGCAGTCTTGTCGCATCTTAAAGAATAACCACTTTTATTCCATGAAAATGTAAACTCAAATGCAATTTTGTTAAGTCTTTCATAAGGTCCTCAAGAGTCCTGCTGGTTTTTGCTGTACTAAATTAATATGGCTACCCCGCTGGAATTACGGCACACAAGGTTGCTTTTGTTTTTGCTGTAGTTGTTTGAGAGTTGTGACTTGTCAAAAGCTCTTAGAACAAAAATTGGATCTGAAACAATTGAGTTTTATGATGATTCTCGGTTTCCATGAGAGACTGTTTGTTATAGCCAGTAAACTAACTGTAAGATTAACCTTCACTTTTCATCATTCCTTCTAACAATGAACTTATCCCTTTTTTTTTGTCTGTCAGTAGGACAGAGAAACAGGGCTGCAAACAACAGAAGTTTATGTTTATTCAGGGGATTATCCAGATGTGCAGAAAAAGATTACTTTGCCAGCTGGGTGTAGTGGTTAAGAGTGGCGGCCTCTAATCTGGGGAGCCATGATTGATTCCCCGCTCCCCCACATGCAGCCCATCTGGGTGACCTTCGGCCAGTCACAGTTCTATTAGAGCTGTTCTCACAGAGCAGTTCTGTCATAACTCTCCTGGCCCCCAACAGGGTGTCTGTTGTGGGAGGAGGAAGGGAAAGATATTTGTAAGCCGCTTTGGTAATGAAAAGTGGGGTATAAAAAGCAATTCTTCTCCTCCTTCTTCTCCATCTCCAGATCTTGTCCTTAGTAAACAACAAGCAGTGAACAGGTGGGAAAAGGAAACCAGACTGCTTGAACAATGCTACACCATATGCAGATTTCCTACTCTTTATCCACCCCCAGAATTTATCTTGGGCCCACTAGGAATGCAGTAAATAAACATGTGGCTTCATAAGAAGGCAGTTGTAGGCACATGTTACCCAAAGCTACGGGCCCCTCCCACAATTGAAAAAAGGAAATGAAAGGCATGAGGTTGCATGCGCTGTATCACTCCCCTTTCCTCCTTGACAGCCAGTGGTTGGGAAATGCATCGTGAGATGCCTTCATATTACACTTTGCATGACTAGAAAAGAAAGGTGAAGAGCTAACGGCAGGGTTCCCCTTTGTGGAGGGATGATAATTCTGCCCCTTAGTGGAGTTCTGCGCTGTTGCCATTTGTTCATTGATATGCCGTAGTAGGGCACTTTGGGAGTGGGTGTGGGCTAATAAACAAAAGCGTGAAGTGCTGCCCATTCTGGCTTAGGGTTGCATTCCCCTTCAACGAACAGGTCTGAGGTTTGGGGTGCTGTTCGACTGAGGCCTCTTGTTGGATCACCAGATGGCAGCTGTGGCTAGAGGTGCCTTTGGCCAGTTGTGACGAGTCAGACAGCTGCAAACTCCCTTGGACAGAAAAAGATCCGGCCACTGGTACATGCCATGGTTACACCTAGATTAGATTACTGCAATGAGAGCCAGCTTGGTGTAGTGGTTAAGAGCAGCGACTTCTTAATCTAGAGCAGGGGTAGTCAACCTGTGGTCCTCCAGATGTCCATGGACTACAATTCCAGCAAATGCTGGCAGGGGCTCATGGGAATTGTAGTCCATGAACATCTGGAGGACCACAGGTTGACTACCCCTGCTCTAGATTAAGAAGTCGCTGCTCTTAACCACTACACCAAGCTGGCTCTCATTGCAGTAATCTAATCTAGGTGTAACCATGGCATGTACCAGTGGCCGGATCTTTTTCTGTCCAAGGGAGTTTGCAGCTGTCTGACTCGTCACAACTGGCCAAAGGCACCTCTAGCCACAGCTGCCATCTGGTGATCCAACAAGAGGCCTCAGTCGAACAGCACCCCAAACCTCAGACCTGTTCGTTGAAGGGGAATGCAACCCTAAGCCAGAATGGGCAGCACTTCACGCTTTTGTTTATTAGCCCACACCCACTCCCAAAGTGCCCTACTACGGCATATCAATGAACAAATGGCAACAGCGCAGAACTCCACTAAGGGGCAGAATTATCATCCCTCCACAAAGGGGAACCCTGTTGTTAGCTCTTCACCTTTCTTTTCTAGTCATGCAAAGTGTAATATGAAGGCATCTCACGATGCATTTCCCAACCACTGGCTGTCAAGGAGGAAAGGGGAGTGATGTGGCGCATGCAACCTCATGCCTTTCATTTCCTTTTTTCAATTGGGGGAGAGCTTTGGGTAACATGTGCCTACAACTGCCTTCTTAATGAAGCCACATGTTTATTTACTGCATTCCTAGTGGGCCCAAGATAAACTCTGGGGGTGGATAAAGATTAGGAAATCTGCATATGGTGTAGCATTGTTCAAGCAGTCTGGTTTCCTTTTCCCACCTGTTCACTGCTTGTTGTTTACTAAGGACAAGATCCGGAGATGGAGAAGAAGGAGGAGAAAAATTGTTTTTTATACCCCACTTTTCATTACCAAAGCGGCTTACAAATATCTTTCCCTTCCTCCTCCCACAACAGACACCCTGGCGGGGGTCAGGAGAGTTATGACAGAATTGCTCTGTGAGAACAGCTCTAATAGAACTGTGACTGGTCGAAGGTCACCCAGATGGGCTGCATGTGGGGGAGCGGGGAATCAATCATGGCTCCCCAGATTAGAGGCCGCCACTCTTAACCACTACACCCAGCTGCCAAAGTAATCTTTTTCTGCACATCTGGATAATCCCCTGAATAAAGATAAACTTCTGTTGTTTGCAGCCCTGTTTCTCTGTCCTACTGACAGACAAAAAAAGGGATAAGTTCATTGTTAGAAGGAATGATGAAAAGTGAAGGTTAATCTCTGATCTAGAGAGCCAGGTTTGATTCCCCACTCCTCCTCCACATGCAGCCAGCTGAGTTACCTTGGGTCAGGCACAGTCCTGTTAGAACTGTTATTGCAGAACAGCTTTCTTGGCCTCACCTACCTCATTGTGGGGAGAGGAAGGGAAAGGTATTTGTAAGGGACTTCTTTAGGTAGTGAAAAGCAGGCTATAAAAACCAACTCTTCCTCTTCTTCTTCTTCGATGTGCTCTTTATGGGACTGCCCTTTAAAGCAGGGGTAGTCAACCTGTGGTCCTCCAGATGTCCATGGACTACAATTACCATGAGCCCCTGCCAGCGTTTGCTGGAATTGTAGTCCATGGACATCTGGAGGACCACAGGTTGACTACCCCTGCTTTAAAAGTGTTTGGAAACTTCAGTTGGTGCAGCCACATGATACAGGCTGGATGTGGGGTGTAGGAATCATGTCAGCCCAGTATAGGCCCATCTACATGACCTTTAAAGCCTATATGGTTTGGGACCCACATGCCTGAAGGACCACCTGCTCCCTCGTGAAGCTACCCAAGCACTCTGGGCATCCTCTGAGGCCCTGCTTTGGGACCTTGGTCTTCAGAGATTAGGCAACCCAGGAGAGGGCCTTCTCTGTTGTGGCCCCAAACCCTGGAACTCTCTCTTCAGACAGGTTCCTCTGTCCCCTTCTGCTGCTATTTCCTGACATTCAGTGAAGGCTTTATTCTTCAAGCAAAGGTTGGATCCACATTTTTCTTGGATGCTTTAGGATGCTTTGGGCTGATCCTGCGTTGAGCAGGGGGTTGGACTAGATGGCCTGTATGGCCCCTTCCAACTCTATGATTCTATGATTCAATGTAATAATAAGAATAAGAATAAAATTATTTATAACCCGCCCTTTTCCAAAGGCTTAAGGCAGGTAACAGCATATAAACCATAATAATTCAATACACTTCAAATATAAATTACGTTGTGATTAAGAGCATCAGTTTATAATCTGGCAAGCTGGGTTTGATTCCCTGCTCCTCCGCATGCAGCCAGCTGGGTGACCTTGGGTTGATTAGAGTCCTGTTAGAGCTGTTCTTGCAGAGCATTTCTGTCTGAGTTCTCTCAGCCCCACCTAACTCACAGGGTGTCTGTGGTGGAGAATGGAAGGGTAGGCAATTGTAAGCCGTTTTTAAGATTCCCTTAGGTAGTGAAAAGTGGGATATAAAAACCAGCTCTTCTAAAATCACCAATTTGATGTTCCCTCAGTGCTCCCTCTTTCCTTGTTAGTTTATTTGCGTATTTGTTTTAGCTTTACTTTTAATGATTTTTTGTTGTCAGTTATAACGAATTCTAAGATGGTATTTGCTTGCTTATGTTTTAATTTGTTAGCTATCTAGGTGGCCCTCATGAGGGCAAAAAGGCGGGCTGTACACTTTGTAAATTAAAAACAAAAACAAAATGACAAATTAAGAAAAATAAAATGCAATGTTTTTTAAAAATCCCATGAGGCCTCTGTTGAAAAGATAGGTGATTTTCTCTCTCTCAAGGTTGTTGGCGGCCCTATTTCCCCCTCCTTCATTTTATTTTCCCAACTCTCTGATATTAGAATGACAGATAGTGACTAATCCATTCTTACCCACTGAGTTCCACAGCTTGACAAGGACTTGAACCTGGGTCTCCCTCATCTGACATTCTAACCCAGGCTTTCTCAACCAGGGTTTCATGAAACCCTGGGGTTTCTTCACAGCCCTGGAACACTTTCCTGAATGGAAGTTAACAATTTTTTAATATCTGTTTTAAATTCTTTAAACATTTATTGGGTGATATGACCTTATAGGTTCATCTCAACCTGCTCCCCCTCCCAAAATGGCCAATGGTGGGCCTGGAGGGGGTGGGAAAGGGAGGGGCCTCAGGTGGGCGTGTCCACAGCTCTGCTTCCCAACCCTGTTCTGCACGATTGTGCCTCTTCTGGGATTTCTCAAAGCCTGAAGAATGTTTCAGGGGTTTCTCAATGGTAAACAAATAATTGAGAAAGGCTGTTTGAACCGCTACTGTACTCTAGCACTCCAGAAAGAAAAAGCTGTCTCAGGACATGCTGGAATCATTTACGGTAGTCTTTATTTTGAACACAAGAACGTTAAGGAGAGACTGTGCTGGGTGCAACGAAGATCTAAAATTGTACCCAGTGCTATCCAATAGCATACTTTGATGGTGTGCAAGACAGTTGTGAAAAGTTCATGCCTTAGTATGGGTAAGGTAGCACTCTGCCGTTTTTGAAGCTAGGGAACATGGTTTTCATGGTTTTTTCGGGGTTGCCAACCCAGAGTTGGGAAAGTCCTGGAGATTTGAGTCTAGGGAGGGGAGAAATCCCAATGGGTTATACCATAGAACACACCCTCCAAAGCTGCCGTTTTCTCTGGGGGAAATTGCAGTCTCTGTAGCCCAGAGATCAGTTGTAATTCCAGGAGATCTCCAGGCACACCTGGAGGTTGTCAACCCTATTTGGTTAGGGTCTAGTTCAGGGATAGTCAAACTGCGGCCCTCCAGATGTCCATGGACTACAATTCCCAGGAGCCCCTGCCAGCATTCGCTGGCAGGGGCTCCTGGGAATTGTAGTCCATGGACATCTGGAGGGCCGCAGTTTGACTACCCCTGGTCTAGGTGGTGTGGAGTCCTCCAGTCTTTGTTGAGATCATGTAAGGGTTTCCTGTCACTGTACCTAATTCCTGTATCAGTTTAATAGAGTCAGTTTTGGGAGTGCCTTCAGAGAGCCAGTTTGGTGTAGTGGTTAGGAGTGCGGACTTCTAATCTGGCATGCCGGGTTCGATTCCCCACTCCCCCACATGCAACCAGCTGGGTGACCTTGGGCTCGCCACGGCACTGATAAAACTGTTCTGACCGAGCAGTGATATCAGGGCTCTCTCAGCCTCACCCACCCCACAGGGTGTCTGTTGTGGGGAGAGGAATGGGAAGACGACTGTAAGCCGCTTTGAGCCTCCTTCAGGTAGGGGAAAGCGGCATATAAGAACCAACTTTTCTTCTTCTTCTTCTTCTTGTACCATCCCTTAAAATCAAAGATATCGTTGGAAATTCGTGGCAATATTGGTTGAATGATCCGTTGATTTCCTAGACACATCAGGGCTGGCTTATCTACTTAGCACATGTAGCTCATGCTACGGGCCCCGCACTTTCAGGGGCCCCGTACAGTGCTTTCCTGTTTATGTATCAAGGCTGTAGCCTCTCTCCTCCCCCCTTTTCCCAATTTAAGGACAGTGTGACACCCTTTCCACTATGCCCCCCCCCCCCTCCCACTGCTGTTCTCGCCACAGCTGTACCTTGCTAGGGGTCCTGTGAATCCTTAAACAGGCTGTGGTGCTATGAGCTCCGTGAATCCTTAAACCACTCCTGAGACACATGGAAACTTTTCAAAAGGAAGAGAAAATTAATCTCCATTCATGTGAGTATTTGATAGCCAGACATTTGTATTAACTGCTTTGACAGGTCATTTGCCAGCTTCTCGTCCACTTGCTTTCAATTGTCACTTGAGAAACTGCCATGAGCTAGCTGTAATTAAGCAATCAAAAAGAAATCGTAGATTTCCTGAAGCTCTATAGCAGACAGCATCACAGCACATCAGCTTGAGAAGAATGGAAGCAGGTGGTCAGGAAGGCCTGGGATTTAAAAAAACCCCCACTAAGTATAGATTTGGGGTTTGCTCCTAATTAGGTCAGTGTCTACATTTTCTCGATTAATTTGCGTTTCCCCTTCCTTCAAAGGAGCTCAGAAATGTCTTAGTCAAGCGATCCTGTGATGACACCACATTTCCTAATATAATTTGCCTCGAATTAGCTTCAGTTAGGTTAAAGTAAATTAAGTGGCAGCTAATTTTCAAAGCTGGTTAAAGAGAGACGTTTTGTTCTCAGAGATAAAAGGGGGCAACAATTAGAGTAGCAAATCTATATGGAATTATGAAGGAGAGAGACTCTGAAGCAGGAAGTATAATACCTGCTGCACGAGGGCCTCTTCAATCACATGGATTGCTTGTGCTTGCACATTTCATGTACATAAACCCAACTGGAACTTCCTTCAATTATAAGGATACCAGTTTGGATTGTTGCCAGGTCCCCCTGCCCCCACCGGCTGGAGATGGGAGAGTGAGATGGTCCGACCCAGGTTGGGAAAGTCCTGAAGATTTGGGGATGGAGGCTAGGGAGGACAGGGACCTCAGTGGGGTACATCAGAGTCCACCCTCCAAAGCAGAGATTCTCAACCGGGGCTCCATGAGAGCTCCCCAGGAGCTCCTTGGCCTTCCCCCTATATCCCGCTTTAATGAACCCGGCCCCAAGCTTTCCTTGGCATTGCTGTAAAAATAAGTCATCTGCTGCTTCCATTGACCTGGGGTGGCGTTCTTGTGTGGTTACTGTGCCTGGGAAAAGGGGCGGAGCCAGGATGGCTACTCTTGCATCAGACTGCCTCCCCCCCCCCTCCTTGGGCATGGCAGGACGCATAACCAGCAGACATCAGCTGTGCTCCCATTGTCTACTTGACTGCCTGCCTGGGAGAGAGCAGTGCTAGGGCCCAGTGGATCCCCCCCCCCCCAAGGGTAGGGCACTTCTATTTTTGCGGCCACCACTAGGCTCCAATGCTTTTGGTGGCTCACTGGATTTTCTCCGGCTGGCAGTAGAGCACCCAGGTTGCTCAGCCAGCTCTCCCTTTGCCCATCCAGGGCTGTGTTGACCTTGCATGATGGAACCACTGCTGCTGTTGGCCATTCTCCTTTGTTCCACCATTGATGGGGCAGGAGGAGGGGGCGGCGGTAGGACATGGGGCTGCACGGAGACCCGGCAAGTGCTGGCAACATGCAGCTTCTCACTGGCCTCGCTCTTGCCCAGCCTAGTTTCTAGGAAGTGGGCGGCAGCAGCAGGACTGGCCCTGTCAAGGGAGCGCAAGTCAGGGGGCTAGGTAGCCTGCAGCCAGTGTGCATGCCGCTGAGCCATCTTTTGCTCGCCAGGGTGGGTGTCAGTGGGCATGGACTGGTTATGGAGTGTGGCTCCCACCACCCGCAGCAGCTTGACAGGGCCCAATGTGTCCCCATCAAACATGGTGCTCAGGACTTAAGCCGTGGTTACCGTACCCTAAATGCGTCATTGTCCTAGCATGATTGTCTTTTATGTATGTGTGTGTGTGTGTGTGTATACACAATCTTACACCCACCCATTGACACCCACACACACAGAGACACTACCACTGCTCTTGGCCAGGCCCGCTCGAACAACACTTCTGATAACATGACCAAAGTTCGTCATTTCAGCTTCTAGACAGAGTTCCAACTTGATTTGATCAAGAACCTACTCATTTGTCTTGTTGGTGGGCCAGGGGATCCATAAAACTCTCCTCCAATACTACATTTAAAATAATTTTTTGGTCCCTATTCTATCTCGAATTGATTATCATAGTTAGGATCACTTGCAGTTTAGCAAGCTGTGGGTGATAGGTTCCGAATTTATTATATTTTGCATGCTTGTGTGTTTTTTTTTTTGGGGGGGAGGGTTGTGGGGAAGAGCACATTAAATGTTTAGAACATTATCATTTTTTGCTGTGAACTCTGTTTCCCAATCTCCCAAGAGAGCAGACAAGTCACTGATCATCCGGTGAGAGGATTATGTTTGGCAGGCAGTCAGAAGCATTTGTACAGGAAGCAAAATGTTTTCCTGATGTTTGTTGACTGAACAGCAGGAAATATTCAAAACCAGATCTTGTCTCTCCTGTCTTTACAAAGATCATCCGATTACAATGAAGCAAGAGTATTGATCTGTAAAGTTCATTTAATAAATCATTAAGGCATTTCATAATTTTCAAGGAGCTTCTTGTAATTTGGGGGCATTAGAAGAAGAAGAGCTAATTTTTCATACTGTTTTTGACCATCTGAAGGAGTCCCAATGTGGCTTTAAAAAACATTTCCCTTCCTCTCCCCACAACAGACATCTTGGGAGGTGGGTGGGGCTGAGAGAGCTCTGAGAGAACTGTGACTGGCCCAAGGTCACCCAACTTGCTGCAGGTTGAAGAGTAGGGCATCGAACCTGGTTCTCCAGATTAGAGTCTGCCGCTCTTAACTACTATACCATGCTGAATTCCTGCACCTAGATCTCCATGAATTTCCCAAGCTGGCCATGGAAACCCTATTTAATAACTCAACATAGATTTGAACCTCACAGGTTTAAATTAGTGCCATGATTTTACCCAAGTACCCATGATGATGGTACCCAAGTGCCATGATTTTACCCAAGTAAATGTGCCATGATTTTATCCAAGTACCCATGATTTTACCCAAGTACCCAAGTAACCATGATGATGGTACCCAAGTGCCATGATTTTACCCAAGTAAATGTGCCATGATTTTATCCAAGTACCCATGATGATGGTACCCAAGTGCCATGATTTTATCCAAGTACACTGTGTTTTCAAGCTTCCTTTCTCAGAGCACAAGAAGAGGGGACATTCAGAATTACACACATTCAGCATTCTTACATTATTTCAAAAGCAATGTGGTTATTTTTATTTGAAATAGCACAGAGTGACTGCAAGCTTTCATGTCCCCCAGAACTGGACATTCAGACAATAAATTAGGGCAGAATACTGAGAGATTGATGGAAAACTACAAAGTCCACCGTTTATACTTTAAATGGAGATCAGGGGGTGTGGCAGACTTGATTTTCATTCTGCCATGCTGCCATTCTTCCATTAAAGTTATGGCCTTGTTAAACCCAGTGAGACAAACCCTGTGGCATTATACCCCATTGATGTTGCTGTCCTCCACAAACTCCGCCCTCCTCAGGCTGCTCTCCCACATTGTCAGGGATCCCCCAACTGAGATTTGGCAACTCTAGTCCAAGAGCCAAGGATATTTGCATTGGATGTCATGTTGATAAAATCAGTTGTAAGAAAGCCCAATGCTTGTGTGCCATTGAGAGTGTCACTGGTTTAGTCACTCTAGTTTGTACATGAATATAATGTGACCACAGTAATGACCTGTGGCATGATTCCCAGTTGTTAGTATTTCTTCTCATTCTACATCAGTGGTCCCCAACCCCCAGTCCGGTGACCGATACTCGTCCGTAGATCAGTCGGTACTGGGCCGCGGCTCCTCCTCGTCCTCCTCTCCGGCTGCTGCCTCGGGGGCTGCCCTGCCACTCTGCGGCCGGCTCACCTTTGGTGCTCTCCAGCAGCTGCCATGGCTGGGGCTCCCCCTCGGTGTGGCACTACACAGCTGCTGCTGGCAGCGCCCCCCCCAGTGGGTGGTGGGAAGTCGGGCGCTGGGGCTCAGGTGGCGGCGATGTCCCTCGGCAAAAGACTACCCCCCCCCCGGCCTCAGTAAAATTGTCAAGCGTTGACCGGTCCCCGGTGTTAAAAAGGTTGGGGACCACTGTTCTAAATGCCTTGGAAGCTGAATAGATTCTTCCCATCTCCTGTATGTATGATATACAAGGTGGCGGGTTCTCCTTCCTTAGAAGTTTTTAAGCAGAGGCTAGATAGCCATCTGGCAGAAATGCTGATTCTGTGAAATTAGTGGGTGGGTGGGCAGAAGGGATTGTGTTGGTGCTTGGCTCTGGTGACCCTTTCTTGCATGTCCTTGCATGTTCTTGCATGTGGATGAATTTCCTCCAGGCTAGACTGGCCAGGGATTCTGGTTTTCATGGGGGCATCGTCTAGGCATGGAATACAGGTCACTGTGGTGAGCAGGTATTTGTGAATGTAGTGCATTGTGCACGGAGTTGGACTACATCAGGGGTGGGCAAACTGTGGCCCTCCAGATGTCCATGGACAACAATCCCCAGGAGCCCCTACCTGGTAGGGGCTCCTGGGAATTGTAGTCCATGGACATCTGGAGGGCCACAGTTTGCCCGCCCCTGGACTAGATAACCCTGGAAGTCCTTTCCAACTCTATGATCCTATAAACTAGTAATAATCGCAGTGATTTACTTTGATTTAAGCTGTCTAATGACCGTATTCCCTCTTTCCCTTTGCTTCTCCTTCCCAGGCTTTTTAGTGCAATTTTAGAACAAGCAACCAAAGCAGATGGAGTGAATTCAATAGGAGGGAAAGGCGCAGGATTCGACGTTAAAGCACTTCGGGCTTTCCGAGTACTACGCCCCTTACGGCTGGTCTCCGGCGTTCCTAGTAAGTAACCAGGCTCCTGCCCGTCTGTCTCTTGAACAAACGGAGAGCGCCGCGGAAAGCAGTGTGTGAAATTACGTTCCTACCTGGCATGATAAACTGATTTCAGGGTGGGGAGTTAGACAGATGTTGCACGAGGGCTGTGATTACAGGTTTCATCAAACACTTAGCAACAAATAAGGAGAGCTTAAGGTGAGATGCCGCGGCAGAGAAGCTTCATCAGAGCGGGGTTTGCTCGTTGTGTGATCAAGCGATCTTTAAACGATCTGAGATAATAGTTCGGTTCCAAACAACACGAAATGAATATGTAATCACTGTAATGAGCCTAATATGAATTAAATCAGCAGAGCAACTGTGCTGCTGGCTCTGAAGTTGATGTTTATTAATAGCGTACGGCTGGCGGGATGAAGGAGCCCGCCCATCGCCTCGGTGCCCGTTTTGGAAAGACACCCACTTTGATTACCCCCTGGCATCCATCTCAGGAAGCTGTGCAAGACCAGAGCGATCATTTATGAGACAATCGTAGGGGTGCGGGTCGGGGGGATTGTTTTCATGCATCGGGCACGCTCATTTCGTTAGGAGTAGCGTGGTCTAGGAGCAAACTGAAGTTTGCAGATATCTGAAAAACCTGAAAAACAGAGAAGATAGAGGGACAAACGTGGACAACACCAATAGTAGGAGCTATTGAGAGCCAGTCTGGTGTAATGGTTAAGAGCCTCTAATCTGGAGAACTAGGGTTGATTTCCTGCTCTTCCACATGCAGCCAGCTGGGTGACCTTGGCTAGTCACAGTACTCTCAGAGCTCTCTCAGCCTCACCTATCTCACAGGGTGTCTGTTGTGGGGAGAGGAAGAGTAAAGTGTTTATCAACTACTTTGAGACTCTGAGTAGTGAAAAGCGGGTTATAAAAACCAACTCCTTCCTTCCTATTGTCTGTCTCTTGAGAAGTAAGAGTGCAGAAGGAGAAGTTGAGAACAGATTGGGGCATTATCAAAATAGCTCCAGATGCTACGCAGCAAGTGCATATAGGCTAGATATCAGGAAAACAATTTTCACAGTCAGAGTAGTTCAGCAGTGGAATAGGCTGCCTAAGGAGGTGGTGAGCTCCCCCTCACTGGCAGTCTTCAAGCAAAGGTTGGATACACACTTTTCTTGGATGCTTTAGGATGCTCTGGGCTGATCCTGCGTTGAGCAGGGGGTTGGACTAGATGGCCTGTGTGGCCCCTTCCAACTCTATGATTCTAAGTGATCCATCTCTTTTTGGTTAACAAACAACAGTGTTAGGACCAGTGAATTTGATCAGAACCATAAAAGGAGGATGCTTTAGGATTAAGGGTAGAGATGGCACAGCTTCCCACTCCTGCCTTTCAGTCCTACCAGCCCTCTGCAGAAGGATCAGGCTTTTCCCAATGTGTTATCAAGGTTGGTCCCCTCTCTAAGATTTCATGGTGGCTTCAAAAATTAGTTGCCGTAGAGTTCAGCTTCATCATACCTTTTTGCCCCTTATTAGTTTGTAGTAGTGTTCTTCTCTTGGCTTAATTTTTCAACGAAGAGAATTATGTGAGAAGGATGTTGATCCTTTCTTCCCACGCATTTTTTTTCCACCGGTGTGTGTGTGTGTGGGTGGGGAATCACACCTGAGCTGACTTTACATCTGTTGGAGACAAAAGTACAGGTAAGTTGTTCCCCAGCGGATTTAAGAGCAGCTCAGGGGTGGCTTTTCCAGAGATTAAAAAAAAGGAAATTGGGTGGGTTATCTTTTCCTGCTCTGTCCCTATGCTGTTCTCTTCCTCAATAAAGCAACCTGGCTGCATTTGCAAAAGTAAAAGAAAAACCACAAGGCCATCCAGCCCAGAGAGGGACCCTTCAAGTTTTTGAACAGAGCAAAACAATCCTTTGACAGGTCCCTTCTTCTTTTAAACACCTCCAAGGAAGATGCTTCAGTGGCCTCTCTTAGACCGTTTATGCACTGGGCACTTTGCTGCCCCAGCTCTCGTGCAGGAACACAAATAGGGGGCAGATGAGGTGCACTGGGCCAAATGCTCCCCCGTGTGGGTGCAGGAAGAGGTGGGGCCACCTGCCACGACTAAAACTCCAGCCTGCAACCCAGCATGAAACCTCCAGTGCATAAACGGTCTTATAGCTGCAGAGTCTTTTCTGAAAATGTGCATTCCACAACACAACTTTAATCATTCTGGATACTAATATTATTATTTAGACTTTGTTTCCTTCATTTCAGTTCAGAATCTTTCTTTCTCTCATTTATGTACACTGTGAAATATGGAAAACTGGTTATAATTTTTTTTTTTTTTGCGGACGTTTCATTGCATATTGGGCTGTTGGAGGGCAAAATGAGGCCTTGGAAGTTGTGGGAGAGAACGATGCCATTTTTAAAATAAAAACAACTCTCCCATCGTGATTGGAAAGGGCAGACTAGTTCACCCATGCATTGAGCTGACTAATGCACATTTAACTTATTAAATTTCATCTTCATCAGCTTCTTGCTAGGATTAATTAATGCTGCCTGGCTGCACAATCTCATTGGGGTGACTGTACTGTCTGCTCACTGCATTTGCAGAGCAAAAATACTCTTCACGCCTGTGAGATGTACGAGCCGCCTGCCTTCAGGTCCCATCCGAAACCCACAAACAGGCCACCAGGCTCAATTTATAACAATTTGCATACGTTTGAGCGGATCAATTCTTGTTGTGCTTTGTGTCAGTATAATCAATGAGAGTGTTCCTTTGTGGCGCTCAACCTTTCCCAATAAAGCTGGAAGCTATTAACAGTAGACGCTGGGAGAAAGGCAGGTCATTTACCTCTGTGGAATGCAGTGGCAAGGTGGGCCATAGCTGCAGAGGCAGGAAAAGACAGCACGGTACTTCTTTGCATTTATATTTATCTGCGTGAAACATTTGTGCTTCTTTATTTCACACTGATTAATCTCCAGTTCCCCCCCCTCCAATTCTGTACGAATGTGTCACAGAATCCTAGAGTTGGAAGGGGCCATACAGGCCATCTAGTCCAACCCCCTGCTCAACGCCAGCTTGGTGTGGACCTCTAATCTGGCGAGCCAGGTTTGATTCCTCACTCCCCCACATTAGAATTGGTTTGAATTCATGTCATGAGCAATGTTCAATATTGTGGCTGTGGTGGGAAATGGCCGTGGGACACCCATGCCAGTAACTCATAGAGTCCTTCTGCACATGTTGGGTAATGCACTTTCATTGTGCTTTTGCAGCTAGATTTCTGTGTGTGAAGCAGGTAAATTCTACTATTAAGTGCATTGAAAGTACCTGTTCCAGCATGTGTGGAATGGGTCTCTGTTTTCACAGGCAAGCAATGGCTTGATGAAACTCTTGCTGCACTGTGCTAGACAGCAGGCGATTTGCTAGATTATGGTTTTGTATGTGGTATGGGTTTTGCAGCTCGCTTGGAGATGAATTACAATAAATCTAACTCTAAATCCTAAGTGAGCTTCCTCCATAATTAATAAACCACACCAAACCTTGCTCTTTGCTCGTAGGAAGATGTGAGCCTGGGCGTTTTGGCCTAGCCTTCTCCCTAACGATCTCATTTTCTGTGTGTGGGACTCCTGCCCCCCCCCAAAGGAGCACTGCTGAGACAGGTAGGCACCTGTGTTGGGCAGGAGGAAATAGCGCTGCTACCTGGAGATGGTACCTCCTTGTCACAGGAGTGAGAGATCCCCATGGATCTCATTGCCAAGTACAAACTTTAGGCCTGGTACACTTTACGGGTGTGAAGATGTGTGCATCATGACTACAAGAATGCACCTTTTGAAGGATGATGTTCTTTAACAGTCTTCCTATTGTCACTTTGATATTTGAGGAAGGTCAGCCAACAGCATTGTTCAACCTTTCCCAGGGCTAAACAAAGCATGAGGCCAGCAGCACCTTTAAGGCTGGCAGAGTTTTATTCTGGAAAAAGAAGAAGAAGAAGAAGAAGAAGAAGAAGAGTTGGTTCTTATATGCCACTTTTCCCTACTCAAAGGAGTCTCAAAGCTGCTTACATTCACCTTCCCTTTCCTCTCCCCACAACAGACACCCTGTGAGGTGGGTGAGGATGAGGGAGCCCTGATATTCATGCTCGGTCAGAACATAAGAAGAAGAGTTGGTTCTTATATGCCGCTTTTCTCTACCCGAAGGAGTCTCAAAGTGGCTTACAATCACCTTCTGTTTCCTCTGCCGGTAAGTTCCCTTCCCGGGGAGCTCCACCCTGCAGCCTTTCCAAGTCCTGGGTGGAGGGAGAGGCCATCCAGAGTCCTGCATCCTCCCCCCCCCCAAATTTAGTGTCCATTGTATTCCTGAATGCAACAGGCTTGGTTCCTAGTCTAAACATATAAAGCAGAGGTCCATGAGTGTCTGTTAGCCACAGATGAACACTATGACTGAGGCAATGATGTTCTGCATTCTGGCATTCAGGCCCTTCTGGTGGATCTCCTGATGAGATCTTGGTTTTAGCCACAGTGTGGCACAGGGTGTTGGACTGGATGGGCCATTGGCCTGGTCCAGCATGGCTTCTTTTACGTTCTTACCAAGTTGCTTTTTGTTCTGGTTGAATACATGTTACATGAGTCCATGTTATTCGTTCATTATTTGCTGTTCAATGAGTATGTTTCTTTTTGCTAGTTCCTTGACAATATGAAGGTAATGGCAGATCTATAACCAGGGCCGGTTTGAGGGTTTAGGGAGCAGGCAAGTAGCTCACTCCCACTGTTAAGGTAGATAGCAACCTTCTTCTAACTTGCCCCTCTCAAATTTAATCCCTAAGATATCTGTGAGCAAGTTCCTTCTTTATTGATATAGGGAGTGATACCTGTCTAGTTTTCACCCCTTCAGTTCTTCAACAAGAAATGTTGAATTCTGTCTGCCCACATAATTGTTGATAAATATGTGTGGAATTAATTCAAAATAAAGATAACTACTTATATAAGTACATCATATCAAGCCTACATAAATGCATGATGATCATAGAATGAGGGTGGTTTCAAATACTGCATTTGACCATGGCAAAATCTAGGAAAACCACACAGTGTCGTTCCCTGTGGGAGGTGCTTGAGTTTGCAGTTTTAGTCCCCACAAAGGCCGCAGATGCATGAGTGATTCTGAATTCATGCTAAAAAATGTTTGTTAACTGGGAGTCTGATGCACATGGATTGGACCACAGGTGGACGGAATTTGTGAGCTACATTGCATTCTTGGGAATATGATGAAATGGAATTGATTCTCACACGTGTGATCAACTGATTTCAAACTTTACTAGCAGTTAATAAACAACGGGCATGATTCAGGAGAAGTTGAGCAATCTCAAGTCCCTTTGATTTCATTCGATGGGATTTAAACATGTACCATCTGTTAATGGTATTTAAAGGAGCTTACTTTTGGTTGGATTGCACCCGATGCTAGTGGTTTGCGGTGAGGAATGATGCTGCTAAGCAATGTTCCATAATGGTCATCACTGATTTTTTAATGTATTATTTCATGTATAGACCACCTCTCTCCCCAAATGGGTTTGGGGTGATTTAGAAGAAGAAGAAGAAGAGTTGGTTCTTATATGCCGCTTTTCCCTACCCGAAGGAGGCTCAAAGCGGCTTACAGTCGCCTTCCCATTCCTCTATAAAAATATATTTACGACAATATATTAAAACATTCATAGATAGTTAAAAGCTTCCTAAACGTTTTAAAAGGCACAAAGCTTCCACCCTACCTCACCCCAGACATCTTCATTCTGGCTTGCAAGACTGGCAGTGGCAAGGGGCCATATGCCAATAGGGAGGGGGGAACCAGAGAGGAGGCGGGCCCATATGATACTAGGTCGCTGTCCAAACCATCTGCTTTGCCCTTGTATTACTTTCACCATGTATTGCCTATATTGCTTGACCTGCCTTGCCATGGACTGTGTTGATGTCATAACCATATTTTATCCTTTTTATTGCTGGTATCGCTTGACCTGCCTTGTCGTGCATTGTTTCCTGTTCTGAGTGTGTATCACTGTGGTCTTTGATCCTGTATGAGCATTCGATCCATTGTTGATTGTTTAGCATAGGTGTGGATGTAGCTAGCTGGCCTGGGGTTTTATGGAGGGTCTCTGTGTCTGAACCTATGGGAAAGACCATCTTTCCCAACATCTCTGGGATCTTTACAAGCACATGCATCTGTCCTGGCCATTTGCCCCGGAGGGATGGACCAGAGTCAATGGGATGAAATTAATTCAAAAGAAATTCTGTCTAAACATCAGAAAGAAGTTCCTGACAGTGAGAGCGGTTTCTCAGTGGAACAGGCTTCCTCGGGAGGTGGTGGCTTCTCCATCTTTGGAAATTTTTAAACAGAGGCTGGAGAGCCATCTGATGGAGAGGCTGATCCTGTGAAGGCTTAGGGGGGCGCCAGGTTACAGTGGATGCGCAAGAGGGTTGTGAGAGTCTTGCATCGTGTAGACTAGATAACTCATGAGGTCCCTTCCAACTCTATGACTCTATGTTTGGTCAGGAAAATACCTTCATGTCAAACCGTTGAGTGGAGGGTAGATAAGAGGGCTGTAGAGGCAGAATTATTAGTCTTAGCAAAATGATGGTCAGTTCACTATTTTTTCAACAAAAAGATTTGCCTTCAATGAAGTCTGCGTATTGGGAGTAGACAGAGTCTCACAGCTGCCTTAGGCCTGCCAGAAGAGTGCTGCCTTACAGGCCCTGTGGAACTGTGATAGCTCCATTAGGGCCCTAATCTCAGCTGGCAAATCTTTCCAATGGGCTGGAGCCAGGACTGAGAAAGCCTAGGCTTTGTCCAAAGCCAGGCAGATATCTTTGGGCTTGGGGCCAGGGATCACCAACAGATTAGCACCTGAAGAACAAAGTGCTCACTGGGGAGCATATTGGGAGAGGTGGTCCCTCAGATATGCAGGGCCCGAGCCTGATGTGATGATAACATATGACAAGGACTGTAAAATAAATAATTGTGGGCAAAAGTGGGTTATTGAATTAGTTGCAAGTGTCCTGTGTGGGTGGTATAGATAGACAAGGTGGCAAACCATCCCTCCCACCCCACCCCCAATTTTCCTGATGATACAATCTACCATGAATTCATGCACTGCGACTCTGTTGGGAGTTTGGCCTGTAAAAAAAAACGTTTTGGAGTTCAGTCAACACTTTATCACGGCATTTTCCAGTGAATGGAAGCAAAGCAGCAGCCGTAGCAACTGATGTGGTGTCTTTGGAGCGAGATCCATAGTTAATAATCTCAAGAGTCCCTTGGAAAGATCTATTTCTGTACTTTGCCAGCATGTGTCAAAAATAAATCTTGCTGTATTTTCTCAGAAAAGAAAGAATGCCGTAATATACTGATCCCAGGATGCGCATTTTATATTTGCAAGATCACTGTCCGAATCTGTCATCCTTTTATGTCCTCTAAATCTCCGGGCAATTGACAAGTGGAAGGACTCAGGGAGGGGGGCCCTGCTCCTGGTAAAAAGTGATAAAGCTCGACTGGCATCAGCAACCTAGAAGTGATCGACTGTCTCTGCAGGCAGTAATTTCCACATACTAGGAAACTGCAAAGGACCTTGCCATTTGGACAGGATCCTGCTGCCCCAACGGACCTTAGTGGAATGTGCTGTCCCAGGAACAGAGCTGAATTTGTGCGTAAGCTAAGCAAACTTCAGTTTACTGCAACCTCTAAATATAACTCCAGTTACTAAATTACTTTTAAAATTTTGAATGCATTGTTAGTTTGTTTGTTTGTTTGGTGGTAATGCTATAGGACCGGGGTGGCTGAACACTGGCACTGTAGATGTCCATGAACTACAATTCCCATGACCCCTGCCAGATTGCTTTTGGTAACAGGTGCTGGTAGGGTCTCATGGAAATTGTAGTCTGTGGACATCTGGAGAGCCACAGTTTGGCTACCCTGCTATAGAGTATTCTGAGGCTTTCTCACCCAATAGATCTGTAGGTTAGGTGCCAGCCTCACTACATAAGATTTTTGGTTTAAGCCTAAGGAGAATATGTCATTCATTATGAGGGCCAGTTCTGATCTTACTATAACTTGATCAGTATTTTCCTGGGATTACTGATTCCAGTTGGTTTGGTTTGCACTGCTGCATATATTTCTTGGTAGCCCAGATGTGGCACACGGACCATGTGTTTTGAAGCTGCTGCCATAGATTCTTATGCTGGGTCAGTTGAAATGTAACACAAAACCTTGGTTTATTTAAACTGGGTTGCTACACTAACTGAGGTTTGTTAGGTTACATCAAACCAAGACCCAAAGCTGATTTGGGTTACGTACAGATCTAGGATACTGGCTTCATCCTGGTTTGTTTTCTACTCACTCTCTGTGTCTAGCAAAAATGACTAAGAGTGGGAATCAACTTTTTTTCATTCAGCTGACTGTCTCTAGAAGGTTGCTTCGCTCCCAATCCAACCAAAGATAAAATCCCTGTAGTACCAAAATACATTAAAATTAGGTACTGGTGTTTCTGTAATGGGTAAACTCCCCTGTGCTTGCTGTAGTATTTATGGGTTTCCTAAAAGAACCCTTGAGGGGTAAAAGCCTGCTTCTTCAAAAGAGTTCTGTTTTAATAACAAGAGCTTTCTGTCTGTTATATCAAGGCAATCCTATAGAACTATGGGAACTGAGCCATTTGTCAGAACACGATCCTGTGTACATTCATTCACATTGGCGTATTTTGTTACAACTTTCAGGCTGTCATCCCCTTGGCTCCCAGGCCACATCCCTAGTGCCCTGTCCCCCATGCACATACATATGAACACACACTGTATTGCCTACACTCCTTTTTTGGTTGTTGTGCAGCAGTCATATTTTAGTCTGGAAAAAATATATAAGTTCTTTGTAAAATTCATTTGTAAAAAGTACTTTGGGGCCTCATTAAAGAGAGAGAGAGAGAGAGAGAAGCAAGCAATAGAAGATCCCATGGCCAGGAGCATGCAGGAGAAGGCTTTTCCAGCTGCTGAGGAAAGATATGATCATAAGGAATTCCTGGAGATCTGGGCTGGAGCTTGGGAAGGACAGAATCTGAGGAGGGGAAGGAGCTCAGCAGGAATACGCTCCCATCCAGCCCACCTTCTGAAGCTGTTGTGTTCTTCAGGAAGCTAAGCAGGGTTGGCCCTGGTCAGCACAGGGATGGGAGGCCACCAAGGAAGTCCAGGGTTGCTACTATCCAGAGGCAGGCAAGGGCAAGCCACCTAGGAACACGTCTCAGTAGGAAAACGCAGGTGCAGCAGGAAGAGTCAGACTGCTGCCCTCTTACTGCTCCCAAATTCCTCACTGATCTCTACTGCCCCCAAATTCCTCACCGTCTCCCATGGATCCTTCCACCACCCCGGGCGGGCATACCACCCACTTTGGCAACCTCTACTTGAAACCAACGAATGCTTGTACTTCACTACTTTTTTTTCAAGAACAAGAAGAAAAAGCAATAATTCCATGCAGAACTTGGCCCATGGCTATTGGGGGAGAGGGGAATAAAGGGAGCTGATGCAGAATAGCAGCTAATAGCTCAGTCCTTGGCAGCGTGCCCTAAGGTCCATGGAAATCAATGGGCTTGGATGGGGGTAACGCTTTCTAGGAGTAACAAATCAAGAAGTCCCTGGTCTAAATCTCATTTATGCCACAGACTTTTTAGATGGCCTTAAGCAAACCACTCTACACCTTCACTCTAAGCCTCCGTGGAGGTGGCTTATGTGAAGTCGTGTTGCATGAAGTCTTATTATCCTCCTATGAAGCCTGATTATCCTTTCATTAATGGCACTTCATTACCTACAATTTTTTAATAAAATCAAGCTTCTCTCCTAGCCATCTTCTTTGGTACACATTGCAGCATATTTGGTTCACATCCTTTATCATCAAAACTGTGAGACTAGTGAGCATTGGATTGAGTGAAACCTGAGTTGCTCTCATCCTGGTCCACCATAGAATACAAGTATTTGATGGCTGCTTCATATCTTTTATTTACATTATTTATCTATTACTAGGGGCCAAGCCCATTGCATTCAGGAATACAATGGGTGCTAGATTGGGGAAGGGGGTAGAAGAACTCTGTGGATGGCCTCTCCCTCCCCCCAGGACCTGGGCCTAGTCTGCACACACAGCATAATGCACTTTCAATGTGCTTTGGCAGCTGGATTTTCCTGTGCGGAACAGGAAAATCTACTTCGAAAGTGCATTGAAAGTGCATTGTCTATTGTGTGCAGACTAGGTCCTGGAAAGGCTGCAGGCTGGTGGTCCCCAGGAAGGGAACCCACCAGCAGGGGCAGCTCTCGTGCAGCAGGGATCTGCAGCCTCCGAGCCCCAGAGGGAAGTGGGAGGGGGTGGTCAGGGTGGGGGACAGAAGGTGATTGGCTGGCTGCTGGATAGACAGGCAAGCCGGGTGGAGGAGGAGGCCCTCAGGGGCGGGACAGCTGCCATGACTGGGTGTTAAGCGTTGAGTGACACTTAGGCCATGAGACACATTCCTCTTCCAAGGCCTTACCAGGAATAGCATTTCCCCAGGCCTTAAAGGGCTGCAAGAGCCAGGCACTGACACAATCCCTTCTTCCCACCCACTCACAATCTGCCTAAGTTCACAGAATGTGTTGATTTTTCACTAGCACTCAAGGCGGGCTACACAGAGTGAGTCAGCACAAACAGCAGGACAAGTTAGGACATTCCCTGAACCGTTCAGTGGGAATTCGGGCTGCAGTAGAACCAACCAGAAGCCTAGAAACGAAACTGAAGCCAAGCAGAAGCACTGATATGACAAATTAAACGATGCAAAAATTACCCCGTCGGATCCTCGTTTCAGCAAGCTGTCCGCTGTGACCACAGTCCGCAATGATTTATCCAAGTCAACCCTGTGAAACATTTGATTCGGTGTGACTCAGTTGCTTGCTCAGAAAAGCCCTCATGAATAATCCAGTGGTGCATCATTTGCGGAAAGGCAGGCAAGCGGGAGTCTTCATGACTGCCCTAAATGTAAAAAAAACGCAAGCCTCTTTTGGAAGGCATGTTCGCTGAGGCAAAAGAAATGTACATTGGGGAGACACAGTGGGCTTCTGTCCCCCGCCAAGCCGAAATGCCTTCCCAGAATTCCATTTCTTTCCTTACACAGCTCTGTGGCACAGTGGATCTTGAAGCCGTAGAGAAGTCCCTGTGGGCCCGGAGGGGTTTCGTTTGGATTTCCTTACTCGGGAGTAGCCTTTTGCTTGTACTTGAGCCTTGTTAAGGAGAGGCGTCACCAAAGACTGCCGACGTTTCCACAGAATAAATATTTCATGCCCGGCATCAATGTAAATAAGTACTATTGTCTATGAGATCTGTGAAGGCAGTTAACACATTCTGCTTGCTAAAACATTTATGGAGTCGATTTCAGCAGGCAGCAGGCAGCCGCGGATTTCTTGTTCTTTGCTTTCGTCCTTTTTAATTTTTTTTTTTTTTAAGCTGGAGTGCTTTTTAAATAAACGTTGAAAGCTGTTTAAGGCCCTGAATTATTAACACGACAAAAGACGCGACTGAGTGATTCAAATAATGCTTTTTGACAGCCCTGTTTCCTCAGTTCTTCTGTTCACTTGTGCCTCCTGGGCCATCTAAGACTTGCCACGTGTGTGATATTCTACGAGGTGTGTGGTTTATGGGATTTCGGCTTTGCTTCTTGGTTATCTCACCCCTATGAAGGATATGTCGTTTGCCCACACAATTAAGTAGGGGATTTTTGCATTTTTTTGCTGATTTTTTAAAACCTGATGCACCTTGTCATGTATAAGTACTGAAATCCTGGGTAACAAAGCACGACTAGACATGTTAAAAGACATAATAGCATGCTTGAATGGAAGGCTATTTATTGCTGTATTGCTTTAGCGCAGGGGTAGTCAAACTGCGGCCCTCCAAATGTCCATGGACTACAATTCCCTGGAGCCCCTGCCAGCATTCGCTGGCAGGGGCTCCTGGGAATTGTAGTCCATGGACATCTGGAGGGCTGCAGTTTGACTACCCCTGCTTTAGCGCGTGCTTTCTCAACCAGGGTTTCCTGAATGGGCGGGAGAAATAATTTTAATATATATTTAATATTAATTTTAACATATTTTTAAAAATTGTTAAACATTTATCAGGTGATATGACCATATATGATCATGTCAACCTGCTCCTCCCCGTGGTCAGTGGTGGGCCTGGAGAGGGTGAGAAGGGGAGGGGTCCCAGGTGGGCGTGTCCACAGCTCTGCTTCCCGACCACATTCTGCATTTTGGTGCCACTTCTGGAGTTTCTCGAAGCCTGAAGAATGTTTCAGGGATTTCTCAATGGTAAAAACGTTGAGAAAGGATGCTTTAGAGCCAAAAGAGTACTCATCACGAGAACTGTGCTGCCTTTTCCCCTCTCCTGCAACCCCCCCCCAAAAACAAACAAACAAAAAAACAGAAAAGCATATTTGCAAGCAGGTGAATTTTTAAGGTGCTACTTTTGCAGCTTGTAACCAGGGCCAGTTCTAGATGCTGAAGGGCCCCGGGCAGAGAGTTCTCAAGACAACCTACCCCTTGCCTACTACCAGGACCTATACAACCTAATAAGTTCTCCTCCTCACCCCTGGCCCACCTGCCTTCACCAGCCTGTCTCTGTCTTTCCCTTGGCTGCTTGGGAGTTCTCCCTCTGCCTATGTTCACCTCTGCCTGCAAGCCCTTTTCCCAGCAGCCCTGGGCAGGGGGTATAGCTTGGAGCAGAGGAGAGTCCTAGCCAATAAGTGAGGGGGGTACAACAGCAGTGGGCCCTGTCAGAAGACCTTGGCCCAGGCCATTGCCCCACCTCAGGGTATGTTGATCCTGCCTTGCTTGTAACATTTTAGAACTATTCTAAAGACCTGGGCCGGTCATTCATTCTACATACATTCATTTTTTTTATTCTATTCTTTCTTCAAGCAGTTCACAGCTCTGTACATTGCTCTCCCTTTCCTATTTTATTCTGAAAACAAATTTACGAGGTAGGTTAGGCCAATGTTGTGTGATTGGCCTAAGCTTCCTGGAAGAGAAGGGATCTAAACCCCACTTTCCCAGATCCTGGAGTGAGAAGGTAATCATTACACCAGGGGTGTACAACCTCCAGATGTCCGTGAATTACAATTACCATGAGCTCCCCTGCAGGGCCCCTGCAGTACACCCATTGGCACATCGTGGGTATGGCAGGTGTGGCATGTGCCCCGGGCGCCAATTAATGGGAGGCACCACTGAGCCATTTCTGTTAAAGTCAGACAAGCCATCCGTGGATAGTGAAAAAAAATAAATTTCTTCAGATGCACCATCTGCCTTTGATTTTCAAATTAGAAAGGGAAGAAACTGGGGGGGCGGGGATTGACTTTGAACATATCATAGACCAATTTGCATCAATGAAAGCAAGGACGGAGCAGTGATAATGTTTATCTAGTGCCATAATTTGTTAATTAAAAGATTAAGGAGCTTAACTTTAACATACTCCAAAGCCAGAAAGACTCTGGAATATAACTCATTGTCCTGACATCACCTGGAAATGCTTGTCATAGGTGCTATTTTCCATAGATACACCCCTGAGGACGTTGTACTATTGGTCATTTCTTTGTGCTACTGGCTCTTAGCAAAGCATCCCAATTTATGTATGATTTTGCAATCCTATTTCTCTTCTTCATTATCTTAGGGAAGTTTTGTTTTGCTTTCTAATTAACCTTCTTAGATGCTCCCATAAAGCTTATGGTGGCAGCAGTTGTTCCTGGCTGTCTTGCCTACAATTTCGTCTCTCTTTAATAGCGTTTGACTCATACAACCCCCAGTCTGTAAACTCAGGGGACTGAACTGGTGAGCTGCCATTGTCTGCCTTGAGCCCCCCGTGGTACATTTCAGTACTTTAATGGAACGTTGAATAATGAACATACATTTGTGCGTCTGAAAAGCAAAATGTCTTTCTGTGTTCTTTAATACCCACTCAAACGCTGAGGAAAGATATGATCATAAATACTAACTCATGAAATAAAGCCCTTGGGGTGATTGATGTCTGTGTTATGGCTGCATTTAAGATTGATGCATTCTCCAAAATACTTTGAAAACTAAGAACTTCCTGGATTTATTTCTATTATCTTATAGAACCACAAAATATCAGAGAGAGAGAGAATATCTTATATAGGACTTGTTTTAGAATGGTTTTATCGGCTATCAGGAATTCTGAACCAGAAGATTATGATCTGAGACTTAAGCTTGCTAGCATATTGAATTAGCTGGGGGATTGGATAGGCTCTGAGTCCACTTTAAGCACAGCAGGGAGGACTATGTAGCTCCCCAATTGGCTATACCTACCACAGATGTTAGAATTTTCATCTTCTGGTCTTGCCTGGTCAATAAAGCAGGCAATTCTGCTTATAGTAGTTCAAGCTACATCAGTCTTTCTCAACTTTGTTACCGTTGAGAAGCACCAGAAACATTCTTCAAGCTTCAAAAAACACCGGAAGTGACGTGATTGTGCAGAATATGGTTGAGAAGCATAGCTGCGTACATGGCCACCCGGGGCCCCTCCCAACCCCCCTCCAACCCCATCGTTGGCCATTTTGGGAGGAGTGGTTGGATCAACATGACTATATATAGTCATATCACCCAATAAGTGTTTAACCCATTTAAAAATATATATTACAAATTAGTTACCTCCCATCCATTTGGGAAACCCTTCCAGGACTGTCAAGAAACCTCAGGGTTTCATGAAACCCTGGTTGAGAAAGCCTGGGCCACATCAGTCTCGAGTTCTAGAACACCCAAGGTCAAATTTGAGTCTCACCTAAGGAGAACTGTATGTGAAGGTTTGAATACAGTAGCATCTTAGAAGTCAACAAGTTTTTCAGGTTGTATGTTTTTGAGGGGGGAAAGCTTCCTCCGTCTTCTGATTTCACAGTTAATATTTCACACTACAGCTGGGCAAATGACAGGAATCCGTTTGAAATGCCATATGGCATTTTATCAAGCAGTAATTTATTAAACCGACAGGAATTCTTTGGTTTTTATACTCATCATAATATGCCATAAGAGTGGGTAGGAGGTCCTAATCTGAAGGGCTTCCAGTCGAAACAGTGACATGATCCCCCTGTTCTCTCCAATGTTTCAACTGTTGTTTTTTTTAATCTTTTGTGCTTATTTTAAGCTTTTTAACTTGTGATAATGATGTCCCATGTGTGGGCTTTAATGGCCTTTGAGATAATATTTTTCTTAGTGAGTGTTTCAATTTGTTAGCTGCCTTGGTGACCCTGTGGGGGCAGAAAGACGAGGTGGAAATTTCGTAAATGAATTAAACAAATAAAGGTAGTGAAAGAGGGTGTGGGAGATGGAAGGGCTCGTGAAGAGAGCAAGTAGAGGCATTTGTGTGTACGTTGCAGTACAATGAAGTCTAGTTCCATTCCATTATCCAGTATTACAAGAGGGAGAGGTAAAGGACGGCCGCTGGAGGAAAATCTTACACGTAAGGAAAATCTTACTCAGGGAGCACCATCCATGAACAAATCTCCAACTAGGGTTCTCCAAAATGTATTGTAATATAATTTATGTAACTCCAGAGCTTACAGGGAAGGGTGATATGCCGGTACAAGGAAACTGAGATTGACATAACTTGTATCAGTTGTTGTAACTCTCATAATGTTTTTTTTTCAGTTTAAAAAACGAAATTATCCAAAATGTGGTTGTTGTAACTAAGTAAAAGTAATGTTTTTGGACAGAGGTTGAAATCATTGAGGACAGTCAGTTCTTGTCCAAAAGCTGCAGCAAAAACTTCTGCAGAGAAAGGGAGCTTGTGTTTCTTGGCTACTTCTGAGCCAATTAGGCGCCTCGGTTGATGCCCCTCATAGCATTCCCTTCCCTAATGACATAATAATGCAATGTTTACTGCAATAGTTCTTCCATCTGCGGCTGTTTCCAGCTTTTGTAAACATGAGTGCATTTACAGTAGCTTTGCACATTCTGTAAAGCAGATCTACCCCCACAGGAACACTTTAAAGGTAGCTTTCTGGAACCAGCAAAAGCAGTGTCTGCGTTGCATTCCAGAAGAGATTGTTTTTCCATTAACCAGCAATATGGTCTCTCTTGTAGCTTCCAAACAAAAAGAAATTGCTTCATAAAACTTATGAAGAGAGCCAGTTTGGTGTAGCGGTTAGGAGCGCGGACTTCTAACCTGGCATGCCAGGTTCGATTCTGCGCTCCCCCACATGCAGCCAGCTGGGTGACCTTGGGCTCGTCATGGCACTGATAAAACTGTTCTGACCAAGCAGAGATATCATGGCTCTCTCAGCCTCACCCACCCCACAGGGTGTCTGTTGTGGGGAGAGGAAGGGAAGGCGACTGTAAGCCGCTTTGAGCCTCCTTTGGGTAGAGAAAAGTGGCATATAAGAACCAACTCTTCTTCTTCTTCTTCTTCTTCTTCTTCTTCTTCTTCTTCTTCTTCTTCTTCTAAGAACCTACCACTGTAAGCAATGTCAGATCCTGCCCTTTACAATTGTGGGCAGAGGAGGAACCTGACAGAAGCGTACTGCTATGGGGATAGAAGCATACTTGTTGTTTATTTATTTATTTTATTTATTTATTTGTATTTATATACCGCTGCTCTCAAATGTCTTGCGGTGGTTTACAAAAATCCATGAATAGAATAACATCCCATAAAAACCCATTAAAACATAATTAAAACACAATATCAAGATGGTGGTTAATAAATATATAACCCACTCCCCTCCCGTTCAGGATGGGTCTGTCACTCTCTATTTGGGAGCAAGGAACTTAGTTGGTTTCACCTACATTTAGATCGGCAACTAAGCTGGATCCAGAAGCTTTTGTAAGGATCAGGGATGATCATTGGCACTGACTATTGGCATAAGGAGACAACTGTGCTTATTGTTGATGTCCGTGGTTGGTTGATAAGGCAAAGCCGGTGTTACCAGGAATCGCATATACACGTGTCCTGTGACATGTATATTCAGCAGTGGGAGAAAAGCTTTGCAAGAGGGTGGTAACATAGCGTTTAAGGATCGATTTGCCAATGTTTTATGAGGTAATTACACCCTTAAGAACTCAAGGCAGACAACGTTGATAAATTAAAAATAATAATAGTCTTTACTGAAAAGAAAATAATAAAAAAGCATAAATATATCTAACACACTTAGCAAGCAGTCATATAGAGAAGAATAGGGGGGGGGGAATAGGATCCAGGATAATTACCTTTCCTGTAGAGTAGATAACCAAGAAGAAGCAGGCTGCACAGGGACCGTTTAGGGTGTTTCAGATGGGTCCCATATTATTATTATTATTATTATTATTATTATTATTATTATTATTATTATTATTATTATTAGATTTATAGCCCGCCACTCCCTTGCGGCTCGTGGCGGGTAACAATATCGCAAATCCCCATTAAAACCCCATAAAAACAATAATAACATTGCCAATATTGCCGGCATGGCAAGAACGGCAGCTCAACTTCCCCCGCCTCCCTCCCACTACTAGCGGGTGGAGAGGAGGTCCTGATGATATTTTGCTTCGGGTCCGGAACCCGAGTCCCCCGGGGGGGCATAGATCTATTATCAGCCTCGGCCTCAACCATAAACCTGGCGGAAGAGCTCCGTCTTGCAGGCCCTGCGGAACGTTGAAAGATCCCGCAGGGCTCGCAGCTCTCCCGGGAGCTCATTCCACCAGGTCGGGGCCAGGACCGAAAAGGCCCTGGCCCTGGTCGAGGCCAGGCGTGCTTCCCTAGGGCCGGGAACGACCAACAGGTTTTCACCCGCAGAGCGCACGAGGGGGCTTCCTAAAGCCACTGTTTATATAGGGTTTTGGGGAGGGAGGCCAAGGTGCTGTAAGTCAGGAGTTGGAAATTTCCAATTACTCTGGTGTTGGGCAATGCTAGCCTGAGATGGCTGTTAATGACCTAAGACAAAAGGAAACATCTTAGAGATGGTGCTATCTATTGATGGGCTTAACCCCTGGCAGAGGAGACAAAGAAATTGGGCAAGAGCCCCTGGCCAAACCAGTTCTGGCCAACCCACGCTATCAGCAAAACTATGGGGTGGGGGTGGGGGTGGGGAATCAGTGCAGAGGCACCTGACATTCCAACCTGTAGCAGAGGACAAGCCGGGGCATGTCCTGGTTTCCAAGATGGACTCTGTCCTGGCGAGGTTCGGTCATTGTCTTGTCAGTGTGTTTCTGTGTCTGGCTTGGTCTCAAGCCTAGACTGTTGCAGTGCACCATGGGTTATGGAATACAGTGTGCCAGGGTATAAAGCAGGGGTCCTGTCATACTTAACACCAGTTGGGTGGGTCTGACTAGAATGTCGCTGGTTGGCATTAAAAGTGAAGTGGCAAGCACCTTGGGAGGGAAGGGCAACCAGGCTGGAGACAGAGCAATAGTCTGGGCAATGCCCGTCATATTGAGACCTAAAAAGGGCTGCCAGGTGCAGACTGGGGTTGGCAACTGAGGAGGAGGAGTGAGTAAACTCTTCATCCCACGGGTCTAGAAAGGGTTGTGTTGCATCTACCTTAAGAACAAATAAAGAATGCCATTGGGAGTCACTGTTGCATCCACTTCCTTTGCCTTTTGGTTCTTTTCTGTTCCTATCTGCTAAGGTGGAATGATGCCTCCTTCCCAAGCAGGCCATAGCAACACCAGGCAGGCCATAGCAACACCAGACAAATTGTATTTGGGGCTGTATCAAATGGAGTATCATATCCAGATCATGGGAGGTGATGGTACCGCTTTACTCTGCTCTGGTTCAGCCTCACTTGGAGTACTGTGTTCAGTTTTGGGCACCCCTGTTGAAGAGGGATGTAGACAAACTGGAGCGTGTACAGAGGAGGGCAACAAAGCTGGCGAGGGGTTTGGAGACCAAGACGTATGAGGAAAGGTTGGGGGAGCTTGGTTTGTTTAGCCTGGAGAGGAGACGGCTGAGAGGGGATCTGATAACCATCTTCAAGTATTTAAAAGGCTGCTATGTAAGAACCTCTTGTGGCGCAGAGTGGTAAGGCAGCAGACTTGCAGTCTGAAGCTATGCCCATGAGGCTGGGAGTTCGATCAGTTTCTCCGGTGGAACTGATTCCCGTAGTCTGGATATCAGTTGTAATTCTGGGGGCTCTCCAGGCCTCACCTGAAGGTTGGAACTAAAACTTGGAGGAACCCTGAATTGATTGGGAAAGCAGCACATGTTTTAAATAAGTAAATAAAATTAAATGACAGCTATTGCCATCCAAGGTTTTTATGTTTTAAACAGTGCTTTAAAATTTCAGTGTCTGTCGAAAAGATTTTAAGTAACTTATTTAATCAAGGGTTGCACCTGTAGTTTAGAATTATATATATGAGCCTCTGGTGGCTCAGAGTGGTAAGGCGGCAGACATGCAGTCTGAAAGCTCTGCCCATGAGGCTGGGAGTTTGATCCCAGCAGCTGGCTCAAGGTTGACTCAGCCTTCCATCCTTCCGAGGTCAGTAAAATGAGTACCCAGTTTGCTGGGGGGTAAACAGTAATGACTGGGGAAGGCACTGGCAAACCACCCCGTATTGAGTCTGCCATGAAAGCGTCACCTCAAGGGTCAGACATGACCCGGTGCTTGCACAGGGGATACCTTTACCTTTATGTAGAGGATGGGGCAGAGTTGTTCTCTCTTGCCCCGGAGGGACAGACCAGAACCAATGGGATGAAATTAATTCAAAAGAAATTCCATGTAAACATCCGAAAGAAGTTCCTGACAGTGAGAGTGGTTTCTCAGTGGAACAGGCTTCCTCAGGAGGTAGTGGGTTGGAGATTTTTAAAATCTTTGGAGATTTTTAAACAGAGGCTGGACAGCCATCTGACGGAGAGGCTGATTCTGTGAAGGTTCAAGGAGGTGGCAGGTTGCAGTGGATGAGCGATTGGGTTATGAGTGTCCTGCATAGTGCAGGGGGTTGGACTAGATGACCCTGGAGATCCCTTCCAACTCTGATTCTCTCTAGAACTAGACACATTGTGGGTCTGGTGGCCTGTTACACCGGAAGATTTTGTTACAAATTGGTTGACCTTGTAGACCAGATTCTAATTGTCAAGCCATGTGGGCACCATTATATTGAGCAGGAGTAACGTCTGTCAAATACCAAAGGCATATCAAAAGAATCATTTGCCATTCACACTTGTTATCCAGCAGGTAATTCAATTTCAACCTGTTATTGCCTTTCTCATTTCAGGCCTTCAGGTGGTTTTAAATTCCATTATCAAGGCCATGGTTCCTTTGCTGCACATTGCCCTGCTGGTGCTGTTTGTCATAATTATCTATGCCATCATTGGGCTCGAACTCTTCATGGGGAAGATGCACAAGACTTGCTACTTGTTAGGGGTAACAGGTAAGTGATTTGCTGTACAGGCACCATGCGTTCATTTCCCTTTTGCCGCCTGATGTCAGCGGATAGAAGGTTGAAAATTTATTTTGCGCTAACAATGCTTTCAAATGTGGTAGCCTATGTAATCGTCACCTAATCCATTTTGCTTGCTCAAGAAATGGTAGCCAAAATCTCTAGGAGTGGGAATTTCTACCTGTTAAGTAACCTCCATTGTACTGTCTTACTAAACCTAAATTCAGGTAGGCAGCTGGTTTGGTCTGAAGCAACAGAACAAAGCAATAGAACAAAATCTTCTTCCAGTGGTTTCTTTAAGAACAACATTTAATTCTGGGCATAACCTTTCTTGTGCATGCACACTTCGTCAGAGTTTTATGCCCAGAGTTATATGTTATTGGTTTTTAAGGTGCCACTGGATTCAAACTTTGTTCTGTTGACCAGTGTCATATTTTTGGCATATAAACCATGATTGGAAAGGAAGCCATTTGTCCAGCAACCCAGGGCAGACTGAGTGAAGGGCTGCATAACACGGTTTTCTCGTCTCCCTTCTGTCCACTTGTTGAGTTCTGTCTGTGACCTCCGAGTTTTATTAATTCTCTCTGCAACCAGATTGGACTGCTCTGTCCCTGCACAAAAGACCAAATCAAGGGTATGGCAAGCTTTATGTGCAGGATTGGATATTACTTGAGAAAGTCCCTTCATAGCTATAATAGCCCATGAAATCTTGAGCTGCTCCTGATAGGCCTATTATGCACTGAAACGGTGCACTGAAACGGTGGCATGGAGAACGCGGAGGAGAAGAAGCGAAGCACACCGCTTATGCACGGGACAGAACGCAACGGCGGCAAAACCCAGAGGATCCGATTATGCACGCGGCTACTCCGGAGCCGCTTCTGGTTGCGCCCTGGTCCTGGGAAGCTCCACTTTCTTCCGCATCTCACTAACGCAGATTTTTTGCCGGCATACGTTGACTCTGCGCCTGGTTGCTGCCTGCAGCGTGCATAATTGGTGATTTTAGCCACCATTCCACCCTAAATGCGGACCTTCCACTCCGTGCATAATGGGCCATAGTGAGCATTAGCAAGACCAACTTGATCAACTCAGACCTGCAGGATGTTAGTCAGTCTGTTTGAAGACTGTTAGGCACTCTTGTGAGATTCCAGCATCAAGTACAAAACCTTGATGTGTAGATAATATAGAACTGAGTGCCTGATAAGGAGAATAGAATCTGCACAGACACTCAACCCACCATGGAATCTGACTTACTGCTTCATCAAGAAACCTGCTGAGTATCGATGAAATATATTCATCTCCCCACTCATTGAGTCAAGTCTTGCTGATGCATGCAAAAGACCCATTCATACAGGTGGAAGTCCTGAACTATAGCAGTAGCATTCACCGGTGGTTTTCAAGCAGCGGCTGGACAGATCCTTTTCCTGGATGCTTTGGGCTGATCCTGCATTGAGCAGGGGGTTGGACTAGATGGCCTGCATGGAATTCCAGCTCTAGAATTCTGTGTCTCCCTTTCTTTTCCTAGCCAAGGGGACTTTAGATCAGAAAACTCATTTGGATCATAATTTTAATTAGCTGTTTCCCAGGCTGGTAAGGAAAAGTTCAACTATACTTCAGTAAGGCTGGTAAGGAAAAGTTCAACTATACTTCAGGACAAGATGGGTAGCCTGTCTGTACTTCAGGACAAGATGGGTGGCCTGTCTGTAGCGGTAAAAAAGAGCAAGAGTCCAGCAGCATCTTAAAGACTAACAAAATGTGTGGCAGGGTAGGAGCTTTCGTGAGTCACTGCTCACTTCTTCAGATTTGTGACTCACAAAAGCTCCTACCCTGCTGCAAATCTGAAGAAGTGACCAGTGACTCACAAAAGTTCATACCTTGCCACAAATTGTATTCCTTTTAAAGGTGCTACTGGACTCGTACGGCTACAGACAGACTAACATGGCTATCCAATCTTGTCCTGACCTAGAGTTGACCTTTTCCTTACCAGCCTGGGTGATAGCTAATGAAAGTTATGATCCAAGGAGTTTTCTGATCTAAAATTCCCTTGGTTGAGAAACGAAAAGGAGATGTTCATATAGCACTCTGTCTTGAGTCCCTTCTCCTCACCTGGCCTGTACAGTTCCTGCCTGCAGTCTCACAGCGAAGAATACTAACAGCGGGGAAGAATAAAGTCTTTTCTTTAGAAAGCCCCCAAAAGAAAACAGCAACCAATTAGTTTTATACAATTCCTCTCAAATCTAAAAAACCCTCCTACCCTGCAGCAGATGTTAAAAGAAGTCAGAAGAAGAAAAAAATACTACCTTTGAAAACAGTGAGCCTCAAAAACATGGCCCGAATCCAAAACGGTCCAGATTTTTTTTTCTGTGCAAATGCTTCCTCTCCAAGTTTTCAGGCAGAGGTCTTTCGCATCCCCTTCTGCCAAATCTTTTAAGTGGAGATTCCAGGCTTGAACCTGGGACTTTCTGCATGCCAAGCCGATGCTCTACCAATGAACCACAGCCCCTCCAAAAATTAATGTGACATCGACTCTCAAGGAAGTGCCTAGAATGATTTATGTCCAATTGTGTGTGTGTGTGATTGCATGCACATGCGCGCACCTAAATTACTTGCTGGTCTTACTGACTGCTGTTGTCTCCTTACCCCAGTAGCAATGGGGAGAACAAAGTTATGTTCTCTTGTGTTTAATGCTGTGCGTGTCTTTTATTCAGATTTCTTGACTAGTATTAGAATAGCTTGGATGAGAGGCAACTGGAGAAGGCTGTAATCCGTACCGGTTTCCTTCTGCAGCACAACAAATAGAGATTGTGCAAATTGAAAAGCCAAAGGAGAGGAGTCGAAAAGGAAATAATAAATTGCTCTGAGGATGCCAGTTTACAATTTCTTCACAGTAGCCTATTCTTTATTCATTTTATTTTACTGTTTTGTTCAAAGCCTGGGAAAGGATTGTTTCTTCATTCATGCCTTTATAGCTCTCATAATTTGTTTTTTTTTCTCTCTCCTCAAATTCTGATTCTTCGGAGTTTAAAGGAAAGCAGAAGCAGCGAAATGGAATGAATAAAGTAATACTGAAGGATGAGCAACTATAGATCAGTTGAACTTCACAGTTAGACTTTGGAAGCAGACAGAATGCTAAGAATGAGGCTTCCGTGTGCTCAGTGGCAAAAGGCCTGAAGTGGAAGAAATGGGATTCAGACAGGGTTTTTAATAAGAGCTTATCTCTGGGCATTATAGTTTTACCATTTCTACAGTTTTAGTATACCGTATTTGCCAGCGTATAAGACGACTGGGCGTATAAGACGGCCCCCCAACATTTCCACTCAAAATATAGAGTTTGTTACATTACATTACAGTACTATGGGCCACTATGGGCAGCTATGTCTATCCCAACTGAAGCCCACCCGGCGTATAAGACGACCCCCCCCCCCACTTGGAGGCATGTTTTTCAGGGGGGGAAAGTAGTCTTATACGCCAGCAAATACTGTATTTACTATGTTGTTAGTTTTGAGAAAGGCAAAAGATTGACTGAGATGGTATAGTATAGTGGTTAGAGTGGCAAACTAGACCCAGGTTCGTATTCCCACTCTGCCATGGAAGCTTGCTTGGTGATCTTGGACTGGTCACACCCACTCAGCCTAGCCTACCTCGCAGGAGTGTTGTGAGAATAAAATGGAGAGAAGAGAATAACATTGTGTTTCCATTGGAAAGAAATGCTGGGTAATAATGAAAGAACCATAGAGTTGGAAGGAGGGTCTTCTAGTCCAGCTCCCTGCTCAATGCAGGATCAGCCTGAAGCATCCAGGATAAGAGCGGGTCCTTCCCCATCTTTGTACAATCTGGACCCCCCCAGGAGGGGGGCTTACCATCGCACCCAGTTGACATCTGGTTGCCACAGCCAAGAACAGATGATTGAAGATTAAGGACCTAATGTGGGATTGTGTGATCGCCATCTGTGCTGTTTTTATCTGTTTTATACTGCGATTTATGGGTTTTATGTTTTATATATTGTGAGCCGCCATGAGCCAGCTTGTCTGGGAGTGGTGGGATATAGGTCAAATAAATAAATGATAAGTTTCTGTCCAACCACTGCTTGAAGACCACCAGTGAGGGGGAGCTCACCACCTCCTGAGGTAGCCTATTAACTGCATAAGTAAATAAGACTAATGCAGTTAGAGGGAGGACAAAAGGACAATACATGCATCTTGTAAATTAAATATTAACTTGCTCTCTTTAAAAAGAGAGGGGAGCTCAGAATGAAGTTTCCATATTTGCCCAAGGACCAATGCAAGTTGGTAAGGTTTCTACAGTGCTGATGGAAGTTTTGGGCTTTTAGACTTTTGGATTCTATCACTGTTGTAATATGAATAGACAAGATGGATGGGAGTAAAGAACAGGATCCTTTCTAGTGCTCCAGAAGGAATTGATTATTCATACGAGTATAAAACAGTCACCAAGAGCATTCTCTCCTTCCTCTCTATCTCATCCATAGCACCCTATTTTGACCAGCATAGTGTTATGCTGGTGGTGTGTTGCTTTGTTGAAGTGCCTAGATCATCTCATCACATTGACTTTGTCCATAGTTCACTAGTCTGAATAAGGGCCTTTAGTGCTGAGAACCAGAGCTGTCCTCTTCTGTTAGAACAATCCACCAAGTTTCTCTGTTGATGTTGGTCACAGGGTGGCGTGTTGCCTTTCCTCATTGGCAGAATTGAAGTGCCCAGATCATCTCATCTCATTGACTTTGTCCACCAAGAACAGTCCACCAGGTTTCTCTGTTGTACATTTTCATAGAGCCTCACCCAATGGAGGAGTTAGGTCCTAATCTTGCTATGTTGCCATCTTAAAGAACGGCAGATGCTATTCTAGTAGAAGCTTGTATAACAGAGTTTTCCATCGTGCCTGGCAGGAGAAAGAACTATCAAATAGGTCCACTGGGAGTGTCATTCTTTTATCCAGCCTTTGGCACTGTAATATTTGCTTTACGTGACCCAAGTGGCAGCAGAGTCCGAGTCAATGCTGACTATTAATGGATATGACCCTGTTCTGTTTGCATGGCAGAGGAATCTAAAAGAGGAAGTTGACACTTGGTCATGTTCTCTTCCTCCTTGTTTTTGAAAATGTCGTAAATTGTAGTAACTAGCCATGAAACCTTAACTCTTTCCGTTTGGGGATATTCATGGAAGGCTCCACTTTTCATCTCACATTGATTTCTTCTATAGATTTGACATAACAACTTAAGATCGGCTTTTAAAGTTCTTTATTTGAACTTTCCTGTGTCCCTGTACCCAACTAGGAGCCTTATCCTTTGCACCAGGATACCACCGAACAAATGGGGGATTAAAATTAATCCGGCGTTCACTGAAATGCTGGTCATTGACTTGAATTAAATGGAGCCTCTGAGCTGCAAACTCTCTCATCAAACCGGGGAACTAGTCGACTGCCTAATCCAGCAGTACAAACTGGGTCAGGGAGATTTAAGATCAATTAAAAGTGTGATTCATGGGAGTACCCAAGCGTGAAAGCTTGACCACATTGGAAAGCCCAAGGAAGTTTTGTCATTGACTTTAATTCAGCAAGAATGTCATACAATGCGTTCCTTATTTATTGGTTCAGAAAGGACTAATACTTTGTGTGCTCAAAAGAGCACATAAACTATGTTTACCTGTAAGAGGAGATGAATCTTTTTTCTCGGCACTGCCAATAGCTTGTGTTTTTTTCTCCTGTGAATCTTTACCGATCCAGGATCATCAACCTTGCCTTTGTCTTTGAAGTTTTCTGTTCACAGAAAATGTGCTTATAGCATGGCGCTTAATATCGACCCTCTTGGACCACAGTTGCTGTACCATTCAAACCCACAGTCTTGGCCCTATTGTCCATTAGTAGGGTTGCCAGCTCTGGGTTGGGAAATACTTGGAGACTTTAGGGGTGGAGCCAGGAGTGGATGGGATTTGGAGTGGGGGGGACACATCTCCATGGAGTGTAATTCTATGGGGTCCACCCTCCAAAGCAGCCATTTTCTCCATGGGAACTGATCTGTCAGATGAGCTGTCGAACCAGGGGATACCCAGGTGGAACCCCAAGTATGATGTCTCTGGAAGTCATCCCAAGTATGATGTCTCTGGAAGTCACTTTGGTTTATAGCTCTCAGCTTTATCAAATATATACCAAGATTTTATTCCAGGTCTACTGTGTCCCAATCGCAAAATTGCTCTATTCATAATTTGATTGTTTACTTAGTTGACCTTTCTCCCTACGGGGGGCTGAAAGCAGCTTACGTCATTCTCGCCCAGGACTGGTCACAACATGGTATAAAAACAATTCAGTCCCATAATAAAATCAGTATATAAGTCAATGAAACGTGTTGATAAGTTACAGTAACCCTCCCAATTGAGTTAAAACTTAGGAGGGGGTTTGAAGACATTAATTCATAGAGTCCCCCATAAGTTGAAAGCACCTTGATAGCACTTCACACACACACACACACACACGTGTGTGTGTGTGTCAGTAAGAGAGTATGTAGGATATACTTAGGATGAATTTCCTTTGTCTAGGCAAGGACATTTTTATTTGGATAGATCTTCCAGAAAAAAAAAATTATTATAAATTTAAATACACTAATGTGTTTTTAGAGTTTGAAAGTTATTTTTAATATAGACACTAATAATACATTTTAATATTTATCCCACCCTTCCATCTCGTTCAATAGCATACAGAGTTAAAAATTGAAACCTATACAAAATTACTAATGCCCCCAGCTAAAATTCCCAATTATTGGCAAGGAGCTGAACTCTCCTCCTCCAGCAATGAGCCTAGCTTTTATCAGCAGATGTTATTTAAATTGTATACCAACCTGCATATATAAATATTTATATACCAACCGTTTTTCACACTGTTTTATACAAGGTGGCCCAAAACATCTATGCTAAACTAGGATGAGCTCCCAATTTGGTTCGGAGTTCAGTTTGTGATTCAGCAAAAAACCATGAACCAAACCCCTTTTGTGTCCATGAGTTTTATGCGCAGGTTTCATAGTCTACACCCCAATTCTTGCACTGTGGGATATTTCTACAAGTAGTGTAGTAAATGTCATTATATTCAGGAACAGAAGACAATATCTTCCTAATTTACTTTTAGCTAGTATCATTAGGCCTGAATAGGATCAGATATCAAGTGATAAGACCTAACTGTTAAAGCTGATGGCAGTACTAAGAGATCCCCTGGGAACAATGTATGTACAGTTTTTCCATTAGGAAATGTAAATAAGGTAGCCAAATAGCTGAATAATTAAAAATAGTGACTTCCAAGAGGGTGTCACTGCATGCAAATATTTCATTGTATCTACTCAGTTGTACAGGTGTTAATAATGTTATTCTCCTCTCTCTCTCCTTACCCCCTTGTTGTTAAAGACACACCAGCAGAAGAAGATCCTTCTCCTTGTGCGCCTCACTTAGCACATGGGCGGCAATGTCAGAATGGCACCGAGTGCAGAGCAGGATGGGAGGGACCCAAGCATGGCATTACCAACTTCGACAACTTTGCTTTTGCCATGTTAACTGTGTTTCAGTGCATCACCATGGAGGGTTGGACAGATGTCCTGTACTGGGTATGTACGTCAAATCAAATTGTGACAGTGAGGACAGAATTCTTTTCACTCACGCTCAAAATACGGGGCTGCTACCGCCATGTTTTTAGGTTGCTTGTTGTTTGTGGCATACAAATGGGGTGATTGCTAAATGAATAGCTCTTTAATGCACAGCAGAGCGGCCTTTTTAATGTAACATATTAACCTTTGTGTACTAACCTTCTTTTCACATTAGAGGTATTTACATTCAAGATTTACAATATGTTTATTGATCAGTTTGTCACCGAATGGCCTTCCTTGCATGTGAAGTATCCCACGCAAATCCAGATGTATGAAACAGCACAATTGCTTACTAACAGCTTAAAAGTCTTGCTACTGGCAGAGCACTAATCTCCAGACATCTATATACCGCCCTGAGCCTCAGGGCAGGGTGGTATATATAAATATAATAAATAAATAAATATAGACACTTGAGCACTGTTCACTCAGGGGTTAAGGATGTGAAAGCTCTTACTCATCTTCCATCTCTGCTGAAATTTGGTGCACAAATAATCCAAAAGACTCTGATTGCTACAAAGTCCAAATCTGCAAAGTTTTACTTCTGTCCTTCAAAACTCAGGATGAGTCTGCCTTGTAACATGCTTGGCAGTCCACAGAGGAGAAAGAACGTTAAGGTGTGCCATTCTCTTTACCATCAGATTGGGGATGGCAAACCAGGAGTGCATCTATGATGGCTGAATTCAAAATGTATTTGGTATTGGTGTAGGAGTTTGGGATAGGCACGAACTGGGAAAATGATACTTGGGCACTGTTCACTCAGTGTTTCAGGATATGAAAACCCTCACTCAGCTTCCAACCTGGGGAGGGAGTGCCCATGTTTTGTGGCTTTGAGGAGCAGGAAAGCTGCTCGTTTTGGTTCATGTTTCGTGGTGTGTCCAATTAACGAGCCACAAACCTTCATAAACTTTTAGCCGCCAAATGAACGAATTCAGTCCATGAGATTCAAGACTCAGTAGAGTCTCTAGGCATGCTAGGTATGCATGTGGTGGCCTTGTTGAACTTTACATGCAGTGGAAGAGGAATGGGAGGGAAGAGCTGTATCTGATGCACTCCCCCCATTAGAGTCTTCCGTTTCCCCCTCTCAGAATTTCTTCTTGGAGCCCCACTGGCTGGAGGAAGTGTATTGCAAGCAAAGGGATTCAGATATTCAAGCAGGAGAGGACTGTATCCAATACCATGGAATCTACACTCCAAAACAGCCACTTTCTATGGGGAAACTGATCTCTGTAGTATAGAGATGAGCTATAATTCCAGGGGATCGCCAGGTTCCACCTGGAGGTTGGCATCCCTAGCTGAGAGCTACTCTACGTGGATCCAGTGCAAGGACTGTGGACAGCTATACAAGAATTTTTTTTCTTCCTAGTTTCCCCTTGTCCTGGCAGCCATTTTCAACCCTGGGGAAATATATTCTCTGTGGCTTGGCATGAGTTATAATTTAGGATGTAATTTTAGAAATTAGTATGACAATAACATCCAGAAATGCTGGCCTCCCCGTTGAATGGTCCGCCCAGACAGATAAATAGACTGTCCAAAAACTTCCTACTGCCCCTCCCCCCCAGCTTAATTGTCTATTAATATAAGGTCCTATGAGAACGTGTTGGCTGTGATTTGTTGGCCTCAGATTTTAAATGTTATAAAATAATAAAGAAAAAATGCAATCTAATTATTACACGTAAAATTAACATTTAGTCTTGTTGTCATCTTGTTGTACGGAATCGTGTTGTTATCTGCGGTGAGCGGCTAGGGAAGAACAAAGTACGAGTGGGAAATTAAATCAAATTAAACCACATATCCAACAGAATTCCCAGTTTTAAATAATCCCTGTTCATGATATAATAATAACATTATTATGATATATTATTTTTATACCCCACCCTTAAAGCTCAGGGCGGGTGACACCAAAATATCTACAAAAGGATAAAATTGCAGATCCAATACAGTCTAATCCAGGGGTAGTCAAACTGCGGTCCTCCAGATGTCCATGGACTACAATTCCCAGGAGCCTCTGCCAGCGAATGCTGGCAGGGGCTCCTGGGAATTGTAGTCCATGGACATCAGGAGGGCCGCAGTTTGACTACCCCTGGTCTAATCCTTTAAAACAGGTAGCGCAGAGAATAGCACAAAATGCTCCATCCTCACCTCCAAAAGCAAAAACCAAATTAAAATGGCTTTCCATACCTCATTGCTTCCAACGCTCTAGCTCTAGGTAAGTCTCCGGGGACAGGAAGTGCCACTTTGCGATTTGATGCCTGATAGCCAACTAAAAACATTTAGAACAGTGTAAATAAATCAGCACTTCCACAAAAAGGTGACCTTTGCTACCTATTTTTGGCCGTCCCTGCATGGAACAAATGCAACCGCCAGCAACCTCTTGCCACCTCAAAACCTCTCCCCACCCCCCACCCGCACCCACACAGTGTTCTAAGAGGGGTGTTTCAGCTTTCTCTGTGATACTGCAAGAGATCCCAGTCCCCCCCCCCACTTGGGTTGCTACCTCAGACATTGTTTGTGCATTCGAAATATCCTCGCCTCTCAGTAGACGACAGCCTAAGGCAGTGATCCCCAACCTTTTTTAGTCTGGGGACCGGCAGGGCAACTGCCTGCCCGCGCATCGCGCCTGCGCGCCCACACATGCATCGCGCACGGCCGAAATCGCACATGCGCAAAAGTGCTGCGCATGCGCGATTTGGCCGCATATGGAGCATGTGTGTATGCGCGGTCCCAACCCTGATTCCCTCCCCCCCTTCTGCAGTAAGAAGCTTCCCGGGCTGCAAGCTTGCAGCCTGGGAAGTTTTTTACTGCGGGGGGGGTGGGGAGAGGGAACCGCGGCCTGGCACCATGGCCTTCGCGGCCCGGCACTGGGCCGCGGCCCGCAGGTTGGGGACCACTGGCCTAAGGCATTCTCAGTAAGGGTTTCATAAAACCCTGGGGTTCCTTGACAGCCTAGGGTTTTCCGAATGGCTGGGAGATCACTAATTTTTAACATATATTTTTTTAATTTGTTAAACATTTATTGAGTGATACGACCGTATATGATCATGTCGACCCAGGCTCCTACTCCAATGGCCAGCAATAGGACTGGAGGGGGTGGGAAGGGGAGGAGACCCAGGTGGGCGTGTCCACAGCTATGCTTCCCAACCATATTCTGCATAATCGCGCAACTTCTGGGGTTTCTCAAAGCCTGAAGAAGGTTTCAGGGCTTTCTCAAGTTGAGAAAGGCTGGCCTAAGGGGAACCGGAGGCGACTTAGCAGACCTGCGGCGGATGCAGCAGGCTTAGCCGTGTTGACCTGTCAAAGTCCCTTCCATCCTCCAGCATCTCTGAAATTACACTTTTGAGCTTTGATGGAAAAAAAGCTTTGAAACCCGAAGTTCACAGTTGCCCTGGAAACTCCTGTCAGGAAATCAAATTGGGGGAAGAAACCAGGCAATAGATATAATTTACTTTGCTGACAGCCTTGACATGTCTTGTGAGCTTCCCTCATTCCCCCCACGGCCTGCTTTGAAGCCCATTGAGGAAGATGTGCTGATAAGGAACACCATGATATCGCCGCAGCGTGCATGTTGCAGAAACCACCCCCACCCCACAATTTTCGCCAGCTGTGTTTGTGCTTTCTCACCATTTATTCTTAAGAGTGCCTAGGCTTGAATTAGCATGGCCTTTCCGCACAAGGGAATGATCTGCTTCTCAGAAGGCACCTCTCTGCATGCTTCTAGTATTGGTGTTATTTTTTTTTTCCTCTGAAGAAGAACTGGGGGGGGGGGGGGTTGTTGGTTTTAAATCAGTTTGTTAGGGGGCGGGGATGATGAAAGTCATACCGGTTGTGAATTTAAGCCAGGGAGGAAACAGCCTGTCACCTCTGACTGGCCTCCAAAGATCTGTCTGCTGAAACGACCTGATCCCCACGTTTTGTGGTTGTGAGGAGCCGTGATGCCAGCTACCTTCAGACTAGGGTTGGGTGCTTCCGGCATCCGAGGTGGCCGGTAGTTCCCGACTCAGCCAGCAGCACTGGAGCGACCTACTCCTTCGGGCGCTGAACCACCCAACCCTACTTCAAACCCAACCGGGGAATCAGCAGATATTTCAAGAGGGCATTGGGAACACTTGACTCTTGGCTCATTCATTTATTCTTATTTAGAAGAGCCCGTTGACTAACTCCGAGGCCAAGTTTCAAAAAGAAGCGTCCATAGGCTCCAAAGGCCGGCTAGGACAGTTCAATGTTATTGCAGCAGCTGCTTTAGCATTTTTTTCACAGGCTGGGCTAATGGGGCCATTGTAGGAATTATCGTTCTCTTCTATAAGAAAGATCGAGAAACAAGTTGGTGATTGGTGGGCATCACAAACAAGCTCTTCTTGAACGGAAAGGTTAATGGCGCTGGCTTCTCACAGCTTCAATACGAACACCTATCCTGGGGCAGGTCCGGGATGGGAGGGAAGGGATGCCAGCTCCCAGTGGGAAAACTGGAGATTTGGGGATGGAACATGGGCAGGGCAGGGATCTCAGCGGGGTACAGTGCCCGTAGAGTCCACCCTCCATAGCAGGGGTAGTCAAACTGCGGCCCTCCAGATGTCCATGGACTACAATTCCCAGGAGCCCCTGCCAGCATTCGCTCCTGGGAATTGTAGTCCATGGACATCTGGAGGGCCGCAGTTTGACTACCCCTGCTCCATAGCATCCGTTTTCTACAGGGGAACTGATCTCTTTAATCTGGGGGTGAGGTGTAAGTCCAGGGGATCTCCAGGTCCCATCTAGAGGCTGGCATCCCTGCACCTGTGTAATAATAGAAGACATTGTCCTGACTTGAGATTTTGGGGGAAATGGCTCAGTGTCCTGCTTGGGAAGGATGTCTTTCATATTCCTGCCTTTCTCTTGACCTTTTTATCCCACTGTTTAGTACTTTGCTTCCCTACTCCTACCCCCCATCATTTCCCCAATTCTGCTTTCAATATTACTGGCTGAGACCGGTTCACAAGCCAATTCTTTTCATATATGGGAAACGGAGACCACAGTCACGCATGCATTGCTAAGTGCAGGAGAATTGAAATCGAATTGTAAATTGGTCTTCCAGAAAGTCTTTTAGTCAGTTCAGGAGCCTGGCACAGTGCCTTTAACATCGGTATTACTATTGTTGTTGTTATTGTTGTTAACAACAACAACATCAATGATTTATACCACCCTCTCAAAATTGGCTCAAATGACAGTGTGAGAAGAACCAAGATGTGCTTTCTGTGAATTCACATAGAATCATAGACTAATATAGTTGGAAGGTACCTCCTGGGTCACCTAGTCCATCCCCCTGCACTATGCAGGACACTCACAACCCTATCACTCATCCACTGTAACCTGCCACCCTCTTGAACCTTCACAGAATCAGCCTCTCCGTTAGATGGCTATCCAGCCTCTGTTTAAATTTTCCAAAGATGGAAATTTCTGGTGCAAAAAATATTACCAATTGTTTATGCTAACTTTGATGGTGGAAAAGGCTATCAAGTCACAGCCAACATATGGTGCCCCATACAGATTTCAAAGCAAGATATGTGCTGTGTGTAGTGGCGTAGTGGTTAAGAGTCAGCTTGGTGCAGTGTTTAAGAGTGGCAGCTGTTAATCTGGTGAGCAATGTGGGAGTGGTCTGTTGATGTCACATCTAGTGGGAATGTCTGGGTGATGTCACTTCCAGTGGCACATGACTTCCAGGGGTGTGGCCAGCTGACATCACTTCCAGGAGTCCTCAAAGCCTGAAGAATACTTCAGGGAGTCCTCCACAGGTTGAAAAACACTAAAATAGACACTGGCCAGAACATTACAAAACTAAAGGAAGCAGTGCAGGATCAGAAATCGTTGTGACAGTTGAGCCATAGAATCGCCAAGTGTCGGACTCAACCGAATGGCTAACATCATCTTCATCAAGAACAACTCCTTTTCTTCTTCTTCCTTACCTTGAAAGTCCTTTCTTGGGTTGCCATTAGTTGTCTGGTGTAGTGGTTAGGAGTGCGGACTTCTAATCTGGCATGCCGGGTTTGATTCTGCACTCCCCCACATGCAGCCAGCTGGGTGACCTTGGGCTCGCCACGGCACTGATAAAGCTCTTCTGACCGGGCAGTGATATCAGGGCTCTCTCAGCCTCACCCACCCCACAGGGTGTCTGTTGTGGGGAGAGGAAAGGGAAGACGAATGGAAGCCGCTTTGAGCCTCCTTCGGGTAGAGAAAAAGCGGCATATAAGAACCAACTCTTCGTCTTCTTCTTTTGTCTGTGTAAAGCTGGGTGCCTTCCTCCTCCTCAGTTCACTCACCGGCATTCTGTTTGCTTGCTCTGGCAACAGGGGAGACAGGAATTTGCCAAGAGAAATGAGGGGGAAACTTGATGCCTAAATAAAACCAGTGGTTGGCAACTAGAGTTATCACAAAGGAGATTTATTGCGAAGTGTAAGTATTAGTGGCCAATATTTCCAATGTCAGAACATTCTCCTGGGCATAAAATGAGGCTTTTCTTCCATGTTAGATATTATTATTATTATTATTATTATTATTATTATTATTATTATTATTATTATTATTATCTTTCGATTTATTGCCCGCCACTCCCTTACGGCTCGTGCTTAGGATTGTTTCCCAAGTTTCTTCTCGCCTGCGTTTGAAGAATAAGAATAAGAGTTGGTTCTTACATGCAGCTTTTCTCTACCTGAAGGAGTCTCAAAGTGGCTTACAATCTCCTTCCCTTTCCTCTCCCCACAACAGACACCCTGTGAGGTGGGTGAGCTGAGAGAGCCCTGATATTACTGAAGAAGAAGAAGAGTTGGTTCTTATATGCTGCTTTTCTCTACCCGAAGGAGTCTCAAAGCGGCTTACAGTCTCCTTCCCTTTCCTCTCCCCACAACAGACACCCTGTGAGGGAGGTGAGGCTGAGAGAGATCTGATATCACTGCTCGGTCAGAACAGCTTTATCAGTGCTGTGGCAAGCCCAAGGTCACCCAGCTGGCTGCATGTGGTGGAGCGCAGAATTGAACCCGGCATGCCAGATTAGAAGTCCGTACTTCTAACCAACCACTACACCAAACTGGCTCTCAAAGCATTTGCTGCCATTCATTTGTTCTTGCCGGAAGCATATGGATGATGCTGAAAGGCCAAATCAGGTTTGCTTAGCATGAAAAGGCTTCTCTTCTGTTGGTAATAAGTGGGTTATGAGTCTTACCTGATTTGGCCTATAAAGCAGCGGGGATGCTTTCTCATTTAGGACTTGCTGGTAAACGTTTTTCCACTTCACAGGATACCATTCTAAGATGAGTTCAGTTCTCTGTATAGTTTCTTGGAGCAGGGGAGCCACGGTTATCGACACTTTCTCCTCAAGCTGAATCTCATGCCCAAAAGACCCAACAGCCAGCCTAGTAATAAAACTCGAATGAATAAATTAAATCTGTTCCACATAATATATTCCCAGTAAGGCCTTGGAGGAGGAGCGTGTCTCATGGCTTAAGTGCCACTCAGCGCTTAACACCCACCCAGGGCGGTTGTCCTGCCCCTGAGTGCCTCCTCCTCCAACCGGCTTGCCTGTCTGTCCAGCAGCCAGCCAATCACCTTCCATCCTCCACCCCTGACCACCCCCTTTAAGGCTCAGAGGCTTCAGATCCCTGTTGTGGGAGAGCTGCCCCTGCCAGTGAGTTCCTTGCCTGCAGCCTTTCCAGGTTCTGGGGGGAGGGAAAGGTAGAATCCACAGTGTTCTTCCATCCCACCCCCACGCCAATCTAGCACCCGTTGTATTCCTGAATGCAACGGGCTTGGCCCCTAGTAAATAAATAAGCATGCAAGCAGTGGTATGGGGAGCAACCCACATACCAATCCCAAAGATATCATTGTCCCAATTATTCTATGCTCCATACCAAGCAAGATGAGAAGAAAAGACTTGAGAGTCTAACACACACACCCCCCCCCCCCCCACCATTTTGGACTGAATTTGCAAATGTGCTTGAAAAAGCTCTGTTCTAATAGATGCCCCACTACTTTTTATACTGCATCTCGAAATGTAAAAACACCATTACTAAACAGGATGGAGAATTTACAGCTTATATTACCCCTTCTTATTATCTGTATTTTTAAGGCTTTAATTGACTATGTAAATCAGCGCACAGTATGTATTTTGGTGCTTTTCACACACGTAGAGTCTTGTCTCTGTCAACACTGGGAAAAAGAAATATCTGAATTTGGGGAAGGGAAGCCGTGCAGTGAAGGCGGCAGAGCGGCTTTTTCATGATCACCAGCCTTCTAAATATAGACTCCGAATAAACAGAAAGGGGAAACCCCTAGATTTTGAAAGGAAATGAACTCATGGGATTTGGAGATGATCTCCCTTAGGATATTTTCATGCCTTAAAAACAAATTTCCAAATCATTCAAAATATGAGAAGGTTTTTATATAACCACACGACTTAGACACAAAGATGCTATAGAATTCACAGTGAAAGAGCAGCATAAATAATCTCTGAGTATTAAAGTTGTGTTACTTTTTAAATTCCTTTCCATTTAAAGCAGTTCTTTCCAGTTTTTTTTTTAAGAACTTGCTTCTACCTTAGCAGCCAAAATTACCCACTAGGAAAATTCACTGTGGTCAAACTTATTTTGAAGGTACTTTGGGGGATTTTTACAGGTCACAAAAAAATAGCACCAGCATTACATAGCTTGGCATGGCAGACTGAGACAAGGGGAATGGCACCTTTTAAAAAAACTAAAGAACCTCTTATAAAGTTGTGATTCTGTAAGGAATCTGGATACAAAATCAAGGAGTTTCTAGTATGATATCAGGCTTCATTGAATCCAATCTGTGAGCCTTATTTGAATTCATACAAATACATACTGATTTAAAATAAGCTTTTTAAATACAGATAATCACATTGCATCAAATGACTACTTTAACTCAGATATCATAGATATTTATCATTTGGACCCAGGATTTAACTACCAGGAGGGTGTATGGGCTTTGGAAGCCAAGTGGGTTAGAATAATAGAAGCATAGAATCTTAGAGTTAGAAGGGGCCTTATTGGCCACCTAATCCAACCCCCTGGTCAATTTAGGATCAACCTAAAGCATCCATGTTTCATAAGAAGTTAAACTACAATCAGGTCTGTTGAACACTAGGCAGATTGGTAGACTGAATGACTGCAAGCTGAGTTGATGGAGGAAGTTTAATAATGGAGCATGTTGGGGTATAACATGACATAGTATTTGTCCCTCCAAGTAGCCATTTTCTCCGGTGGAACTGATTCCCGTAGTCTGGATATCAGTTGTAAATCTGGGGGCTCTCCAGGCCTCACCTGAAGGTTAGAACTCTAACACTTGGGGGAACCCTGAGTTGGTAGGAAAAGCAGCACATGTTTTAAGTAAGTAAATAAAATTAAATGTCAGCTCTTGCCATCCAAGGTTTTTATGTTTAAAACAGTGCTTTAAAATTTCAGTGTCTGTCGAAAAGTTTTTAAGTAACTTATTTAATCAAGGGTTGCACCTGTAGTTTAAAATTATATATATATATATATATATATATATATATATATATATATATATATATATATATATATATATATATATATATATATATATATATATATATATATATATATATATATATATATATATATATATATATATATATATATATATATATATATATCAGACATGCAGTCTGAAAGCTCTGCCCATGAGGCTGGGAGTTCGATCCCAGCAGCTGGCTCAAGGTTGACTCAGCCTTCCATCCTTCCGAGGTCGGTAAAATGAGGACCCAGCTTGCTGGGGGGTAAACGGTAATGACTGGGGAAGGCACTGGCAAACCACCCCGTATTGAGTCTGCCATGAAAACGCTACAGGGCGTCACCCCAAGGGTCAGACATGACCCGGTGCTTGCACAGGGGATACCTTTACCCTTAAAAAGGGATTGTAAATCTAGATAAGGAAGAAACTTTTTGGCCAAGTTCCCAGTTTATGCATTTTTGTAATATTTTGCTAAACAAAAGGCTACCATTTAAGTGATTATTGTTTAAAGGTTAGTAGAAGATCCAGCATTCATCACTTGTCCCCAGAGTTTAAGCAGTAGTGGCAGACAATCATGAAGTTAGACATTACATTAGTCACTCCACAAATTATATAATCTCACAGTCCAAGCAGCAGAAAACAAGAAAAGAGCTAAACACCAAAGGGGCTGATCCATTGTCAGATATATCTAGGCTTTTGAGAAAGATGGGGAACCCCAGAATGAGCAGAATATTAGACCAAGCTTTTTTGCCTTGTACTAGAACAGTTGGTTTTTACACCCTGCTTTTCACTACCCACAGGAATCTGAGTGGCTTACAATCGCCTTCTCTTTCTCTCCCCACAGCAGTCTCCCTGTGAGGTAGGTGGGACTGAGAGAGCTCTGACAGAACTGCTCTGTGAGAACAGTACTAGCAGGACTGTGACTAGCCCAAGGTCACCTAGCTGGCTGCACATGGGAGAGCGGGAAATCAAACCTAGCTCACCAGATCAGAAGCTGCTGCTCTTAACCACTCCACCAAGAATTCCAATGTCCCTTTCCTTTGTGGGGTGAAAGATTTTCCTAGTGCAGCCTAAATAACCATAGAACAAATTATAAATATTCTGTGAATAAATTCCTAGACAGTTTAACTTGTCTGTTGGCTGAATGTGTGCAAGAATTGCATGATTTTCCTATGCTTCGTACACTTAAATTTGCTCAGGGCAGCTCAAGGGATTTCCAGTAACTCTATGGTAAACAACGGCATTTTCTCGCGATTCCTAGAACTGCCCTTTGTGAAAACCAAGCTTCTGCCAATTCATAGAAATGTTGTGTCTTCTGGTAAGAGCTTTCCTATTTCCCAAAGCAACCTCTTCCCCTTTAACGAACGCTATGTAATTGCACTGAGCTGCTCATTCATTCCGGGATTCATTACTATTATCCCGCAAAAGTTATACTTCATAGTATAAAGAATATAAAGGAAGGTACTGTGTATAATAAAAATGGTACTCTTCGGAGCGATTAACATGAAAACAAATTTTTGCAAATGATTGATGCTTATCCCCAGTCTCTTAAAACTGTGTGGCATCAGGACGTTTTCTCCCATTCCTTGAACCGCGTTTACTTAAATTTACCCTGATCTCAGCCATATTTATTTGGAAGTTAACTCTTATTAATGTTAAAGGGGCTTATTTTTCCAGTGCACCTGTTCCCTGAAGATTGCTGAATCTTATTGCGCTGCAAGCCTTCAAGTATTCCAGTGCCTGCTCTCTCACTGCAGGAATGGCAGCGGCGCATTCAGTATTAGCAACATCTCATGGAACTTTAGTGTTCCACACAATTAGTTCAAACCAGGCAATCATGCAATGTCAGAGGGAGCTCAGCAATCACAAGAGCTATGTTGGTGCGACTCCACCTGTCTGGAATTTATTATTATTATTCCTACTTGGCGAGATTACAAATGACAGGCAGGCTAGTAGAATGCTCCTATCTTTCCTCCCTGGATGACATTCACAAGGCTTCACTGCAGCTGTCATGGCAATTGTTGCTGTTACATTACCGGTTCAAAGACAGAGATGAGCTCTCCAGACTCGATTAGGACCCTCAATGAGGATTGCCTATTCTGGCTTCAACAATGTCTGGAGGCTTTGGGGGTGGAGTCACGAGTAGGTGGGGTTTGAGATGGGGAGGCGGGGCTTGAGATGGGGAGGGCTCAGTGGAGTATAATACCACAAAGTCTGCCCTCCAAAGCAGCCATTTTATCCAGGGGAACCGATCTCTTTAGTCTTGAGATGAGCTATAATTCCAGGGAATCCCCAGGTGAGTCAGTGTGGTGTAATGGTTAAGAGCAATAGCTAGAGAGCCAGGTTTGTTTCCCCACTCCTCCACATGCAGCCTGCTAGGTGACCTTGGGCTCGTAACATCCCAGATAGTGCCGGTCCCACAGAGCAGTTCTTTAAGAGCTCTCTCCATCCAACTTACCTCACAGGGTGTCTGTTGTGGGGGGGAAGAAGGGAATGAAATTGTAAGCCGCTTTGAGGCAACTTCGGGTAGTGGAAACCAGCATATAAAAACCAGCTCTTCTTCTTCAGGTCCCACCTGGGGCCTGGAGTCCCTACTCTCCACTCTGTCAAATTCTGAAATCAGTTCTTGTTGTCAGATTTTGAGATTTCCATTATTGCATTAAGTATACATACTCAGAAATGTCTATGCTTAGACTACTTAGACTAGTGTAATTATATATAGGGTTGTACCAGTAATAGTGGTAGCCGGAGATGGGGCTGAAGAAAACCAGATTTCCATCAAGCTGGCAGGATAAAGTTTCAGCAGTAGTTTTTTGTGTATTACTGAATAATACATAGCTTTATTTTTCATCACCTGGAAAGGCACTCTTAAATACCTTCTATGATACCTAGTAGATGTTAATCCCTGAAACAGGATATCACTAACTTTGTACCCAATAAGAATAGCCTTATGGTGCTTTTTCCAGTAGCAGGCAAGGTGAAAGCTACAAAATTATTATTATTATTATTATTATTATTATTATTATTATTATTATTATTATTATTATTTATATTTATATTTATATTTATATTTATATTTATATTTATATTTATATTTATATTTATATTTATATTTATATTTATATTTATATTTATATTTATATTTATATTTATATTTATATTTATACCCCGCCTCCCCCCGAAGGCTCGAGGCGGCCTACATAACCCCGTCCCCTAAAACCATAAAATAACAATAAAGGTAAAGGTAAAGGTAAAGGTAAAGGTATCCCCTGTGCAAGCACCGAGTCATGTCTGACCCTTGGGGTGACGCCCTCTAGCGTTTTCATGGCAGACTCAATACGGGGTGGTTTGCCAGTGCCTTCCCCAGTCATGACCGTTTACCCCCCAGCAAGCTGGGTACTCATTTTACCGACCTCGGAAGGATGGAAGGCTGAGTCAACCTTGAGCCGGCTGCTGGGATTGAACTCCCAGCCTTATGGGCAAAGCTTTCAGACGGCTGCCTTACCACTCTGCGCCACAAGAGGCTCTCAAAAAAATAACAATAAGATCTGATAATTTACAATAATGGCAACAGCGATGGCTTAATCTGCTCATTTGGTCTCCGCATCCTCAACTACAGGAGGGGGGTGACACTCTCTACCGCCAGTTTGTGGGGGGGGGCTGATCTTCTTTCCGCCCGGCCTCAGCTATAAGCCTGGCGGAAGAGCTCCATCTTACAGGCCCTGCAGAATGCTGGTAATTCCCGCAGGGCCCTCAGCTCTTCCGGGAGCTCATTCCACCAGGTTGGGGCCAGGACCAAAAAGGCCCTGGCCCTGGTCGAGGCCAGTCGGGCTTCCTTGGGGCCAGAAAGCGACATCTAATTCCATTGGCCTCTGCCCAAAATCCCACCAAGCAGAGACTTTGCACTTTAATTCCTGAATGATCCCCTCCCTTCCCCCCCATAGAGACTCCCCTACCATTGATTTTAATGCTTAAGTTTATTGTTAACATATCATTTTAATGTATACGATATTAATGTAATTTTTTTACTGTTATTGATTTTAATTAATTTTAAATTTTATACGGGGATGGCAAGTTTGCTATAAAATGTAACCCACCCTGAATTCCCAAAGATAAGACAGACTCTAAATCCCAGAAAACTTAAATTAACTGAAGTAAGAATGCTCGCTATTCAGTCAATGACTTTCCTTTCTTTTTTCTTTTGCTGTCTGGATGACTTTATATAGCACTGAAATTTCCACAGGGTGTCAGTGTGCACCGCGCTTCTAATAGCCCTGGCTAGCATATATTTGCTTTGGATTGGTTGCCATTACACACTTGATCTGTTTCATTACTGCCTGGTTCCGGCCGACCTCTGTTTGACGAGGCAATTTGCAAAGGATGGCAGGCGTAGATATTTTGGCACGAAACCAGATGTCAGAATGACTCCCATTCATTCCCATTCAAATGACAAAGATGAAGTTTGAAGGCAGGAGATTGGTGCTCAGCTCTGGGATCTGCATCTCGAATTAATTGTTTTATGCAATGTCGTGTTCATGCCAGATACAACGGGGAGAGGGGAAAGATCTGTCAATAAAAATCATAAATGAATAATCACAATGAGGAAACGTGAATTCTTGGACAACACACAAAAGGCCTGTGGGGCCATTTAGAAGTTTCATTTTTAAAATCATGTTCTTGACTCCCGGACTGTTAACTTGGGACCTCAGCAAACATAACATTCAGCTAAAACCCTCTGATGAATCCAAACCTAGCTGACTCCACAGAAGTCATATTCCCTGTCATGTAAGAAGATCATAGTTTGACGAAGAGTGCTTGAACTCGAAAGCTCATGCCCTGAATTGTTGGTCTTAAAGGTGCTACTGGCCTCAGATTTTATTGTGCTACATCAGACCAACACGGCTACCCTTTTGAATCTACCCACAGAAGATTGATTGCCTTCAATCTATTAAAACATATGGAGCAATGAGAAAGCTCTTGGTTATAAACATAAAAAGCATAAAAACAAGTGTCTTACTTCTCCTGATCTAATCACTTTTAAAAATTGCTTATCCTGATATTAATCTAATTCATTGCAAAATGGCTTTGCTGACTATAGCGCTAGGGGTGCTTAATTTACCACCAGTTCTCTTTATATAACCAGATTTGGGTGGTGGTGTTTGTTTGTTTTGTTGTTTCCTTTTGCTACTAGGGAATCTAAACATTTTGAAATTAAGAAACAAGTCCATAAGTAGCAATCCTAAGCTGTCATGGATACATTTTGTTTTCATATGCTTTCGAACCCCTTCGCCGTAGCAATGGGCCCATAGCAAAGCAAAATTGTCCAACTGTGCAGATCAGAAACGGTCTTCATTTGCAAACCTCTCTGTCTTCTTCACCCAATCAGTTCTGCTTGCTGTCTCTGTCTTCTAACTATCCTCCATCTTTCCAGATGCAGGACGCTATGGGCTATGAATTACCCTGGGTGTACTTTGTCAGTCTGGTCATCTTTGGATCCTTTTTCGTACTTAATCTGGTTCTTGGTGTGTTGAGCGGGTAAGCTGCTGTTTTTTTTGGTGTTCTTCTCTCCCCGTGCTGCAGGGCAAGACTCCAGAGCTGGGTTCTTCCATGTCACCAGAGTCCTTTAATTATTGCAAAAAGAAAACCTGCAGGACATATAACAATTCTGTATCGGTTCTCCCATTGAGAACATTGTGGATTAGCCAGTGGAAGCAGTATAATCAGCATTCTGAAGAAGGAATGGCACTTGCCCAAACAACTCAACCATTGGAGTTGGCTGAGAACAAATTCGAGGAGCCTCAGAGCTGGTGACTCAAGTTCCCTTCCGCTGGAGACTTGCAATGCCCAGCAACTAAGCTGTTCTCACTAATTATCGTTCCACTCTTCCAGGTCAATGATGCCATAGGAAGGGACTGGCCCTGGATCTATTTTGTTACACTTATCATCATAGGGTCATTTTTTGTACTTAACTTGGTTCTCGGTGTACTTAGCGGGTAAGCAGTACCAGGAACAATTTTTTTTTTAAATTACCATTGTTGTTTATTATTTACATGAATTTCTAAATTTGTGTCTCTGTTCTTTCTCTTGCGGAGATACAACATGTTCTTCCTGCCGATATGCTTTGGCTAAATGACGTCAATGGGCAGTAGTACGATACTTAAGTTGGAGACGATATAATGGTATCAAACAACCCACGTAAGATTGGTAACTCCCAGTCGAAAGTCGTCTGTGGCTTGACCCCTGAAGTGCATTGTGTTCTGTTTCCATAGACAGAGGAAATAATGTTGTGTTTATTATGATCACAACTCTTAGCTGTTATTATCCTGTAGCGGTCAATGGTTTATCTGAGGTCACGGTGGGGACTGGTTGCTTTCGATGTCATTGGCTTAACTGCCGTGACATCACAGAAGGACTGATGTATTTTGATCAAGTAGCTCAGTGCTACTGAATATTTAAAACCTCTGCTCTTATTCAATCTGAACCATGTAAGAGAGTCTACAGCTGTCAAAGTCAACTTAGCATAAGCTGGTTGAGTAGTCTCAGAGCTGTTGAATGAAATATCGGCCACAGACTGCATATTGTCTGCTATGTAGAGAAGGCCATGAAAAAAAATCAGTAACCAAAGAAAAGAGAATATGAACAAGTTGTAGTTGATAGATAACGTGGGGGTCCTGAAAGATTATTCCTCCTTGATCCAGAGCCTGCCCCCTTTATACCTCCATAATGAAACTCAGACTCATCATGAAAGGAGGGGAACTTCCTGGGGCCTCTTACTGTCTTTGGAAAGATTAGCAGTGTAAAAATTCTCTGCAATATTCTAGCAGTAGATTTCAAATGTGCTCTGAGGACTGCCCACATAAATGAAAGTGTTATTCAGTTAATACACCTACTGATCATTCACTTTCTTGGTATGATAGCCAACAAGCAGCAACAATTGGTGCCACTGTAAAAACTCTGGAATCCTTGCAAACATTTCACACGAAAATGCCAAACGAGAATTATTTGGAGGCGATTTCTTGGTCATGACTAGATTTAGGTGATTTAGGTGATTTCTTGGTCATTATGAGATTTAGGTTAGCATCAAGGGTGAGAAATTTCTACAGTGTCATCAGGTATTCCCAGAGATGCTATGCTTTAAAGTACTGTTCTGAGAAATGGTTTTATTGCATCGTTCTTAAAATGATGAAAGAATTTTCAAAAGTACAAATGTCATTACTTTTGGAGATAGTCCATGTTAGAATTAATCTGTGGGCCAAGAGCCAAAAATAGACATACTGGTACCAGGTAAGGCGGTAAAACCTCCTAATGGTTTTTGGAAAGATATAGGGCCATGTATTATGTTTTGATGTGATACCCTGTTCTGATTGGTAGCTTAATCTTTAATTGATGACATGGAGATGGCTGAAGCCAATTTTTCCTGCCTTTTCTAATTTGAGCTATAATTTGTGAACTATGTCCAGTTTCAAAAGTTCAAGCACTGTTGGAAAGCTAATAAATTCCCCTAGAAATAAATGATACCGATAATGCTTCTAATCCATTCCTGTTTTTGTGATATAAGGCATAAATCAAAGGGAAAAGTCCATTTCCCACACATTGTATAAGATTTATGGCATATAGTGCTTTACCGTATCCAGATAGTCACCTGAAGTATATTAGACAACTATTGCCTATTCTTTCACCTTTCCAGTGATCCATTACATGAAAAAATTTGTTTGGATATGCCTCAGTTAGGTACATAAGAACAGTTGGTGGATTTAAAAAAAATAAAAGATGTTTCTTTGCACTAACACAAAAAACAAAACAAAACACGAAACCGTTCTAATGCAGCTATCTGTAGTATATCAAAATGAATTTCTTCATGCTGTAGCTCAAATTACAAAAGGTAGTAGTACAACTCTATGAGTGCAGGTACTGTGAATGAAGGTCCAACTAACTGATCTCAAATAGTCTATGCTTGTGATCTTGGAAAGACGCTGCCAGGTAGATTAGACATTACTGCACTAGATGGACCATTGATCTGACTCTGTATAAGGAAGTTTCACACGGACCATTGAAACGCCGTTCTTGGTATTAGAGGGGAGAAGGAACAAAATAAAACCCTCCTTTATTAACTTGCTCAGGAATATTTAGATCAAAAGCCATATGTATAACTAGCAACACAAATTCTATTTAGTGTCGTAAATCATCTTTAAGATTGTTATCCTGGGAGCAGTAACAGCACAGCAGTTTTTTAAATGATCCGACTGCGCATAGAGTCTGTGAAACCACAGCCTGTATTAATGTGAAACACTTGATCTTTCTGTTACGTGGGTCCCTATTCATAAAACCCTATTCACAATATTCAGTCACCCTGAAATATGTATCAGTGTTTGCAGGGTACTTAGAAGGCAAAAGGCCTCATTACTCTCGGCTAAGTTTCTGACCAGCCATCTTTGTTTACATTACCGGACCTCAGAGTTCAACAGGACCATTGCCTTTTCTACATTTATCATGTCTCTATTTATATATATAAATCCACCACCACCTCACTTCCCAAAATAGCAGGGGTGGAAAGGGGAGGGGCCCCAAGTACACAGCTGAGCTTCCCGACCATATTCTGCATGATCACGCCACTTCTGGGGTTTCTTGAAACTTGAAGAATGTTTCAGGGATTTCTCAATGATACAAAAGTTGAGAAAGGCTCGTCTACCTTATAGCAAGAGCCTCTTGTGGCGCAGAGTGGTAAGGCAGCAGAAATGTTGTCTGAAAGCTCTGCCCATGAGGCTGGGAGTTTGATCTCAGCAGCCGGCTCAAGGTTGACTCAGCCTTCCATCCTTCTGAGGTCGGTAAAATGAGTACCCAGCTTGCTGGGGGGTAAACGGCAATGACTGGGGAAGGCACTGGCAAACCACCCCGTATTGAGTCTGCCATGAAAACGCTAGAGGGCATCACCCCAAGGATCAGACATGACCCGGTGCTTGCACAGGGGATACCTTTACCTTTACCTTTACCTTTTCCCTTATAGCAAAGCTTTCTCCTAGTGTTTACTTACTGTGTGCCTTTTGCTCCTGGGGTTTCATGCATTCCTCTTTGCCACTCTCTTCTTCAAAAGCCCAGATTATTAGACCGTAAAGAGTAGATGGAGCAAAAACCTGGAATGATGGCAGACAATAGAGGTGTACACAGAAAGATACTGAGACATATAGTAACTATGGGAATTTGTCCTGAGTTGACCGGGAAAACTGCCCTTATATTTTTACAGTTCAGAGGGTAGCTTGAGTTCATCTAAGACAAATTAAAGGTAGCGTTGCCCTCAAATTTTGGCTAGTTAATCTAGGGATGCTAGTCCCCAGGTGGGACCTGGGGATCCTCTGGAATTATAGTTCATTTCCAGACTAAAGCGATCAGTTCCCCTGGAGAAAATGGCTGCTTTAGAGGGTGTACTCCATGGTTTCATACTCCACTGAGTATACTCCTTGCCCCAAATCCTGCCACTTCCTGGCTCTATCCCAGAGTTTACAGGTATTTGGTCACACTGTAAGCCAACACTCACTGGAAAAGACAATCACACTAGGAAAAATTGAAGGCTGCAGGAAAAGAGGAAGACCTAACATGAGGAGGATTGATAAAGGAAGTCACAGCACTCACTTTGGAAGACTATTAATTATAGCACTTTTGGAGGTCATTAATACATGGCTCACCATTAGTGGGAAGCAATTTGATGGCACGACACCTATACATGGTACAGAGGTTAGAATGTTGGAAATATTGAAATGTGGCTTTAAATTCTTTTATATATCATAGACCGATTATGCATGGGGCGGAAAGGCTGGGCTGGCGGAGACAGAGCTGTGGAGCTAATCCCCAATTATGCATAATGTCTCAACCATCCCAGATGCCTCCCAGCCCTGGCCTGAATCAGGGCCCCGGATAGCCCACGGTAGGGAAATGTGGATTCTTCTGCGTTCGCCGTGATGCTACGGTCGCCATCCAAAGCCCTGCCTGGCCAGCCCCATGCATAATAGGCTTCTCCCCCAGCCTACGGTGTCCCGGCAGGGACACAAACGCCCGGTCAGCTTTGCGATGCCACAGAGCTGAATGGGGCAGTTTCCCACCCCCATGATGGTGGGTTATGGCATGCCACCCCGTTGCAAGGCACCGGCAGCGGCCCAGCGCAGCCGCTGCTATGCATAATCGGCCATAGTGTTATAGATAACAACCTGATTTATAATCGTCATAGAGGCAGTTGGAAACCTCTTAACCTCTATTCCTGTTTGCTTTCCTTTTCCTTTTGTTACTTGTAAAATCTTAAATAAAGGGTTTTTTTTTGGGGGGGGGGTGTTTTGTTAAAGAATGTTGGGCTAGTAACTGGGCAACCCAGGTTTAGATATCCATTCGAACATGGATGCTCACGGGTGACCTTAAACACTCGCTCAGTTCAACCTACCTCACGGGGGCTGTTTGAGAAGAAGACAACTGAGGAGTGGACAGTGAGGTGGACCACCCTAAGGTCCTTGGAGGAAGGGCAAGACAAAAGAAATTAACTAAATATAAGTTAAAATTAAATCATATGGGTAACTGAACTGTCATAGTGGGAAATCTGACATTTCCACAGTGATTATTCTTTTGTTTTTGCTCTCGTCCTATTATCCCTTCCCACCTGCCAGGGAGTTTTCTAAGGAAAGAGAGAAGGCAAAAGCTCGGGGTGACTTTCAGAAGTTACGGGAGAAACAGCAGCTGGAGGAGGACCTGAAAGGATACCTGGACTGGATAACTCAGGCAGAAGATATTGACCCAGAAAATGAAGACGAAGGAATGGATGAGGAGAAACCCCGAAACAGTAAGCAAATTCCCTCAATTTCCTTTGCGTCCCTAGCTGGGGATTAATGTTCAAGATGAGATGTATGTTCAGAAGCTATGCTCATACATGCCCAGAAACCACCGCAAAACCTTGCTGAGATGGTTTGCTATTTTCTTACATGATTAACTTTTGCCCTATAGGGGCATACATTTTTTGCATACAATGAATTGAAAGTGGAGATCAGCCTTTCTCAACTTCTTCGCCATTGAGAAACCCCTGAAACTTTCTTCAGGCTCCAAGAAACCCCAGAAGTGGAAGCATAGCTGTGTACGCGCCCACCAGGGGCCTCTTCCCTTCCCACCCACCCACCCCCAGGCCCATCACTGGCCATTTTGGGAGAGGCAGGTGGGTCAACATGGCCCCATATGGTCATATCACCTGATAAATGTTTAACAAATTTTAAAAATATTTTTTAAATTAACTCCCAACCATTCCGGAAACCCTTCCAGGGCCACCAAGGAACCCCAGGGTTTCATGAAACCTGGGTTGAGAAAGCCTGGCCCAGCTTGTACTTTCATGAGAGCTTCTGGGCAATTACAGTCTAAAATGTGCTTTAGTCCCCTATTTAATTGCTGCCGAGTCTTTGACCTGGTGACTTGTTTTGAAAGAAAGGGCAGTGAGTGACTGTAGCCAACTGCATAGCATATTGGTCACTCCAGCCTGGTCTTTATTATTTTAGCACAGAATAACTGCACAGGCCCTGCAGTCTTACCAATGTATTTGTTTGTAATACCAGAGTGTAATACCTGCATGGCATCAAAATAGCATCATGATTTGTGATGCTATTCTTCTATGGTAATAGGGGGTATGTTCTATCAGAAAGAATTCTTTGTTGGTACAGAAAAACATTCATCTTCCTGTGAGTTAATGGAATTGCAAGTGTGTTTGTGTTCCAAAACTGAGCTGAAGCTCTGGGGACTTTTTAAAGACACTAATTTTAATTAATTTTCTGAACTCTAACAGGCCCAATGTGTATGAAGTACAGCAGGAATTAACTAGATTAACTCTGCCAGAAAGGCAGAAATTAATTAATTTAGGTCCCTTTAATTTCTTTTTACAAACTTTATGTTTCATGTACATTTAATTTGTCAGAATTTCTCATACACCATTACATTGTTTGGCTCTTGTTTTCATTTCCTCTGTGTCGCACCTGTATGGGGATTTGGGGGAATGTAGGCTCTGTTCTTGATTCCTCTATTGTATGTCGCCTGCCTGAGCCAGTTCTGTTCATGTAAGTCCATGTAAGATGGTGGTTGCTTCAAACCAAGCTACGCATTGTGTTTTTTTACTAGTTGGGTCCCATACCCAGCTTGCTTTCTTCATGATCACACTGCAGCTGTGGGGAAAGGAGCCCAGTTGGGGCCCACAGCACAGAGGGAGGAGGGGCTCCTGCCCCCTCCCCTGCTGGCCTGGGACTCGTGTCTGGAAGAGGAATAGCTCTGCTTTTAAGCAAGAACAGCTCCCGTAAAAGTCCGGTGTTGCCCCCCTGAATGGCCAAGTCAAGGTGCAGAGACAAGGGCCCGTTCTGTACACATTGGATAATGCACTTTCAATGCACTTTAGAAGTCGATTATCATGTTCTGCACAAGAAAGTCCAATCGCAAAAGCACATTGAAACTGCATTATCTGATGTGTGCGGAATGCAACAAGGAGAAGGTTTATTTTCCATCTCGTTATGTTCCTGAGAGTACCTTCTACTATTCTGATATGTAAATCCTGGGTGCCAAAGAAAGCACAGACCTTGGAGACAGTGCCGTACAAGGCAAAACTACTCATGGTCTGACCCAGCCTTTCTCAACTTTTTTACCATTGAGAAACCCCTGAAACATCCTTCAGGCTTCGAGAAGCTCCAGAAGTGGTGCAGGCATGCAGAATGTGGTGAGGAAGTATAGCTGTGCACTCAGCCACCCGGGGCTCCTCCCCTTCCTACCTCCTCCAGGCCCATCATTGGCCTCCCGGCCCCAGGGAGGCGCACCTGGTCTCAACCAGGGTCAGGGCCTTCTTGGTCCTGGCCCCTACCTAGTGGAACGAGCTCCCAGAGGAGCTGCAGGCCCTGCGGGAGCTTCCAACATTCCGCAGGACCTGCAAAATGGAGCTCTTCTGCCAGGTCTATGGTTGAGGCCAGCGTGGCGAGGAAGATCTGATGAGCCCCCCCAGTGTTAAGAGCTTAAGCACCCGCTATGTGGTCTGCGCTCCCTCCTCCCACTCCTGTACTAGATTTTTTGGGAGTTAGTGGGTTGTAGACCGCCATGGTTTTAAAAATATTTTAAAATATTTTAGGAGTCTGTTTTGTATATGGATGAATGTCTGTAATGGTTTTAGTCGGATTTTAATGGGGTTTTTAACACGGACAAACTGTAACCTGCCACGAGCCAGCTGTGAGAGTGGCGAGCAATAAGTCAAAATAATAAATACATTAATAAATAAATACACAAACAAACAAATAAATTCTGGGAGGGCCGGCAGGTTGACGTGATGATACAGGATTCTGTCACCTGATAAAAAAGTTAATGAACTCCCACTCATTCAGGAACCCCTCCCAGGTCCATCAGGAAACCTCTGGGTTTCAGAAAACCCTGGCTGAGAAAGCCTGGTCTAGCCTATACTTCCTCCTGCAGGGTAGTGCAATATGCCTGTCTCCATCACTTGTTCCACACAACCATAGTGCTTCCGTGGGATTGTAACTACAGTGTCCGTTCGGAGGTTCACTCTTTCATTTCACTTCCTGTATCCAGACAATCTAACAACAATGATACAAGCTATAGTGCTTTTGAGTACAGAGTATACACATTCCATGTGGGGCTGCCCTTGAAGACAACCTGGACACTTCTTTGGGTTTAAAAGGCACCCGTTCATCTGTTGTCCTCCCTGCCTGACCCTTCGGACAAGTAAAATTTGCTCTGTTCTGGTTTTGGACCCTGGATCGTGAAACGGCCTTCCGTAGAATGGTAGGGATGCATCCGCTATCCTCATTTTTAGAAAGCTCTGCAGAACCAACCCATTCGGAAGGATATTTGAGAGTGGCTAGCAGTGTTGCCTGGTTGTTAAGCTGTTTCTGGTTTTACTCATGTAATGTGATTTTGAGAGGGACTGGGTGTTTAATTGCATCCACTTTGCGTCCTGTTTTAGAAGGAACGTGGTCTGTTTATATAGCTGATACAGCAGGGATGAGGGGGATGAGTCCCGAGGTAGTCAAAAAAAAAGAGACATTTCAGATTGCAGCTGGGAGATATTATTATTGAATGATCCTCATGTTAAAAACTATCTGCAGGTAGAAAATTAGCATAGCAGAAAATGGAATGGCTAGGCCTTTTTTCCTGATAAGCAAGAAGGTTTGGTGTTCTTTTAGCTACTAAGAGTTTTTTTTCATGCAAGGAAACTATTTCCAGCTGGCCTAATCTACCTACAGGGTGGAGTGGTTCAACAGACTGCTATTTTAGGATTCTGCAAGTTCATTTTCATTCAGCAGACTATATAATGCAGCCTTTTCTTACGTTTTTGAAGTGTTTTGCAAAATTGGAGACTGTCAGCTTGGAGAAGACTCTCCCGTAGCTCTTCATAGCCTCACTGTGACCTTTTCCGCATGAGGGGAAAAGGCCGGGCTGGTGGGGAGTGGTATTGTATCGAGCAGGGGTAGTCAACCAGTGGTCCTCCAGATGTCTATGGACTACAAGTGTCATGAGCGTTTGCTGGCAGGGGCTCATGGGAATTGTAGTCCATGCACATCTGGAGGACTACAGGTTGACTACCCCTGCTATAGAGGGGAGGTCATTAGATGGTAACCACCTCCTGGCCTCAACCAAATGAAGAGCTCCATCTTGCAGGCCTGGTGAAGCTGACATCGTTCCATCAGGGTTCTTAGCTCCTCCGGGAACTCATTCCATGAGGTAGGGGGACAGGACAACTGTAGCCATTAAGGCACAGCAGTTTTCTGAACTTTTGTTACACTGTTTTGCCGCACTGCCGGAGATATGGCAGGAGTCCCTGGGAAAGGTAGACACCCTTTTGGAATGGGAGCAGAGGGGTCTTCTTTTTCCCTGCTGCATTTCATTTCCATAACACCAAAACGAACCAAGAGCAGTCAAGGCACGAGCCAAGGCACAACAGCATTTGCCTGCATGGGACTCATAAAACAGCGCAGGATGGGAGCCAAGCTGTGATCAGTTCATCTCCTTAGCTCCCCAATTAACAGCTGCAGACAACTGTCATCCAGCCTGGTTCCCTTTGCCTCCTCCGGCATAAATGCCACAAAATAAAAGCCGATGTCACGGGATGATTTATGATCTGTCAAAAAACTGATCGAAAGAGAGAGGGGAAAGAGTGTGACGGTGTCTACTTTTATCGTTCTCCATTGAGGTGGAAAATAATCCAGTAACTAAGGAAAGATTAGCTGCAAATTCTAGCCATTGTCGGCGTTGCACAAGGGAGCCTGACGGATGCACTGCAGGAGCAGGCATTAGTATAGCGGTGGTATTCTCGGGTTGTTTTGTGAGCGCGTGCAGAGGGAAGCAGGGAAGGACACAGACGTGAAAATACTTTCGTAGAACTCCTGCATGGGAAGAGGCTATGGCTTGGCTCTTTGTCTTCGCTTGGGAATCAAAGGCCACAGCTCTATGAACAATCTCATAATGCGGGAAAGGGTCCCTTTGCTGGCTCCAGAGGGCCAGTGGAACACAGAATCGCAGAATCATAGAGTAGGAAGGGGCCATACAGGCCTTAGAATCATAGAATCATAGAGTTGGAAGGGGCCATACAGGCCTTAGAATCATAGAATCATAGAGTTGGAAGGGGCCATACAGGCCATCTAGTCTAACCCCCTGCTCAACGCAGGATCAGCCCCAAACATCCTAAAGCCCAAAACATCCTAAACACACAACACAGGCATTCTGCAAACTTCACAATTACCAGGAGGATTTACATCGTACAGCTGATCTTGACTGCACACCTGATGAAAATCTTTTGGTATACCTCTCTGCCTATGTCATCTGCATTGTGGCCTATATTAGGACAACATAGATTGCATACATAACAGCTGATGCGTGACAGTAAAACCTATGGTGTTAGATGTGCTGCCATTGCTCCCTGTTTTCTGGAGGGGGGGATAATTAAAGAGCCATGTGTTCTTTTGGCAAGGGAGGAGCCACAGAGTGAAGAAGCGCTTTACAGATCCCTAAAAGAAAAGAAAAACACAAAGGTTGGTTTTCACAATACAGTGCCTGTCTGATATTTCAGGGAAAGGCTTCCTAATAAATTCTGCTGTTATAGGAATAACACTCTTGGTGTAGTGGTTAGCCAGTTTGGTGTAGTGGTTAGGAGTGTGGACTTCTAACCTGGCGAGCCAGGTTTGATTCTGTGCTCTCCCACATGCAACCAGCTGGGTGACCTTGGGCTCGCCATGGCGCTGATAAAGCTGTTCTGACTGAGCAGTAATCTCAGGGCTCTCTCAGCCTCACCTCCCTCACAGGGTGTCTGTTGCGGGGAAAGGAAAGGGAAGGTGATTGTAAGCCGCTTTGAGACTCCTTTGGGTAGAGAAAAGCAGCATATAAGAACCAACTCTTCTTCTTCCTCTCTCATCCTCATTGTTAAGTAGTCTGAGTCAGTAGTAACCCTCACCACGCACATCACTGAATGTCTGGGTGTCCATGCCCCTAAGCTTCCCCACAGCAACCACACTACTGTGATGTATCCTGCCTCTTTAAAATCAGGCCTATATCCTAATTGGCTTATTTGAAGACTTCCTGCTCCTTTTGAGCACACTTCCTCCCTTTTTTTTTCTTCATTTAGTTGACTGTTAGGACTCTCTCATTCTCTTTTTACGTATTGCTATTCTTAGTAAAGCTATTTATTCTTTAAACAGCTGGTGCTTTACTGCACTTTGCATATTTAAACTCTGCCATCGTAAGGAGGCTGATGTTCTCATATTAGTATGACATAACTGGGGGAAAGCTTGATTGCAGGTATCCAGCGTTCCTCCGTTTTCCTCTGTTGAGTCATTCAGTGTAAAGATACCCTGCTTCTCTTCTAACTCTGTCCAGATTACATAGGCCTGGTGACTAAAATACATGAGGAACCATCACCAGAATAGCAAGGGATATTTAAGGTTGGGAATTAGTTTACTTTGACAACTGTGTGAGGGAAGCTTGTATAACACCTGCCCACTCAAGGCCTATTCAAGGTAATGTTATCAGTACCTCGGTTCTATGAATTCTGTGCCTCAATTCTGGGAATGCAAACGACCAAAGTGACTCCTGTAAACCCATTAAATCCATTTCTGTTCTCTCCCCCGCCCCATTCAGTTTATCCATTTTTAGTGTGTGTCTGAAGAAGTGCAGATTGCCTGCTTAAATAACTTGCTTTAAGAGGAAAGCCCTTTAACTGGAAGAATCCTTGTTTAACCACTTGGTTCTGAGGTAAAAACACTGTCTGGGCTTACAGTCTGCCTCATTTCCGCACCCCATAAGATTTTATGATAACGTAATGGTTAGTATCACGCATGGTGTTGTGTGTGCAGAAATGCCTGAAGGAATACTCCTGTGGAGAGCTGCCTTCAAAATTACAAACGTATTTAGCAGACAGCATGTTGGTGGGTAGTTAAGAATATTGAAAGGTGTTTTATTCTTATTCCAGGCAAGGAGTAGAGAGCTTACAGTTCAGATAACTTATTTTATTTTATTTTTTAAAATCAGCATAATGCTGTAGAATCTTGAAGTTACAAGCACTTTGAGAACTGAGTTTGGGCCAATTAATATATATGTATCCCAACAAAGTGATAACTTTGCCTGGGCAAGGGGTTGAAATGGCACTAGTTGCCCTGACAGATGACCTCCATCGCCAGCTAGACTGAAGCGGGTCAACGTTGCTTATACTATTAGATCTGTCAACAGTGTTTGACACTGTAGATTAGCAATCCCCAACCTGTGGGCCGCGGACGACATGTGGTCCTTCGACTAATTGGAGGTGGGCCCCGAAGGACGCCTTCTCCCCCCCCCCCCCCGGCCCTTTACAACACACTTTGGGTGTCATTGTCTCCCATCACTCCCAGATGGGACTATCTCATTGCAGAGAAACAAGCTCCGGGTTCCCATTGATTTGTCATTGTCATGAGTTACAATTTCCATGAAAATAAAATGTTCGTTATGTTCATTGTTGTGGCGTGTCTGTATCTTATTTTGAAGGGATGTTTAAACATTCCCATAGCAATCAGAGAGCGTTAGGGCAGTGGTTGAGAGTAGAGGAGTAAACTACCCCACCACCACCACCGGGCTTCAGTAAAAGGCATTGAGTGGTCCCCGGTGATAAAAAGGTTGGGGACCACTGCTGTAGATCATGAGTTCATAGCTCACTGCCTTGCCGATGCTGGGATATGGGGGACAGCTCTCAAATGGCTGATCTCCTTCCTCCGGGGTCGCAGACAGAGGGTTGAAATAGGTAAGAGAGTATCCAACTGTCCTCAGCTCATATGCGGAGTCCCAGAGGAAGCAGTCCTCTCCTATTTTATTTAACATCTTCATGCGCCCTCTTGCTCAGCTGGGTTGACACCAATATGCAGATGACACCCAGCTCTTCCTCCTGATGGAAGACTGCCCCAATTCCCCCCTGGAAACCTTAACCAGATGCCTGGAAGAAGTGACAAAATGGCTCAAGCAGAGTCGTCTGAAGCTCAACCCTTCAAAGACAGAGGTCCTATGGCTGGGTATGAAGGGACCAAGTGAGGAAGCATGCTTATCCAACATGGACGGAGTAGCCCACTGCACCAGAAACCTGGGGCTGATCCTCGACAGCTCCAAGGAGGCACAGGTCACAAGAGTAGCGAGGCAGGCCTTCTACCACCTACACCAAGCCAAGCTACTAGCGCCCTATTTGGCACCAGAACACCTAGCAACAGTGATCCATGCAACAGTCACCTCTAGACTGGACTTCTGCAACTCGCTCTACGCAGGCCTACCCTTATCCTTGATCCAGAAACTGCAATTGGTGCAGAACGCAGTGGCCAGGATTCTCACCAATACACCGTGGAGATCTCACATCCAGCTTATACTTCAACAACTCAACTGGCTCCCAATTGAATTCCGGATCTGGCTTAAGATTTTGGTTCTTACCTTCAAGGCCATATGCGGTCTGGGCCCAGTATACCTGAGAGACCGCCTCTCCGCCTATACCCCCAAAAGAGCATTAAGCTCTGCCACCACCAACTGATTGGTGGTCCCTGGCCCCAAACAAGCACGTTGGTCCTCAACGAGGGCCAGAGGTTTTTCTATCCTGGCCCCCACCTGGTGGAACGAGCTCCCTGAAGAGATCAGGACCCTGTCCGAACTCCCAAAATTCCGTAGGACCTGCAAAAGGGAGCTCCTCCACCAGGCATTTGCCTGAGACGGATAACAGGTCCCCCCTAAGACATCCCCTCCATGGCCTGAACCACTCTTACCTCTCTGAGAGCCTTAGCTAAGTTCCTGTTCCTGTTATATTGTTGTTTAAGATTACTGAAATTGTGTTATTTAAATTATTGTTGTTGTATTGGTTTATGTTATACTAGAAATATAGCCCTTTGCAGTTCGAAATGCAATGGGCGCTAGCAGTGAGAGTGGGTATGGGGGGGGACTACCTGCAGTCCTTCTTGGAGTCCGGGTTTTTCGGCAGCGGCGAGCGGCTGGCGAGCGGCTGCATGTCTTGCTGGAGTCCTGGGGGTTTGGCAGCGGCGGCCTGATGCGGCGAGAGGCGCGTCAGGCCGCCGGGCAGGGAGCCCCCAGCAGCCGCACTCCGCACGACTGCCGGGGGCTCCCTTAGGCGTCAGGCCGGGAGCAACTGCGAGCCACGCTGCGCACGGCTCACAATTGCTGGGGCTGGGAATCAGAGGGACCATCGGCAGGCGCTTTGCGCCTGCCGATTGGTACCTCCGATTGTCTGTCATGAGGAAGGGTCCAATCTGGACCCTTCCTCATCCCGGACACATCCTGCCCCAGAACCCCTTACTGTTTTATTTAGTCCGTGGCGCCCGCGGCGCCACGGGCGGTTTACAGATATTAATTTCTTCCATGTATCTCCCTATGTTGTATGTAAACCGCCCTGAGCCATATGGAAGGGCGGTATAGAAATCAAATAAATAAATAAATAAAATAATACTTTTCCTGGATTATAGATTTGTTGATCTTAAAGGTGCCATTGGACTCAAAATTTTGTTGTACTTCTTCAACATGACTATCCACTTGAATCTATCCTTTGTTAGTTGACATAGATATTGCTGGATCTATTGTATTTGTCTGTTCTTTTAAAAAAGCCCATGTGGGCTATGAAATCTTGTGATGATTAATTAATTCTGCATTGTATAGACTTTTTGCTGAATAAATCTATTTATGCTAGTGAAATAAAGGTTACAATCTTATAAATCTTTCATTTTGCAAGAAAGAAATTCTAGGGAAATTGTCAGTTCAGGTTTCCAGGTTGCAGCACTAGTTTCTTACTATCCGTATAAATTCTAAGAACCTAAGAAAGGCAATCTCAGAGTGAGTCCCAGGTTTTTATGTACTTTTTGCAAAAAAAAAAATGTTTCCAGGGCACTCTAGCACTTGACTAAAAAAACATAGCAGAATGAAAGTATCCTTTCATTTTTTTAAGTTAAGCAGAGAGACAAACCAAGACAGTGAAAAGAAATTGACCACTTAGATGTTAGTTAAACTGAGCACCCATTGTAGAACAAAAGACCACCCATTCTTTGAAAGAGGCCCATAAGCCTATTCCTGAAATTGTGGTCCTCCTGAGATGAGACAAGGACTCTTGTATCAACAAAGCAGTTTGCAGAATTGAACTAGATTGAAGGAGGCAGCCTGACTACTGAAAATGAAGAGTTGGTCATGTTGCAAGGATCTCTGGGTAAGTAAATCTGTTTTCCAGCTCCAGGGTGGACAGAGATTCTCCATAATGCCACATTTGAACAGCAACCGCAGGATTAACATTTTGCTGGGACCAGGAGTAACAGAGGGGGAGATCTTTACTCAAGATCTTGCAGCTGGTTGATAATGGCCTCACTTTGGGATTGCGGGAGTGTATATAAATTTTATTTATTTGGTGGACAAGTGGCAAAGCCAGGAAGGAGTACTGTACTAGGGTGTGTTTGGAATAAGATTGCCAACTTTCTCGGGTGGCCAGTTCTGGGTTGGGAAATGCCTGGAGACTTAGGTAGAGCTGGGAATGGGTGGGATTTGGGGTGAGGAGGAATATAATGCTTGGAGTCCACCCTCCATGGCAGCCATTTTATCCAGGAGAACTGATCTATATCACCTGGAGAGGAGTCCACCATGTGGGGACTGGCATCCCTACAACTCTCGCATGGGAATTCATGGAAATGGGGAAGGGCTAGGGAAGCAGAACTGGGAAAGGGAAGGAGTTCAACAGGGATGTGATGTCACTCTAAGACTTCTCTTTCTCCATATCAGTCTTTCTCAACTGTTCAACCATTGAGAAACCCCTGAAACATTCTTCAGGCTTTGAGAAACCCCAGAAGTGTCACGATCGTACATAATATGGTTAGGAAGCAGAGCTGTGGACACGCCCACCTGGGGTCCCTCCCCTTCCCACCCCCTTCAGGCCCATCACTGGCCATTTTGGAAGGGCAGGACAGGTTGACATGACCACATATAGTCAGACCACCCAATAAATGTTTAACAAATTTAAAAGACATATACAAATTTGTCAACTCCCACCCATTCACGAAACCTTTCCAGGGCCATCAAGACACCCCAGGGTTTCATGAAACCCTGGTTGAGAAAGTCTGCTCCATAGGGTCTGCCTTTTGAAGCTTCCGTTTCCTTTTGAGAAGTGAGCTCTGTAGTCTGGGGATCACTTGTAATTCTTGGGAAACACCAGTCCCCACCTAGAGACCGAGTTTGGAGTGTGGGGAGGCAGAGTTAGCATTGCAAAATTTTACCTAGCACATAAAACACTGGTGCTGCTATGCTGCTAATGACATCAGTGATCCTGGATTATGACATGAAGACATATAAGAAATCCCTATTGCTGAATCTAATCAGGCATGGATCCCATAAAACGTCTGAATGGGAACTATAGGGAAGTCCTTCTGTATTCCTTAAAAGAAGATCGGGACCTATGTATAATAAACAAACAAAAATCAGCTGCAATAGGATTGTTGTGTTTTTTAGAAACACACTGCTGCTAGCTTTTGGTTCAGCAAAGCTGTCTTTAACAGGGCACCTGTGGCCTGCTTTATACTTCATTTTGGCTTTATCTCATCAAATCATAAGGCCTCAGAGGACTGATGCAATTTTATTTTAAACATTTATATCCTGCATCTTAACAGAAGCTTTTGAGGCAGCTTATAAGAATGTCCATTAAAAGAGGTAACATTTGATTACTAAACAGCATGCAGCATTTTAAAACATCTTAAGACAACATAAAAGACAAGGACAATATGAGGGGGGAAAGAACCTCCTAATAAAAAGCTTAGATAGTCTTAGCCTGTCTTGTGAGACTAAGAAGGTCAGGTTCTAGGAATGCAATGGGGGAGGGGGAGCATTCTGAAGGTATGGGTGCCACCACAAGAAAGACCCTACCTTGAGGAGCCACCTGCTTCCGATCACCTACTTCTGATGCAGACTGTTGAAGTAAAACTTCTTAGGTCATCCTGTCTTTAAAAGGTAAGGGTAAAGGTATCCCCTGTGCAAGCACCGAGTCATGTCTGACCCTTGGGGTGATGCCCTCCAGCAGACTCAATAAGGGGTGGTTTGACAGTGCCTTCCCCAGTCATTACAGTCATTACTCCAGCAAGCTGGGTACTTATTTTACCAATCTCAGAAGGATGGAAGGCTGAGTCAACCTTGAGCCGGCTGCTGGGATCGAACTCCCAGCCTCATGGACAGAGCTTCAGACAGCATGTCTGCTGCTTACCACTCTGCGCCAGAAGAGGCTCTAACCCTGTCTTTAGGTCACCCAAATTGAAATTTAATTTCATTATGTATTTTAAACTAGCGATCCCCAACCTGTGGGCAGCGGACCACATGTGGTCCGTCGAGTAATTGGAGGTGGGCCCCGAAGGACGCCTTCTCCCCCCCCCCCCGGCCCTTTACAACACACTTCGGGTGTCATTGTCTCCCATCACTCCCAGATGGGACTATCTCGTTGCAGAGAAACAAGCTCAGGGTTCCCATTGATTTGTCATTGTCATGAGTTAAAATTTCCATGAAAATAAAATGTTCCTTATGTTCATTGTTGTGGCGTGTCTGTATCTTATTTTGAAGGGATGTTTAAACATTACCATAGCGATCAGAGAGCGTTAGGGCAGTGGTTGAGAGTAGAGGAGTAAACTAGCCCCTCCCCACCAGGCCTCAGTAAAATTGTCAAGCGTTGAGTGGTCCCCAGTGATAAAAAGGTTGGGGACCACTGTTTTAAACCCTTCTGTAAGCTGCCCTAAGCCGCCAAGGAAGGGAAGGGTGTAAATTCAAAAATAAATAAATTTTGGATATTGGAAGCTGACTTTCCCTTGCATTTTCCCCACATGGTTGGCTGATCACGGAAATTTTAGGAGACCTGACAAGATTCCCAGTATCCAACAGAGTGGCCAGACAGTGTGTCTGCCAACAAAGAAATAAGGTGTACTGATTCCTAAATGCCATTGAAAATAGCTGAGCCTAGCAGGAAACCAAATACATTCACAGAAAGGCAAGAATATTTTAGCACGTCTGTGAACTGAAGTTCTGTATCTGGGGTAGAAAACCATGCAAGTTTGCTCTCTCCTTCTTCGGAGGACATTAGACTGATATGTACCTTTTTCTCCTCCTTTGTTGACAGAAATAATCCATTTCTGAGTGTCAAAGCTGCCCACTGCTCCGGCTACTTCCTAAGCTCATCCCTTATCCGCATGAGGTCTAGCAAAAGTCACGTGCAGCTGCATTTTTGCCAGTGGAGCTTGCTTGTGATCTCACAGCACACAACTCCTGCTAGATTTTTTTTTTGGAACTCCAAAAGTTATACTATCTTAGAACTGATGGGCAGGATTCCACCCCCCTCAATATAAATGTAACTGTGGAAGCAGAGATGCTAATATTTGTATTCTTTAAAAAAAAAAATTCCAGAAAGCAAATAGCTGCTAGAAGTTGAGCAATATTTGATCCCCCCCCCACCATCAACTGTGGCTTGGTTATTGAAACACACCTATCAAAGAACACCAGTTTATAAATTAAATCCCCACTTCAAACATGCATAATGTATATGCATAATGTACAACCACCATGAGCCTATCCGGGGAACGGCGGTATATAAATCAAAATATAAATAAATAAATCTCATAACGTAAAAGCAGAGCACTATTAAACATCTGGAACATTAAAAAAACAATCAAAAATCCAAGATCTGCATAAAACAACTGAAGGAGAGCCATTGCTGGTCAGAATAGAGAGTTAGATGGACCAGTTATTTTGACTTGTGATATGGAAGCTTCATATGCTCTGGGGGCCAAACAATAACAAGAATCACACCAGCATAATTCATTTTACCCCTAAACAATTATGTCATGTTTCTCTGTTTTGCTTCTGTGCTGTTTTTCCAATTTCCCCCATTAGGGATCAGCTAGGTGGGGTTATTCTTCAAGCATAGGGCATATTAAGGAAAGCAGTATTGGAATAAGCCCTTGCAAGCACAGGATTCTGGGGCGGGGTCATGATGGCAACTGGTGTAAAACCAACATGGTTGAAAATGTAGATATGCCTTCAGGAGGGTAACTGTGCAAGCAATTCTAGTTTTAGAACTATGGATGGTTACTACAGAGTTGGGAATTGGTTCACAGGATGCATCTGTGGTTTCAGCCCAATGGTGTGACGTTCCTGGAAGTTTGTGGGTCCAAGTACAAGGACCAGTGGAACAGTGGAGGACAGATCATCTGCTGTTGTGACAGCCTCACTTGTTGTAATGTTCCATTCTTCCATGTGCCTTTGTTTTCACCTTGCATTCTTAATCCCCATGATGACAGATATGAGGTGGCTGTCCTACATGTAAGCTGAGTTCCTTGTTTCTTTTTCTTTTGACTGTCCCTGGATGCATGTTCTCTGTTGATGTCTTGTTCCTGGTTCTTGACCATCTTGTCTGTGAAAGGAAACGCTCCAGCTGGCTTGCCTGATAAGAAGAAAGGAAAGTTTGCTTGGTTTAGTCACTCCTCAGAACCTCATGGTAATGTTCCAACGTATTCTTGTGCCCATCCTTTTATGTGTACATGTGTGTTTCTGTGTGGTACCTGTACAGTACGTCGGTGCATGTATATGTCTCTTTCTCTTGCTTCTGCAGCATTATGCACTTGTGTTTAAGGTGTCCCGGGTTGCCATGCTCCAGTAGGTCTCTAAAATGCTCTCTCAAAAATCTGAGGATTGTTTTCCTTAATAATTCTATGTCCTTTGAACAGCCATATGCTAAAATGCTGACCATAGGACCACTTGATTTTATCTGTACTATTTCATTATCCCTTGGGTGTCTTTCATGAGCCGGTGTGTAATATTTTCAAAACTGGGTGTATAATTGCCAGATGTTTCCGGATGTTTAGCTGTTCCACAACAAGAGATCACACAGGCTAGCAGGAAAGAGATACGGGTGGGAAAGAAACGAATGAATGAATTTAGCAGTATTGTCACCACACGTTTTGGAGAGAGAATTCCATCCATTGATGTTATCCATCAGGCCTTTCTGCTACGCATTATGCTTTCAGTTGGATGATGTTTGCATGTGCCATCTTCTTGTCCCAGACAGCTCCCAGGGAAATCAATGGTGTTTGTGGAACAATTGCACTTGGTAAATTGCATCCCATGAGTAAATTGGCAAATTGCATCCCATGTTTCCCTTCTACATGTATCCCTTCTACTTCCCCCTAACGCAAGGGCCTCTGCCAGGCTTCTAAGCACCTGACATCTTGTAAAAAACATTAGTATCAGGGAAGCCTTATCTGCCATATTAGCCCAAGGCAAAGGTGATTTGATTCTGCTAGTCAAGGTAATAAAAATTATTTTATATCATCATTTGTTGACTTTCACAGAATGAAGACAGACGGGATCTGATCATCAGGATGGGCCCAAAAGAAATTCAGTATACTTTGTTTTGGGTTGTTTTTGCTCAGTTATGTTTTGTTTCATGAGAGCGTTTTTCAAGTAAAATGATAAAATCAGAGTCCAGTAGCACCTTTAAGACCAACAAAGATTAATTCAGGGCGTGAGCTTTTGAGTGCAAGCACTCTTCTGACTAGTCTGATGAAGAGTGCTTCCACTCGAAAGCTCACGCCCTGAATATATCTTTGTTGGTCTTAAAGGTGCTTCTCTGATTTTATTGTGCTACTTCAGACCAACACGGCTACCCATTTGAATCTATCAAGTAAAATGAGTTAGTCTTTCTAAAACTTAAAGCAAAAAAGAAGAGGTGGCAGCCCTGCTCTGAACACCTGCTGTGCAATAAGACGATTGTACATAGTTGCCTAGTGAAATAATTTGGAATTGGTGACACATACCTTTTCAGCTCTTAATATACGCCATGCTGTGAAATCTTGTGTCCGCTGGGTGGCTTATAAAACGTGTAGTTTGAGGATCTGCCAGATCATCCGTCCAGCCTCATTGTGTTACCCTGGAGCAGTCATTCCTTTGTGCGTGAAGACATTGTGTGTCCTGTTCTCGGAGATCACAAGAGTGGGAAGGGGTTAGTTTAGCTAGGAACACTCAAGATTCAGTCTCAATTTACTTGAGCGGAGATCACCAGTGCAGTTCAAGGAAGTGATAGGAGTAAGACTAGCCACCCATGATGTTGCCAACTCAATGAACTGGGAGCTGTTCACTGCTGAATGGATTGACAGCTCCCTATCTAGCATGAGGACACATAAATGTTGAACCTACAGCCTGTAGTGACGTCACTGTATGCCAGCAATTAAGCTGAAGTGGAATGAACACTTCTTGGGAATGGTTTAACTTGATAAGCATCTTACCATACAGCAGGGATGGCCAGTCTGGCTTTCAATATGTCTATGGACTTAAATTCCCATGAGCCATTGGAATTGTTGTCCATGGACATCTGGAGAGCCACAGTTTGACACCCCTGCCATACAGCAAGTTGGACTTTATGACAGTAAAGACTCAAATAAAGTCGATCCTTCTGTAATTATAAATACCTGTTATTCTATTTGCTTAGATCTGTCTGTCTGTCTGTCTGTCTTATCTATCTGTCTAATCTATCTATCTATCTATCTATATATCTATCTATCTATCTAGAGCCAGTTTGGTGTAGTGGTTAGGAGTGCAGACTTCTAATCTGGCATGCCAGGTTCGATTCTGCACTCCCCCACATGCAACCAGCTGGGTGACCTTGGGCTCGCCACGGCACTGATAAAACTGTTCTGACCGGGCAGTGATATCAGGGCTCTCTCAGCCTCACCCACCCCACAAGGTGTCTGTTGTGGGGAGAGGAATGGGAAGGCGACTGTAAGCTACTTTGAGCCTCCTTCGGGTAGGGAAAAGCGGCATATAACAACCAGCTCTTCTTCTTCTTCTATCATCTATCTATCTATCTATCTATCTATCTATCTATCTATCTATCTATCTATCTATCTATCTATCTATCTATCTATCTATCTATCTATCTATCGAGAGATGTAAGCATATAGAATAACAGTGACTTCCCATGACATATTATTACCAACCTTTCTACCTCATTCTGTAATCCAGCATCTCAGTTATACCCCCAGAATAGGAGCAAAATGTCTGTGTGTCATGTATATTTGCTTCCCCACCATTTTTGTCTAGCATTTTTTAAAATAACCTTGCAGTCTTTTGCCGAATGAGATGATGGGTGAAATTCTGAACTAGCTGAAGCACAATACATCATTTTGCTTTCACTTCGCTCAGGTGAACTTACCCCATCACCAACATAAATAACTGAAAGCACCTGCCACAATAGGACTTTGAATTAGCCTGGAGCTTTTAGGTAGCAGACTGTAAATAAATGTGCGGTCTTTACAGTGAAAAGGCTGAGGTCTTTACAGGACCCTGGTTAGCACCTACTTTTAACAGCAGCCATATTTTGAATTGAGCTACAGTTAAAGGACTAGCTGTGTTGTTTCTATCCACTGGCCTGCTTTAATACAAACCAAAAAATTGGAAAGAATTCTTTATCCATCTTCTTCCAGGCATGACTTAAAGAGCCTCATTCCAGTGTCTCTTGGCACAGATATTAAATGGAATGAAGATGTTTTGGGGTCAGGACGTGCTATGCTTGGGGATAGTTTGGGGGCAAGCTATACCTCTTGGCTTACTATCCATTCCCTATCCTTATGGAACAGGAGAATTAAAAGTTTGAGGCTTTCGGGCTACTTAATAGAACAACTTAATGGAAATTGCCATTGGTCTTCGATTCAGGAAGAGAAATTCTAAGGAATAATAGTGCAGGAACGTAATCTGCTGGGGTAGCATTATTTTCTTCCCGTGCAGTCTTTTACAACAACTTTTAAATTTCAAAGTATGGGAAAGTGTCCTGTAATAATTCACTTGGCTGTAGGATTTGCTTCTCTTTCTTGAGGATTCTGTAAACAGAACTCTGTCCACATGAGGGAATTTCCTTTGGTACTCTCCCATGCAGCTAATACAGAGTATGGCACACACTATAGCTTAGTGGAAAGGAGCCTCTTGTGGCGCAGAGTGGTAAGGCAGCCGTCTGAAAGCTTTGCCCATGAGGCTGGGAGTTCAATCCCAGCAGCCGGCTCAAGGTTGACTCAGCCTTCCATCCTTCCGAGGTCGGTAAAATGAGTACCCAGCTTGCTGGGGGGTAAACGGTAATGACTGGGGAAGGCACTGGCAAACCACCCCGTATTGAGTCTGCCATGAAAACGCTGGAGGGCGTCACCCCAAGGGTCAGACATGACTCGGTGCTTGCACAGGGGATACCTTTACCTTTATAGCTTAGTGGAGCTTTTCTGGCGTCCTCTGCCAAGGTATTAAGGCCCAAAGCAGCTCCAAATATCCTCTGCTATGGCTGCTGGGACTGGAGCAGCTCACAGCATCCTCCACTGCAGAGGCCCAGGCCTATGGCTTATTCTCTGCCATAGTATTTCAGAGGTTCTCCACTGCTACAGCCAGGTCTGGGGTGACTCCTTGTGCTGGATACAGCACAGTAAGGACATTGTCTGCATATACTCAGACAATCATTTTTTTTAATTTCAGTTCCAATTTAATCCACACACACACACACACACACACACACGTACACACATACTCTATTTTTGTTAAATTTTCAGATTTTTCTGCAAACTTAGGGAGTCCTCCAAGTTTCCAGAAAAATCTCTTTAACATTGGTCTGGCCCTAATGTGTGGATTTAAATATTTGCAGTTCACATTTAGATAAGCTCAGTGCTGGAAAAATACATGGCTCGTCATTGGTTAGCTGATGGCTGACCAGATGGTAGACTAGTTCGAGGATTGCTTCTTGTTGCACCCAGTCCACTGTCACATGTTTCTAAATCCTAGCTTCTTAATAGTAATATATGAACCTGGCCCATACCCCCTTTTCAGTTCTTGTTCTCTGTGCCCTAACTGTGATCAAGAATGCATGCAGACATTGCCTGCTGTGCTTAAATCAAGAGGTCTGGAACATTAACAAAAGCAGAACTTCCTTTCCTTGTTTACCTTCTTCCCATAATTGTTGATGTGTGAATTTGGTCCTTCAACCTACATGACTGTTCCACCAAGTGTCCAGCATGGAAGTCAGTCTTTATTCACCCTACTAATACAAAGCTGCCAAGTGAGCAGGTTAATGGTACGGTAGATATAGGCTGAATTGCTGGGGACCATGTGAATTAGTCACCCAACTTGTTTTATCATACACCCCCAAAACATCTCAAGGATACACTTAATTGACATGCTCAGCTTGCCAGTGTGGCATTCTGTTTTTCTCTGACTTTTTACATGCCAGAACATAGGGTCAAGGTTGCCAAAGTGTTGCAGTTCTTCACAATCACTTTTGTTGGGGGTTGTTTCTGGTTACCCTTCCACGTCCCCCTTTGGCTCTTTGCATTGTATTTGGCATGCATGGTTCTTTGTATCTGGACTGTGAGCTGTTCCTTGCATCAGGAATTTTTCTGCAACCTCTGAATATTCACAGAGGCAGACATACAAAAAAAAATCACCAATAAGTTAGCTGAATTGAAAAAGGACTTGAGGGGCAGTAGGAAGTAATGTCAAAAAAAAAAAAGCAAGGAAATCTTGGTATGTATAATTTGGGGGAAACAGCTCATGGAACGCATCTATTCAATACTGCTTTATACTCTGACAATCATGGAATAGATGTATTGGCTGTCTTAAAATTTTAGAACTCATTATGTGAGAGTTACTATCTGTTTAATGAGGCAACAACTGTATTGCTAAAATAAAACCCCTCAAAAGTACTATGGGGGCATAGGATGAAATGAAGCCAAACCCAGCTGATTGTTCCATACTTATCAGATACATATAATGCAACAGTCATGGGGATTCATACCCTCAAGTAAGAGTTGGAATATGGAAATAGATTGCACAGAGACTTTTTAAAAAACCCAGTAATTCCTTTTCCACATAATTTCATGAAATGGAGCTGTGCCGCTCCCTCTAAGCTGTGGAACTGACATTGAAGGTAAATGCTTACCCAAAAGCTCCCCTGAGAATTTGATCTGAATTTGTGCGAGTCCTTCTTTGCTATTAACCTATGCCTTTTTGCTACGCTACTGCCGGTAACGGCTAATGTGCTGCCGACTAATTACCAACATTCCGCTCTTTTCTTCCCTCTGACTCTTGCAGTGAGTATGCCCACCAGCGAAACAGAGTCCGTGAACACCGATAACGTGGCAGGAGGTGATATCGAGGGGGAAAACTGCGGAGCACGGCTGGCGTGAGTGTATCCATATCTGTGTGTGTGTCTCTGCTCGCGTTTTGTCAAATCCTAACAGAAAAAGAGAGGACCTGTCCCAGGCTATCAAAATCAGTTGACAATATCTGTACACAGCCCGTGGCGCCACGGGCGCCACGGACTGAATAAAAGAGTAAGGGGTAGTGGGGAGGAGTTAGGGCGGGACCGGTCCGGGATAAAAACTCGGGGGGGCCAATCAGGAGCCGCGAAGCAGCTCCTGATTGGCCCCTCCGAGTGTCAATCCCGCCCCAAGCAGACAATGCGGCTCCCCATTGCCTGCTTCACTCGCTCGGAAAATGGCGGGGCGGCTGGTGAGAGCCTCGGCTGGGGGCTGGGCCGGGAAGCCTTCTCTCGGCCGCTCCGCCCGGCGGCAGAAGGCTCCAGAGAGCCTCGGGTGGGTGGATGGGTGGGGGGGGGACGGGAGTTCTAGCGCCCGTTGTATTTCTGCCTACAACGGGCTTAAGCTACTAGTATTTATATAATCTCTATTTTAATGATAAATGAAACAACAAGAACGGACTCTAGATTTCGTTCCGGTTTCAAAGTAGACCTTTCATCGGTGGTTGCTTCCTCCTGTGATTCTGAAACTTATCATAGAAGTTTTCAATATGTCCAACCAACTCCAAGTTGTAATAAAAATTCTATGCATATAATACCTTCTATGCAAAATTCTATGCATATAATACCTTCAGATCGCAGGTATGGGAGAGCTTTGTCCAGATATTGCTCTAGTATATATTAACAATATATTGTTAATTGATTTTGATAGCTTGGGACAGGTTCTCTCTTTTTCTGTTAGGATATTTATTTAGAAGCGCCTGTTTTTTCGTGTTGTTTTGTCAAATATCAAGGAATAAACTTGAAGGATTTGCTTCACAGACAGCTTTGCCAGAGAGACCTTTTTCCGAATGAGCAGACATTTGGAATAAGGTGTTCCTTTGTTCCAGATAAGAGCTTCATGTAGTGAAACATAAATACTTCTTATAAAGTCTGCGGGTTCAGTAGTCACAGACTCCAATTCTTCAGAACAGCTCTTTTTATTTAGCAACTCCCGCAACAGACTACAACTACTAAACAGAGAAAAACAGGCAAACATGCATTTTTATACCTTTCAGACAGCCATCTGCTGCCTCTGATTGGCTCTAAGAAGAGCAATCCGATTGGCCCTAGTGGAGCAATCTGAGCAATCTTATTGGCCCTTAAGCAGAGCAATCCGATTGGCCCTAGCGGAGCAATCCAATTGGCCCCTAAACGGAGCAATATGATTGGCCCTAAGCAGAGCAATACAGACATGTCTCATAAATATACATTGACTCATAGGAAACCATTCAAGGAATCAGTCATGAGAGAGAACAACCAAAAAGAAGTAAGGTAACAGAGTGAAAAGAAGCAGGAATAAAAAATCAAGAAAACAAAGAATTAGTATTAACTACATAGTATTAAGGATTTGTGGGGCCTATAGCACCAGAACCAGATTGCAAAGGTGCATCTAGGGGATGGCATCCAGAGCCCATGCCCTAGGTACCACAAGTGAGGGCATAGAAGGGAGTGACCCATACCCTGCCTGCCCCCGGTAGGGGCCTGCCATATGCGGGAGGACCAGCGCCAGCCCCGGGCACCCGAAACCCAATGCCCACCCCTGCAGGTGAAGGACAGCAGTGTGCTGGCCCCATTCAGATACCACAGCCCTCTGGCAGGGTGCAGTGCTCCTCAACACTGGTGTGTTGTTGGCTGAGGGCTGTTACCTTTGGTGCCTGCCCCTGCGGGTGGAGGGCAGGTCCTGTATTCCCTGTCAAATAAAAACCCCAGCACTGCATTTTATAAAATAACTAGTATCACAGCCCATTTTAAAAATAGGCTCCCTCCCAGCAGGAGTGTACCTGCGGGCCGCAAAGCCCTGTTGCTGCCTCTCTCCTTGTGGGTGACAATGAAGGCTGCAGCCACCAGGCTTCTAGCAGGCAAGGAGGGAGGGAGGGAGGGAGCTGGAGGGGGGAGGGCCAATCAGGGTGGGCCTGGATGGACAGGGCCCCGGACAGTCTCCTCCCAGGAGGCTGTTTCCCAATAAGGGAGCGAAATAGTGTTAAGGATTTTTACAATATTCTTGAAAGATCCATGGAAATACATGCAGTTCTTCCTGAAGCTACCCATGTTAAAGGAAATTCAACAAAGGCATGATGGGAAAGATTCATGATTAGACATATTTCTTTTCAACGTGCAGAGCAGACAAATGGGGTCAAGATATAAGTAGTGTGTTGACTCCTCCAGTGTACATTTCCTTAACCAAATCGACCTCTGTAGAACCTGAATGCTTGCACTGAGCAGCAGGTTGGACTAAATGGCCTGCATGGCCCCTTCCAACTCTATGATTCTGTGGTTCTGTGTATATTCTCCAAAGAATGAGCAATGATTGGGAGTGGGAAAATGACACAGAAAAGGCCACTCATCTATGCTGTTTTCCTGACCCGATTCAGAGGTCCCCAAGACCTGTTCTGAAGAGTTTGTTTTAATATGAAAGATCCCAGTCTTGGATCTCCTACTTCTAGTCTAGTTAGGATAATGTGCCTCAAGGAGTTCTGGGCCTGTTTGCTGTTATGATTTGGGGGAAGGGGGGGGGACAAGAATGATGCAGTTAGCAGAAAATGCCTCTATTGCCATTAGTCTGCTAAAATTTACTTCCCACACAAACTGCTCTCCCATCCATGACCATAGATCTGAGTTCCACAGGGAAGAAGAATAGCCGGAGGGAGTGGCGTCGATTTTTAGCAGGAAGGAAGTTTTAACTTAAGAGTTGAGTCTCTTCTCTCCTACTAATTGCATCCTCATTTTTAAAAAAAAGGTTAGGGAAGAGAGAAAATGGTACTCTATTTTGCATCTGGTCTGGCTCTTAGCAGTAGGCAGGATCTGGAGGTGTTCATTTGTCACATTAACATTTGACTGTTCAAGAACTGAGAAAGCCCACGGCACAAACAATCCTCTGCACGATTAACAGAGGGTTTGATGCATAGGATTAGAGCGATCTTCCTCTTCCTTGTCAGAATGCTAGCTTTATAGCACAGTCCTAAACCTGGATGCTCAGAAGTTAATCCCATTGGGCCCAACCCCCAATGGTGCTTACTCCCTAGTAAATGTATCAGTATACTGAATCGGGGAAGGCAGCAGCAAATTGTTAGTAAGGATGCTTAGGAAAGTAGCTTCGGTCTGACTAGAGATGACTTTTCTCCAAAATTTGGCCGAAGTACCTGTTGGTTCAGCAGCTTACGTCACGGAAGAGTCAATTCCTTCTAATGTCCTAGGCTTGATGGGCCAGGGCTGAATCTACAGGGAGATTTTATTTCAATCCCATGTCGATTCAATCCCTGCCATCTACACTGAATGCAATTTCCATTTTGATTTTGGGCGATTTAAATTTTTCATCAGCAACAAGCATGATTGATCTGGAGTGACCCTACCTTCCCCTCGCAATATCCTGGAGTGGATATAACCCTCAATATTTGAAAAATCGGCATGAGTAAGCATGCAGCTCTCTGCTTTCCCTGAAATAACTTGTTGCTGCCTCGTGGCTCCATAGCCATAACAAGACAGTCTGTCCCTGATTGGCTGGGTGCCCGTTCAAAGAATTCCTAGTTCCTGGTTGCAAGATTTATTTTTTTAAAGGTTTAAGGTGACCATGCTCCAGAATCCACACTTCTTGCAGCAGAGATTTGCCTCACTCTGGGAGAGGCTGCTGCTGTCTCATCTCCACTCGTCTCGTCTCTCCCCCCACCGCGCTCACTCGCCTGTCTGCCTGCCCGCTTACAGCCTTATGCAGATGGGTTTCTGTTTCAAGTGAGGGGGGAACACAAAGACTCTGAATTCAGCAGAATCGAAAGCAGGAAAAAAAAGCTCTGTGCAGATTCATCCCTGGTTATGCTCTCTGCTGCATTTCCCGTTTATTTTCTTCATTTTATACTCTGCTTTTCTCCCCAGTTAGGGACCCGGTGTGGCTTATATTGTACTCCTCCCTTGAGGTAGAAGGAGAGCATGTGAGAGATCCATAGGTAAAGGTAAAGGTATCCCCCGTGCAGGCACCGGGTCATGTCTGACCCTTGGGGTGATGCCCTCTAGCATTTTCATGGCAGACTCAATACGGGGTGGTTTCCCCAGTCATTACCGGAGAGATCCATGGCCACCCATCAAGATCTCATGCCAGAATAGGGTTTTGATGCTGGGTCTCTGAGATCCTATTCTAGCCTTAAGCACTCTCTCACATACGGCAGAGCCAAGGTACGGGCAAAGGTAGTCATATGTTTACTCAGGCATCCTGTCCCAAAAACACATTTTCTGCCAAACAAAAGCAATGGCAATCAGGTTTCCAGCACCTCTTTAAAGATACTATTTTCTGTCCTGGGGCTTTTTCATACCCACAGCTGCTTCCGCTGCTTCCTCTTGCTGTTTCATTGGGTTCCCATGATAATGGCCCATTAGCTTTCTAAAGCAGGGAGAATAATTTTCTGAGCCGCAGTTCAGAATTACTGTCTGTTCTTTTTCGTTCTTGCATGAAGTGCTTTGGAAATGAAAGGAAAGACTGCCTTGCTAACAACAGATATATTTTTCCAAAATATTTATGAAAGTAGCTCTCTGGGAAAGTAGGAAATCTTTGGAAGTCTGACCACTGTTGAAAACATACAATTGAATATTTATTTTTCTAGTATTTCTATATCTGAAGGGGTTGGGGAAGATGCTACCCTTAGGTACTTACCAGCATTTAGGAGGCCATAAAGAATTTTGGAAAATAAATTCGGCATGAGTCATGTTGATTTGCCTGGCATGACTTTAATCCCATTTTTAAAAACAAAAGGCTGATACACTTCTGTCCCGGGTGTAAATTAGCAAGAGGGATGCACCAGGGATCTGACAAACAAGAGCTCCATGCTAGAAACTTGGCGTCTTTGCTGACAAGCTATGTGAAAAACATCAGTTTCTTGCATCGGAGGGAAGGATAGCGAATGAAATAGGATATCAAACACAAAGAAGAGCCGTACTGGATCAGGCTAGTGGTCCAACTAGTTCAGCATCGCATTTCACACAGTGATCAGCCAGTTCTATCTTGCCCTGGAGGGACGGACCAGAACTAATGGGATGCAATTAATGCAAAAGAAATTCCGCCTAAACATCCGGAAGAAGTTCCTGACAGAGTGGTTCCTCAGTGGAACAGGCTTCCTCTGGAAGTGGTGGGTGCTCCATCTTTGGAAATCTTTAAACAGAGGCTGGAGAGCCATCTGACAGAGAGGCTGATTCTGTGGAGGTTCAAGGGGGGGACAGGTTACAGTGGATGAGCGAGAGGGTTGTGAGTGTCCTGCACAGTGCAGGGGGTTGGACTCGATGACCCAGGAGGTCCCTTCCCACTCTGTGATTCTATGAAAGTATGACAGGAGCAGGATATGAACCAGGGATCTCCCATCTCACTGCCCTGTTCACTGCCTTGTTATAGTGACTCTGCAGTACCACTAGCTGACTACAAACAATCCAAAAAGGTTCATATTAGTGCCATTTATTAAACCAGCCATGTTGGGAGGACTGCAGGATTCCTTATCTCTTCTTCTCAGATCTTTGGAAGGCAGACGTAAGCCGCTTTGAGACTCCTTTGGGTAGAGAAAAGTGGCATATAAGAACCAACTCTTCTTCTTCTTCAGTAATATCAGGGCTCCCTCAGCCTCACCTCCCTCACAGGGTGTCTGTTGTGGGGAGTGGAAAGGGAAGGTGATTGGAAGCTGCTTTGAGACTCCTTCAGGCAGAGAAAAGCGGCATATAAGAACCAACTCTTCTTCTTCTTCAGTAATATCAGCGCTCTCTCAGCCTCCCCTCCCTCACAGGGGGTCTGTTGTGGGGAGAGGAAGGGAAAGTGAATGTAAGTTGCTTTGGGACTGTTTCGGGTAGAGAAAAGCGGCTTATAAGAACCAACTCTTCCAGAATTTCCACTTGTAGAGAGGACAATCTGCTTGATTTCCAGAGGGGGAACTCAAAACAATAAAACCTCGTTTATGTCCATTTGCACAGATTCCCACTACATTCCTGCCTCCCAAAGCATTTCCATTGTGAAGGATCTGTTGACAGTTTTATTGGGTTTAGATAAGAGGCGCTATGAGAAAATGTGTGTATTGGGAAATGAGGAAAGATACTGGCAATGTTAAGTTGGACACTTCTGAATGTAATTTTGTCAGTAAAAAAACATTATTGAATAAAAAAAAATGTTTTAATCATCCTGAAATAATTATGTTCTTTTGTATAAAGACATATCAAATTGTCAAGCTTCAGATTCCAAGCTTCACATTCCATTATAGCTCTCCATGCATCATCTGTTTTCAAACATTAATTTTTCTTAAACTTCTTCTGTTTAAATAAAATGATCAAATCATATTAAACAGCGCTTTAAAATGTTTTTTTTTCCCATTCCCTCTTGCTAGAGAATGGTCTGTTCTAACTTAAAGTAATTTAAGTAACAAACAATCTACGAAAAATATTAAGTACTTTTAAGGCTTATTTTTCACTAAAGAGGCTTACAACTTCTTCATTGAAATCTGCCTTAAGCACGTTGACTAGATTGTGTCCTGTTTTATGTAAAACTAGATGTGAAGCCCATTGTATATAGAAATACAATGGGTGCTAGCGTGGGCCCTGGTGGCCCCGGCGACCTTGTGGGGCTCCTGGCGGATTGGCCACTTGGCCCCGGACTGACACTCAGAAACTCAGACATTCCCAGGTCCCTCAACCTATCTTCATAGGGACCATGCCCTATGAAGATAGGTTGAGGGACTTGGGAATGCTCAGCCTGGAGAAAAGGAGGTTGAGAGGGGACATGATAGCCCTCTTTAAATATTTGAAAGGTTGTCACTTGGAGGAGGGCAGGATGCTGTTTCCGTTGGCTGCAGAGGAAAGGGCACGCAGTAATGAGTTTAAACTACAACGATGTAGGCTAGAAAAAGATTTTCACAGTTAGAGTACTTCAGCAGTGTAATAGGCTGCCTAAGGAGGTGGTGGTGAGCTCCCCCTCACTGGCAGTCTTCAAATAAAGGTTAGATACACACTTTTCTTGGATGCTTTAGGATGGTTAGGGCTGATCCTGCATTGAGCAGGGGGTTGGACTAGATGGCCTGTATGGCCCCTTCCAACTCTATGATTCTGTGATTCTAATGTGGCATCTTCTGATTCCATGATTTAGTAGGTGCTCCACTACCAAGCTGCTCCCCCTCCTCAATTCCTTCCTCTTGCATTACAGCCCAAATCCAGCCTGGTCTATGAACTACTTATAGCCAAGCCATTTAAGTTGGTTTACTACCATTCATTTCAGGAAAGATTGGTGTATAGCTCTGATAGAAAATAGCCCCTGTCTAGAGTCTTGCTTCTAGCCTGTTAACTGGAACCTAAAGAATTACAGCTTGTGATAAATCTTCTCTTTCAGACATCGGATCTCTAAATCTAAGTTTAGGTAAGTAACCCCTCAAAACTTGTTAGCCCCTGGTGTTTATATGCATGTTCCATGTGTCTCTTTGATGTTACAAAGTCATTTTTAGGCATGGTCAGATGCTGACTAAGTATGTTGGTCAAGTAGGCTGTTTGAATACTTCTTTCACTGTTTCTGCATGACCCATTTGGTAAAGGGGAAATCTAAGAATTTATTGATTGATTTGATTTGATTTGATTTGATTTGATTTGATTTGATTTGATTTCTATACCGCCCTTCCATATGGCTCAGGGTGGTTTACATACAACATCATAGGGGGATACATGGAATGAGTCAACATACAAAATCAATATACAACAATAGTAATCCAACAGTGGTTCTAGACAAACAACTTCAGTGATCCCAACAATAACAACATAACAAACTAAACCCCCTAGAGAGGTCAGGCTGCTTCAGGCCATGGAGGGGATGCTGATAAGACCACATTCTGTATGACATTCTCTTTGACATACAGCTTCCCGAAGAGTGCTTCGCTCTGCTAACACCAACCAGCTGTTGTTGGCTGGTGCCAAGGAGGTACATATGACCTCTACCAGGGCAAGGACATTTACTGTCATGACCATTACCTGGTGAAATGAGCTCCCAGAGCATATCTAGGCCCTGCCAAACCTGGCATGGTTCCACAGGGCCTACAAGATGGAGCTCTTCCAATGGGCCTTTGGTGGGGCCAATGACATATTAACATCTATTGGGCCCCACCTACTTACTCACTATGCTGAGAAGCCCCAGAATGTGGCTTGGCCTCTCAGAGAACACCCAAAGATACTCTGGAAAGGGGGCTGCTGATGCTGACATTTTTCACTTGACAATCGTTGAATTATTTTCAATTAATTTAAAACTTAAATTGTTATTTTAATTTTAATAATTGTGTTTATTCTGTATGATGTTGTACACCGCCCTGAGCTGGCTCGCTGTAAGGGCAGTATAAAAATAAATAAAATAACTACAAAAAAAACCCATGAACCTTTGGAGAAAAAATGGACATCAGGATGGACATGTAGTTAGAAAAGCATGGGGGGAGGTCCACTTTCAATGGCTTACACATTAAAGAATGTCATAAATTCTTATCTGATAAGTATGAATGGGGAAAAGAAGATTCATCTCTTAAGATATTGCTGTCCTATCCACATAATGTTCATAACGTATTGTTTTATGAGTTGATGCTCTAGAACAGTGGTCCCCAACCCCCGGTCTGGGGACTGGGACCGGTTCGCAGACCGGTCCCGGTCCGTAGACCAGTCGGTACTGGGCTGCGGCTCCTCCTCGTCTTCCTCCCCAGCTGCTGCCTCGGGGGCTGCCCTGCCACTCTGCCGCCGGCTCACCTTTGGTGCTCTTCAGCGGCCACCATGGCTGGGATTCCCCCTCAGCGTGGCAATGCGCAGCTGCTGCTGGCAGCGCCCCCCAACGGGTAGCGGGAAGTCAGGGGTGCCAGCGGGAAAGCAAGTGGAGCAGGGGCTCAGGTGGTGGCAGCATCCCTCAGCAAAAGACTACCCCCCCTGGGCCTCAGTAAAATTGTCAAGCATTGACCGGTCCCCGGTATTAAAAAGGTGGGGGACCATTGCTCTAGAACATGATGCATGCCTGTCCTTGAACTTGAAATGAAATAGATGGGATTGGCCAAATTAAATTATACATAAAATAAAATTTATGTATAATTTAATTTTGCATATGCCTTATACAGCACACACCCTCTCCAAAATCAGCTTTATTATCCAGGGGCCAAGTGTTGCTTGGAAACCGGTTGCTAAGCGAGCTCAATTCTAAAGGGTTGGAGCTATATAATTAGCTTTAAATACTTTGTGCGGTTAGTAATTACTCTCAGAAATGACTGCGGCGCTAAGGAGAAGCAGGGTGTTCCAGGAAAGAGAATCGTAACGTGGCACGGCGTTCGCCAGACATTGTCAGCAAATAATGTCTAGAACTCTAGGTTCCTCAACCCTGCCAACAAAGTTATGGGAAATAATTTTGGCCAAAGGGGATGGATTTTTTTGGTGGGCAATACTTGAGTGGGTGTTGAAGTTCTGAATAGTTACATACCAGAAGAACAACACGGCCAACTTTTCTTCAGGCAATGATCAGACCTGGAGTTATTCAGTCTTAGGGATATATCTAGGACGGAGATTCCCAATCAGGGATCCCTGGGATTATGTGAGAGCTCCCCAGGGATTAAGCAGCAATTCTCAGAGGTTCAGATGGCCACTGGCATCACGAGACCACACTGGAGGCCACTTCCTTTGTTGCTCTACAGGCGTACTCCCTTTCTCTACAATGGAAACAGTACATTATTGATTGGCTGGCTCCCGCATCTTTCACCTGCGCCCACGTCTTTGAAGGGGCATCTTACCACTTCTGGGGTTCCTTGAAGCTTAGAAAATATTTCAGGGGTTCCTGCTTGATCAAAAAGTTGAAAGAGGCTAGTCTAGGAGATGGCTCTGTGTGTGTGCTGTAAAGTGTGTGTAAAGTGCCAACTGACAGCAACTCCAGCAAAGGGCTTTCGCGGCAAGCTTGTGAAAAAGCTTTTAGACAAGAGCTGCAGTAAACCAAACCGAAACAAAAAATCTTCCTATATTTCCAAGAAAGTCTCTCTCATGTTTCCAAGACTCTCTCAGTTTGTCAGAATCGTTGGGTTATTGTTCCTTTCGCATCTTTCCTTTAGGATGCTTAGGGCTGATCCTGCGTTGAGCAGGGGGTTGGACTAGATGGCCTGTATGGCCCCTTCCAACTCTATGATTCTATGATTCCTCACTTGCAAATGGTACAGGTAATTGGGCCAATCTCATCTTGGAAGTTATAAATCACTTCTAGTCTTGGGAACTACTTTGTGCAGTCCTAATCACATCGATGTTTTGTTTGGAGTTCTCTTAGAAACACACAAACACACACACGTTTTCCTGGGTTTCTTTCCCCTTTTTCAAGTCGCTACTGGCGGAGATGGAATCGATTCTGCCGAAGGAAATGTCGAGCTGCTGTCAAATCCAATGTGTTCTACTGGCTCGTGATTTTTCTTGTGTTCCTCAACACCCTCACCATTGCCTCTGAGCATTATAATCAGTCAGACTGGCTCACTGAAGTCCAAGGTAAGAGGAGGCAGGTGGCTCTGCTTGGTGAATATTTGCTTTGCCGTTTCCTGCGAACATGAGTCCATGTAATTTTATATTTAAATGAAATTATGATATCACATGTGACCCACACCAGCTTGGTGTAGTGGTTAAGAGCAGCAGCTTCTAATCCAGTGAGCCGGTTTGATTCCCTGCTCCTCCGCATGCAGCCAGCTGGGTGACCTTGGGCCAGTCACAGCATTGGTAGAGCTACTATGATGGAGCAGTGATATCAGGGCTCTCTCAGGCTCACCTCCCTTGCAGGGTGTCTGTTGTGGGGAGAGGAATGGGAAGGCGACTGTAAGCTGCTTTGAGACTCCTTCGGGTAGGGAAAAGCGGCATATAAGAACCAACTCTTCTTCAGTAATATCAGGGCTCTGTCAGCCTCACCTCCCTCACAGGGTGTCTGTTGTGGGGAGAGGAAAGGGAAAGTGACTGTAAGCTGCTTTGAGCCTCTTTTGGGTAGAAAAAAGCGGCATATAAGAACCAACCCTTCTTCTTCTTCAGTAATATCAGGGCTCTGTCAGCCTCACCCACCTCACAGGGTGTCTGTTGTGGGGAGAGGAAAGGGAAGGTGACTATAAGCTGCTTTGAGACTCCTTTGGGTAGAGAAAAGCGGCATATAAGAACCAACTCTTCTTCTTCTTCTTCTACCTGTAAATGGCGATCATTTTTAAAAGCATTTGATCACATAACTAACAGAAAGAATGCTAAAACTATTATAGATATACATGTATTGATAGATATTTATATAGGTAACCTCCCAAGAGCTACGGAAACTATATCTTCTCAAACCATTCTGTATCTTTTCCATTTTGGTGCATGGCTATTTCCTGACCACTTTGCATTAAGAAGGGAGAATATAAACAGAATTTAATGGACCAGTAATTGCCATTCCGAAGCAGTCAGAGACAGGGACGCATGGTGAAGACTTCCCTTTAGATTCACCAAGTGTCAGACACGACCGAACGGATAACATCATCATCAATTGCCATTCTGTTTTTCATGGTTAGATGATTAACCCATTAGCCAATTAACCTAGATTTGGGTTAACCGTGGATAGCGATACAGATCAAAAGGCAGTGAGGGAGGACTGGGGGTGTGCAAGGATTTTTTCCTAGGTTTGTTGTTGCTGTTGTTGTTTGTTTGGATCTATTGGGGTAAAACAAAATCTTGGGATTCCTGAAAATCCCAATAGATATGAACCAAAAACTGCAGAAAGAAAGAAGCAGTGGAAAACTGCTAAAAACAGCTGAACCCTGGTCCAACTGGAGCCCCTTTAAACCAGCCTGCCCTAAAGAGCCTGCCAAGCAGCTGATCCTGCGAGTAGAATTCTCCCAACAGGCCTTGATGGGGCATTGTTGGATAGCCTGGTTTACACTGCACTGCCCAAGAGAGTCCACCCAGGACAGTTCTCCCTGCAGGCCTGGCTGGGGAGAAGTTGGTCCCAGGATCTTCATGCCATGTCTCCCCACCACACACAGATAGATCATAGCTGTAATGGCTTCTCCTGCAGCATAGTTCAATTTACACTATCGTAGAGGCTGGCCCCAGGATCTTCCTGCTGATGGCAGATCCTAGCTAGAACAGCTTTTTCAGCAACAGTTTAGACCATACTGCAGGGAAACCGGCCCCAGGATCTGTTGTGCCACAGCTAATAGATTGTTTTGGGGCTGGTTTCTCCTTCAGCCTGGTTTAAACCAGCTCCAAGGTGAGCCAATGGGAACAGCTTGCTCTTCCTGGAACAGCTGATCCTCGGCCTGTCTTAAACTTTAAACCAATTGCAGTAGAAGCCTGCCAAACCGCCGAGAAGCAGGAGCAATCTTTTCCCATCTCTCCACTGTTTCCAGGTCTGCCAGTAATTATATCCAGGATTTTCTCGGTAATTTTCCCCGTTTTTTCCAAGAAAACCTGGCTACCTTTGGGAATCAAAGACTCTCTGGGGCTATCAAGATTTGTTATGTTAAAAGGGTTTTTCTAGAAGAACTTCTGTCTGCTTATTGCACTTGGAGAATTGCATGTCAAGCAGGTTGTAGACCACATTCCCTTATCCATAACACCAATACCCACTGTCTCTATCAGCTTGGCCAAGGAGTCATCTAACCCTGTTGCCATCTCCCCTGTGTTAACCTGAAGGTACAATCTCTCGTTTGGGAAAAAAACTGCCTGCAGTTTAAAACCCATGCATACCATTATGTTGGAAACTTGATCTAGATTAATTCTTGGCTATTTGGTAACTCTGGGCAATTCAAAGGACATGGTTCACTATCCATTTAAGAGAATTGGGGGGAGTGCTAGTCATTTACTGTATCAGTATTCTTGTACATTTTAATTGGTTTTTAATGGGAGTTTTAACTGGACATCTGTAACCCACAGGAGCCTGCTTGGGAGTGGCAGGTAACAAATTATTTAACAACAACAACAACAACAACAACAACAACATGTTTTAGTAAACAAATGACAAAACTTTGTCTTAAATATGTATCTTAGCAAACCCTAGAACAGAAATGTCATGGACTTCAAGACATCAAATATCAGGAAAGCAAAACAAGAACAAAGATAGGACTAAATTTGAATGTCTTACGCGCATCGAATTTCTTACGAACGTTAGCAAAAAGTCAGCCAAAGCAAGACGGAAGTTAAAAGTACCTAAAAAGAAATTATTCTAGGCAGCGTGTCCAATTTTAACCACGTGCAGAAGACTTTCCTATTTCGATGGGGAGGAGGGGTGGAGAGTTCAAAGCGATCTGAATTCAACAGGATTGACAATGGAATAAACAGAGTAAGTGCAGACTCTGCCCTGGAAGCAGTGGAGAGATGGGAACAGATTGCCGTACTTACTCCTGCATGTTGTGATCGCCCGCCTGTTGTGTTTTTCTTCAAGTGACGCTATAATGATCATTACTTGTCTGTTTTCTTTTATGAGACACTGCGAATAAGGTATTGCTGGCTCTTTTCACGGCTGAGATGCTGCTGAAGATGTACAGCCTGGGTCTTCAGGCCTATTTCGTGTCTCTCTTCAACCGCTTTGACTGTTTCATTGTGTGTGGAGGAATCCTGGAGACCATCTTGGTGGAAACCAAGATCATGTCACCACTGGGCATCTCAGTGCTGCGATGTGTCCGACTGCTGAGAATATTTAAAATCACAAGGTATTTCTTTCCTCCCGTTGATGACTGATGAAATCCTTTGGAAGCGGAGGTCGCCATTCCTGTGGGGAAACCCTGTGTGCGGCAGTGTCCTAGACAACATAATCACTTTGCTAGCACCATCGTTGCTCAACTCCAGCCCCTCCTGCCACATATTATATGTTAAAACAGCTGTCCCCATGTGCAGCTAGTTTAAATATCCCTGTCACCAAAGTCTCCTCCTAGATTCCATGCCTATCATTCATTCATCCATCCATCCATCCATCCATCCATCCATTCAGTGATTTATATACCACCCCTCTGGGTCTCAGGGTGGTTTACACAGTCTAAAAACTCAATAAAACCAATATAATTCTGACATAAAATCAAATCCTGGGGAGATCCTGGGGTGATTGATCGATCTGTGAGTCCCGCCCTGCATTAATTTGCCAAGCATAGATGCTGGCAAGTATATCTGACTGCCTGATCTTATATCGCACATTGTGTTGGCAGGATATGAGTATTGGGGAGTATTATTTTTACTTTTGTCTGCCATCTTGTTGCCATTTGGTGGTTTTAATGCTGTTTTATGTTTAATTGGGGGGAGTATTGATTTTACTGTTTTACTGTATTGGGCTATTGTGCCATTTTTGTAAGCCGCCCTGGGCCGACATGCCAGGAGGGGCGGGGGATAAGCTCAATAATAAATTTAATTAATTAAATTAAAAAAAAATTAAACCACAAATTCATCACTGTTTGGATCAGCCATGATTATTGAGATCAGGAAGGGTTTGTAGCCAAGTGAGATGTTGGGTATTAGGAGGGGTTGGAGGAGAAAGGGAGGGCAGAGGTTGCAGGAGGGAGGTCCGGGGTTTTGCTGTAGCGGCTACCTAGCTGGCCTCAACCATAGGCCAAATGGGGTGAAACGCTGGCAGCTTGCAAGTTCCACACTAGCCATTCTTGTTATCGACAAAACCGCTAATTCAGTGGAATAAAGAGGATTTGATGGCCAAGCCAGAAGTAGCTGCCATTGGGAGGTCAGCACCTTACGAAGAGCATTGCTTCCTAGCCCAAAGAGGGTTCTTTAATCTATGTGGAAGGGATAAGCTGTAGATCTTCCATCTGACAGGCCTGCTTTAGGAACCACTGAAAATGCTATGAATGAATACGTGAGCCATCCAGTCACAACCAACTTATGGCAGCCTCTGTAAAGGGCTTCCAAGGCAAGAGAGAAAGAAGAGGTGGTTTTCCATTGTCTTTTCTTCTGTAGAGCCTTCCTTGGTGGTCTCCCATCCTAGACCCAATGTTGCTTAGCTTCCAAGATGTGGTCCGGCTATCCCATACCATTCCACATCCCTAGGGAATCAGTCATAAAATGTCAAGCTTGGAATAATGTGTACCAAAACTACTTGGCAAATTTGAATGTCTTAAGAGCGATCTCACTTCCAGGGTCACTAATTGCTGTCTAATATGGGGAGAATTTTCTGTTGTTCCTTTTCATTGAATTTGTCATAAATGTCCTACTGTCCATTTCTGAATTGGGTATGTTTCCCCTCCCCTACCAAAAATACGTGGATGTCTTTTATATGCTCTTGATCATTCTCTGTTCTCACTTATTTCGTATTCACATGATCACGTCTTTCCAGATTGCACAGGAACCCTCTCCATGTTGAGAGGCAGATATTCTTTGGATGAATTGTCCATGCCTTTTCAGTCCTGGCCCCTACCTGGTGGAATGAGCTCCCGGGTGAGCTGCGGGCCCTGCAGGATTTACCAGCTTTCCACAGGGCCTGCAAGACGGAGCTCTTCCGCCAGGTTTTTGGTTGAGGCCGGGGTCAGTGAATGAGTGCCAGCATTCCCCCCCACCCCGGAACTAGTAAGTTAGATCTTCTCCCCACCCTCCCTGCCGCTCTGATAGCAGGGGGTGGGAATAATGAGAGCTTCTGCCATGTTGGGATTGTTTTTAAAGTCTTTTAATGGGTATTTTACTGGGGATAAGACTATTGTGACCTGCCACGAGCCTATGGGGAGTGGCGGGAAATAAATCTAATTAATAATAATAATAATAATAATAATAATAATAATAATAATAATAATAATAATAATAATAATAATAATAATAATAATAATATTTGCTCAGTCCACTTGGTTGGAAGCTATTGTGAGTCCCACCATGAGGGAAGTGGCTTGGTTTGCCCAGGACCTAAAAGGCAAAGGAGTGCCTCCATTGATACATCAGTTATTTACGTGCCACGAATTCTTTGACCTTTCTTCTAGCTTTTATGGGTCAATTCAAAGCACAGTCACACCCTCCTGCGCCACTTGATATCAATAGAAGCATGTAACTCAGTGCAGAATTGGAGTGTTAGGGAAGCATTAGCCTCACGTCAAGAAGTCTTGTTCCTTCCCTTTATCTTCTTGCTCCCCAGAGACTCTTCAGCTCACTCCATGGCCCATAAAAAGTCTGCTTACGTTTATGTGCACATGTCTCTTAGGCAGCTGTTTTATGACAGTAGTTACACCACGGCTATTCTTGTTATCAGCTTGTCGTGTTATCATGGCCAGCTCCACTGCACAAGCAACCCACGCAGCCATTTGGGATGGCAATATCTTGAACAGCACTAGCAAAATTGAATAACACCTGAAGGGTCTACCCAGGATTGCCTGCAGTGTTAAGGATTCCTGGGCTGCCTCTCTTAGAGAGAATGGTACACAAACACCACAGTGTCTTGGACTAGCCTTGTTTGTAACTGGAAATGGCAATTATCCAAATGCAGTGATACTAGAGGAAAGTAACCTGAAGCATAAATCATGATGTTTACCACTGGATCTAACAGTGTCAAGTGCTAATGGTAAAACCAGCTACTCTAAGGTGGCCAGATTTTAACATTGGTAAAGCGGGACACCATTGACCGGGGGGGTTCTTGATTAATAATTTGGTCTATATGGAGCAACAAAAAGTCTCATAGAACGCATAGAATGCAAAAATAGTATTGTAATATATATATTTTTTTACTGGCAACATACGTACAATTTGCCAGGTGCCCCCAGATGTCCCTCCAAAAGTGGGACAATCTGGTCACCTTAATTTTATAGATACTTCGGAACTTTGATGGTTCTGAAAAGGTCAGATTTCTGCTGGGGCCAGGGCGGAGAAAGGTCCTGTCTCTGGTCAAGGCCAGGTGCTCTTCTCTGGGGCTGGGGACCACCAACAGGTTGAAACTGGCTGTGTAAAACACTCTTCCCTAAGATTTTCAAGCCCAAAGCAATGTTCAGGACTCAGTAAAGATGAATTTACATAAACCAATTGGGGCCTTTTGATAAAACATGTTTTAAGCAGACAGCGTGGTTTAAGCTCTAATTTCATTGGTGAAACTCATTTTCCGGGCACAAACTATTTACGGGGTGGACATCCAAGAAATATCTGTGTAAATACAAGAGAGTGAAACTCGAAGTACGTCTTGTGTGATGGCCCCAGTGTTAACTTCAAGGTCTTCCTGCCTCAGTTTCCCAGAAAGCTGATAGCAGTGTGAGCTCCTTTCCATCTAAAATGAGTACACCAAGCAGAGTTTCAACCAATCTGCCTTTGCTTCCGAACTGTTTTCCCTCCTGTGCTTGTCTCTTCTCACTGAGCCGATCCCTGAAGTGAGCTCTTCTGGCTCCTTCTGAACAGCTGTGACTATTGTAATGAGGTTGGTTAGAATGTAAGCCACTGAAGCAGTGCCTACTAATTGCTGCATGTTGATAAGAGGGGGTTTGGGGGGGAGGGGGAGCTGCAGTAATCCTCTGGATATATGAGGTACAGGAGTGGGGGAAGGCTTATGCAGCTGTAAAAATACTCATTAACTGCTCTTGGTCCCATTATCTCAGGGAAGTACGTGGATGATTCATCCCTTGACAGGCTGCTTGAAATGTTTTAGGAACAACAGGCACCCTGACTGAAGAGGAAACCTAATAGGCTGGAATAGGAATAGGCTGCCTAAGGAGGTGGTGAGCTCCCCCTCACTGGCAGTCTTCAAGCAAAGGTTGGATACACACTTTTCTTGGATGCTTTAGGATGCTTTGGGCTGATCCTGCGTTGAGCAGGGGGTTGGACTAGATGGCCTGTATGGCCCCTTCCAAGTCTATGATTCTAGGATTCTAATGCGGCATCTTCTGAGAGCTAACGTGGCATAGTGGTGAAGTGCAGTGGCCTCTAATCTGGAGAACTGGGATTGATTCCACACTTCTTCACGTGAAGCCAGTTGGGTAACCTTGGGCTAATTACAGTTCTCTTAGGGCTGTTCTCAGAGAGAGAAAACTCTCTCGGCCCCACCTCACAGGGGAGGAGGAAAATTATTTGTAAGATGCTTTGAGACTCCTTCGGGTACTGAAGTTTTAAGAAAACAGCTTTTCTCTCTCTCTCTTCTTTGGACACAGGAAATGTAACTCTCTTTCCTTTAATTCCCCAGGTACTGGAACTCCTTGAGTAACCTGGTGGCTTCCCTGCTCAATTCGGTCCGTTCTATTGCCTCTCTGCTGCTCCTCCTCTTCCTCTTCATCATCATCTTCTCCCTCCTAGGGATGCAGCTGTTTGGGGGAAAGTTTAACTTTGATGAGATGCAAACCAGAAGAAGCACATTTGACAACTTCCCCCAGTCGCTCCTTACTGTGTTCCAGGTATGGCTTTCTCGCGTTTGATTGTATTTGAAAAATCTGTCGACTGAAAAACTGCCCATCATAGTCAGGAAAACTCTTATGCCAATGTAAAAAGTCATAATTAAAGGCCACTAAATTCCAACTGGAATTTCAGAAAGTCTTGCTGCATCTTCCAAAAACAGGCAAAAATGGGCCAAGGCGTCATCTTGGGTCAGGGGTTACCTTTGAGAAGATTCATTTTATACAATAATTGAATTAAAACCTGCCAAAAGCAGATCTAATTTATCATTCTATTATCACATCTAATTTAATAATCGTCAGAGAGAATATTTAAATGCTTTCTGACCTCAAAAAGAAAACACCCCTTGAAGCAGAAAAAAAAAAAACCAAGAGAGAGAAGTGTCCAAGTTTACATTTGTACTGGATAATGGGTCACTTGGGGACCGCCACTTTCTGCACAGCCCTTACAGGCTTCTACCACATATTTCATTTAGTCATTTGAATTGTTCATTATGTTATTTGAAACACTATCTGTACTCCTCCCTATCAGGCCATCTGAAGAGAGCCAGCTTGGTGTAGAGGTTCAGAGCGGCGGCTTCAAATCTGGCGAGCCTGTTTTGATTCCCCACTCTTCCACATGTAGCCAGCTGGGTCACCTTGGGCTAGTCATAGACCATTTATGAACTGGAGGTTTCATGCAGGGCTGCAGGCTGGAGTTTTAGTCGTGGCAGGTTGCCCCATCTCTTCCTGCATTCACATGGGGGAGCATTTGGCCTGGTGCGTCTCATCCACCCCCGATCTGTGCTCCTGACAGTGGGGTGGGGCAGTAAAGTTCCCAGTGCATAAACAGTCATAGTGCTGTTCTCACAGAGCAGTGCTCTCAGAGCTTTCTCAGCCCCACCTCCCTCACAGGGTGCCTGTTGTGGGGAGAGGAAGGGAAGGCAACTGTAAGCCACTTTGAGACTCCTTTGGGTAGTGAAAAGCTGGGTGTAAAAACCAACTCTTTTTCTTCTTGTCATCAGCTATTTGGTATTGTTCATTGTGGCATGTGGGATGGCATCGTATACCCTGACCTTGTTAGATCTTGGAAGCTGAACAGGGTGGGTGCTTGGATGGGAGACCCACAAGGGGGACTTTGCAGAGGAAGGCAATGGCCAGCCACCCGTGCTTAATCACTTGCATTGAAAACCCTTCTGGTGAACTGATGGGGTCACCATAAATCAGTTGTGACTTGTTAGCACCACACACACACACACACACACACATATAGGTTATTTGTTGTGAGCAGAAACTGAAATTAAAATTTGCCGAGAGAGTCGAATCTTCAGGATCCCGATTCTGTTCATGCTTAAGTCCTAGCATCCTGTGATACGGAGACTCGGAAGGGCACTCCTTCCCATCCATGCGCTGCAGTGCACACAGAGGTTGTAGTGCATCCAGGTGTGCATTGCAGTGCGAGTCAGCCTCCACATCGCATCTGGGCACGCAGTTCTCAACTAATAGAGCAATAAATACAAACATGCAAGCTGTACATGGAAGCTCCCTTCCACATGTGAAACTGCCTTGCTTTGTTGGGGATAATATGCCTTCTGCTTCCTGGAATCGTTTTCAGGCGAAGTTAGTAGCCCTGTTTTTACACTGCTGTAGGGAAGAAGAAACTATGCCTGGCTTTCTTAACCCTGGGATTACTTGTCGGCCCTGGAAGGGTTTCCCTAATGGGTGGGAGTTAATAATTTATATATATATATATATATATATATATATATATATATATATATATATATATATATATATATATATATATATATATATATATATATATATATATATATATATATATATATATATTTTTTTTTTAATGCATTGAACATTTATTGGGCGATATTACCATATATGGTCATGTCGACCTCTTTTCCCCACCACCACCACCAATGGCCAGTGACGGTCCTAGAGGGGATGGGAAGGGGAGGGACCCCAGGTGGGCGTGTCCACAGCTCTGCTTCCCAACTATGGTCTGCATGATTGCCCCACTTCTGGGGTTTCTCGAAGCCTGAAGAATGTTTCAGGGGCTTCTCAACGATAAAAAAATTGAGAAAGGCTGTACTATGGTATTGGATTATGTCCTGCTGGACGCATTGTCACCGTTCATTCCAGTTCAGTTGACTGCCTAATATACAGCAACTGCACAGCTTGAAATTGCTGTGAGATTTGAACTTTCACGGAGAACACAAATTTCCCCAGCCTGGCTGTTTTCAGCACGGACATCCACCGCTCTTTAGACGTTTTCACGGGCGGAGCAGAAGTTGCTATTGGAACATCACGCCTTTCACTGGGGATGTCACCCACACCTGCATGATGAATATTCACACTGCAGCATTTCCCACTCTCGGTCCTCGTCCCCGTCATCTTTCAGGTTGGCCTCATGAAGAGAGCACGTGGACGCCTCAAGCTCGGGAACAGTACTAATGTGTCGGTCCCTGTGTGTTCATTCACAAGTGACTGAGAGAGCCTATTGAAGTGAAACTTTAAAATCTACCTTTCAGCAGGGTCCAGAGTCAAATTTAAAGCTGATGGAAGCTTGTGAAAGGCCACAAGAGGAGTCCCCCAAGAGGCAATATCACCATCCTGCATAGAAAAATAAAATCAGAGTCCAGTAGCACCTTTTAAGACCAACAAAGATTTATTCAGGGCGTGAGCATTTGAGTGCAAGCACTCTTCATCAGACTATGATCTCCTTCCATGACAGGGAATATATAACAAAAATCAGTTATGTTACATCAGTAGACTGTGTCATAACCAAATACAGCCAATGATAATCCTTTGTCAAAACAGCCAATCAATCCCCTGGAATTCAGTGTAGTTTACAAAAACACAAGGAGAGACCAAACTACCTTTTATCAGTGATCAAAGTCTCTCACCTCCCCATATGCTGCTTGCTCCATCCGTCTCCATACAACTGTGAAACATTTCTGCCAGGGAATTGCTAGTAACTATCTATCCCAAGAAAGCCTCTTGTGGCACAGAGTGGTAAGGCAGCAGACATGCAGTCTGAAAGCTCTGCCCATGAGTCTGGGAGTTCAATCCCAGCAGCTGACTCAAGGTTGACTCAGCCGTCCATCCTTCCGAGGTCGGTAAAATGAGTACCCAGCTTGCTGGGGGATAAGCGGTAATGACTGGGGAAGGCACTGGGAAACCACCCCGTATTGAGTCTGCCATGAAAACGCTGGATGGCGTCACACCAAGGGTCAGACATGACCCAGTGCTTGCACAGGGGATACCTTTACCTTTATCTATCCCAAGGCCAGGGAGTCAAACTCAAAATTCCATTACATTGCCATATCTTCTAGTTCCATTATCACAAATAAAATAAATAGTGAGGAATATGGATACAGAAGTTGAACAAGGTTAGCATGAATAGTTTGAATCGATCCTGCATAGAAACACCCTTAAGTGTTTGGAAGGACTCCTTCAAGATAGATCAGGGCAGTGTTTCTCTTTTGGAACAAGGTTGTTTTGTGGGTTTTCTCTGCCCCATCTAACACTGTGTCCCCCCCTATTTGGTGGGAATATGTCATTTAGATCCTGACTGGGGAGGACTGGAATTCGGTCATGTATGATGGGATCATGGCTTATGGCGGCCCCTCTTTTCCAGGAATGTTGGTCTGTATTTACTTCATCATCCTCTTCATCTGTGGGAACTGTATCCTTCAATGCGATCTACCGTTTAAAAAAAAAAGCTGGTTTGGAGAAATGTGATTTTACACAGCTTCTAGGACTCCCTGTACTAACAATGTTATCTTTGGGGATTTGAAATCTAAGGCACAGAACAATGCGCAGTGGATTGAAGATCATTTTGATCATTAAAAGTTTTAGGTGGAGAAGAAATACTTTGTCTTGCAGTCATTTTGTTTATTTTATTTGTTAGTTTGTGATATTTTTAGGCCACCTCTCTCCAAAATCGTCTCAGAGCGGCTTACATCAGTATATGCAAACAGATCGAATGCAGATTTGTAAAAAGTAATAGTCGGTCATGCTAAAATCCAGTTTCCGTAAGTCCTACTAGAATCACTTTGTTCCAAAAACATTCTAATGAGCCAGGCATGCAAATTATGAAGTACTACTCTGTAGCCTGGCTCGAAATGGGGGCCAACAATCTGGACCAGAACCCCAGTTGTGGAGTAGTCTGCGGGCCCGAATAGACCTTAGAAGCGTGGCAGTGGGTGGACGAGCACCATTTCCCAGGCCCTTCAGAACTTTGGAAGTTCCATAAGGACCTGTGTCTTTGCCAACAGTTTATTCCACCAGGCTGGTCCAAACCAGGTGCACCTTTCTGGGGTGGGAATTATCAGCAAGTTGGAATTTGCTGAGCAAAGCGCTCTTCGGGGGGGGGGGGGCATATACAGGGAAGTGTTCCCTCAGGTATGCAGGTCTCAGACTGCGTAAGGCCTTAAAGGTTAAACCCAGCACCTTAAATCTGACCTGGAACTCGGTCAGCAACCAATGCAGCTGCTGGAGAACGGGTGGTCAAACAATTTTTTTACAACAATGCAAAAACATTTGTAAGTAGCTGGCCAGGCAGGGAAGAGGGGTGGATATACAAGGCAAGCCATGACCTCTCTTTCAGGTTGCCTTTGACTACAAGCAGCTGCCTCTAAGTAAAGACAGGTTGGATATTATCATTTTCATTGTGCAGAGAGGCAGAATCTGAGAGGGGGAAGCTTGCCAGTAGCTGAATCCAAGGCAGGAGCAAGATTTTAACCAAGGATTTTGCGGGTCACAACTCAGTTTCTTAGCTACTCTGCTTCAGTGCTGCTGTGCTGAAAGCATTCGGGCAGAGTGACCGGAATTAAGCTCATGAGGTTTTAAGAGCATCTCGGTCCAACTACTTGATCGGTGCCAGGTGAGCTCAGTTAACAGAGTGATAAACTTGAGCAGGTCTATTCATACCTGTGCTTTAAAGTAATCCAGGGAGGGTGACTTCACAGTCAGAGTAGTTCAGCAGTGGAATAGGCTGCCTAAGGAGGTGGTGAGCGCCCCCTCACTGGAAGTCTTCAAGCAAAGGTTGGATACACACTTTTCTTGGATGCTTTAGGATGCTTAGGGCTAATCCTGCGTTGAGCAGGGGGTTGGACTAGATGGCCTGTATGGCCCCTTCCAACTCTATGATTCTATGATTCTATGATTCTCCCTGCTGTATCAATATTGCACATAGCCAGCTTTGCTTATGGGTAGACCAGGCCCTCTCAACCAGGGTTTTGTGAAGCCCTGGGGATTCTTGGCAGCCCTGGAAGGGTTTCCTGAATGGGTGGGAGTTAATTTTTTAAATATATTTTTAAAAATTTGCTAAACGTTTGTCCAGTGATATTGACCATATATGACACCCTCTTAAAAAGGCCAATGATGGGCCAGGAGGGGGTGTGAAGGGGTGGGGCGACAGTTGAGCCATGGGATCGCCAAGAATCGGACTTCCCTAACGCTGGAGTCAAAACTAAAATCCTAGCTGTGTTGTTGAAAAGACTTTACTCCTTGAAAAGAGAGGATTCTAAGCCAGGCTTTTTCAGCCAGGTTTCGTGGAACCCTGGAGTTTCTTGACTGCCCTGGAAGGGTTTCCCAAAATGGGTGGTAGATAATTTTTTATATATTTTTAGAATTTGTTAAACATTTCTCGGGTGATGTGGCCATATGTGGTCATGCCCCCCCTCCTAAAATGGCCAGTGAGGGTCCTTGAGGGGGTGAGAAGGGGAGGAGCCCCAGGTAGACGTGCAGTTATGGTTCCCAACCATATAGTGCCGCATCTGGGGTTTCTCAAAGTCTGAAGAATATTTCAGGGTTTTCCCAATGGTAAAAAAGTTGAGAAAGGTTGCCCTAAGCAGCTGCTCCCCAGCAAACCTCTGTAAATGGAAAGTGTCAGAAGAAAACAGTGTCCATTTCTCAGATACGCTTACCAAAAATACTGAGGACTTTATTAGTGCCCTTTCCTATCCAGTGCTTGTTTTCTTTAAGCGAATATGTAAACAGACATCCTGCTGAATGTCTTTTTGGCCATTGCTGTGGACAATCTTGCTGATGCAGAGAGCCTGACATCTGCCCAAAAAGAAGAGGAAGAGGAAAAAGAAAGGAAAAAACTAGCTAGGTAAATGCTTTGTTTATTGTTTTGTATACAAAAAAGTGCGGGTCGGTTGACTGTAGATAGGAAGAGTCTGTTCAAACAAGAGTTTCTTGTTTGGTATTGTCGTCCCCAGTATGAATCATAGGCTAGTGTCCTGTGGGGAAAAATACCCTTCAGTAGAATATTCAGCTAAGATTACGGCCACGGTCGCTAAATTTTTGTTGAACTACTTAGTCACAAGTGTAACTTTGCTTTAACAGTTTTGCTGTTGTCTATTTATATATACATATGAACTGACCTTTCTGCCATATATTTTGTAATATGCTAGTATGCCAATAAAGATGGATGCATGGATGCATGGATGCATGGATGCATGGATGCATGGATGGATGGATGGGTGGATGGGTGGATGGATGGGTGGGTGGGTGGATGGGTGGGTTTATGGATGGATGGATGGATGGATGGAAAGTTAAGTCTTAGCTGCACTTCTCTAGGAGGCATGCTAGAGTTTTAGAACATTATTTAGTTTAAAGTGTACCTCTAGCTCAGCTGGCCCAGCTAGCACTGTAGAGTAACCGAAGGGGAGGATGGCATAGCAATTCAAGCGAAATTGTTAAACAGATGGCCTAAGTAGAGAAACAAAGCAATCCCTTTTTAGCCATTCATGCTTAGCAGAATTCTTTGTTGGCATTCCTGTCTTTTCGCAAGATGTTTTATGAGCAAGATGCCGACAAAAGTGTGTTGCCAATTCTGTGCACCAAGGCAAGTTGGGGGGGGGGGGGGCTGCGTAGGTTTAAATAAGGTAGGTGGCCGTTGTGCTGCTCCAAGAACAAACACCTGGTCTTTGTCGACAGGATGGGTTATACTTTGCAGCAGGAAGCCCTGTTTTGTATTCCACGAACATGTGCTCTTTTCCCCTTGTCTGTGGCATTATTAGGACAGCTAGCCCTGAAAAGAAGCAGGAGCCTGAGAAGCCGGCTGTGGAGGGGGAGACGAAGGAGGAGAAAATTGAGCTGAAATCGATCACGGCGGACGGCGAGTCTCCACCTTCTAACAAGGTCTGCAGCTTGCTCCCCTCAAGCCGGTACCATTTGTGAATGAACGAATCAACGAAGTAATGAACGCTCTATTCTGTTCGCTTCTCTTTCTGACAGAGCAATGTAGACGAATATCAGCCAAATGAAAATGAAGAAAAGAATCCCTATCCTACCACCGAAACACCAGGTAACTCCCCCTGGCTTCGCTTCCATCATTTTTTTCTTCCCCATCAGCACAAGAGGCTGAGATATTTAAGGCGGTTACTGCTGGATCACAAAGAGATCCGTGTCAACGGATAAAAGTCGTTGGCTATTAATAATCTTGTGAAGGGTCAAATGATATTTGTAGTTATATCAGAGATGTCGGTGGACAGAACTCTAACTCATAATGGGATTCTTCACCCAGTAGAAATGGCATTTTGTCATACTTTATTTGATATATGGTTAGAGTTTGCAGATTCTGTACTGAACATGGTTTTGGTATCTCGAATTCTGGCATCTGAGTAAATCGTGTACATTAGTAGATATACATTTATTTTTATTTTTATTATTATTATTATTATTATTATTATTATTATTATTATTATTATTATTATTATTATTATTATTATTATTATTATTATTATTAAATTCCTTACCCGCCACTCCCAATAAGGCTCATGGCGGGATACAAAATGTGCATAAAACTCCCGATAAGACTTCCCCTTAAAAACTCAACCAAAATTTGCAATTGAAAATAAAATACAAAAAATACATAAGATGCAGCAGAATCTCTGCCCATTCCCCTAATATAAAAAGGAGGAATAAAAGGGGTCAATAGCACCTAAGCCACTGTCCGAATAACTCAAGAGGGGTATAATTCGCCATCTGAATAACCCAAGCGGGGGGCATAGAAGGTATAATGTGCCTGTGGCCACAGGAACAGTCAAGGAGCTATCTAGAGCATTGAAACCCTAACTCTGAGCCCCCCCCCCCATCCCATCTCTAGCTTTGGACATGCTTTCAGCTATTAGAGTTCAAAAGTTATTTATTTTATTGATTATATCTGTAGGCCGCCATTCTCGGCTTGCTGACTCGCGGCAGCTAAAAACAATAAAACATACAGTAAAACAATACAAAAGTTCAGTCAACAAAAACAACCAGAACCCTATCCCCGTCCCCTCCCCTTCATCCCCACACCAATCTGTGAAACCCACCAAATCCCCCATGGGTGATGTACAAATGAGGAACCCCAGAGGAGGGGCAAGATCTTTGGTCAGCCTTACCTCAACCAAAGGCCTGGTGGAAGAGCTCCGTCTTGTAGTTCCTGCGGAACTTTGGCAGGCCCTCAGCACTTCCGGGAGCTCTTTCCGCCAGGCCTCTTCACATTCAGAAGATAGTTATTTTTTATTTATTTATTTATTTAGATTTATATACCGCCCTCCCCGAAGGCTCAGGGCGGTTTACATTAAAACTAGTCAACGATACATGAAACAGTCTTCGTTAAAAACATACAGTAATTAATAACAGTGGTTGTAACCATATAACAGAATAATGTAACAGTATAACAATATAATAAAATAATATAATGATGGAACAGTGCAATACCACAACAGGTCCAGAGCGCTCTGGTGGAGTTCTGGGAGGAAGGGGGGGAGAGGGGGGAGGGGGAGCGGGGGGGGGAGCGGGGGCCCTTCATTTGCTGTTGGTTGTACCTGGTCTCAACCAAATGCCTGGCGGAGGAGCTCCTTTTTGCAGGCCCTGCGGAACTGTTTAAGCTCCGTCAGGGCCCTGATCTCCTCCGGGAGCTTGTTCCACCAGGTGGGGGCCAGGACAGAGAATGCTCTGGCCCTGGTCGAGACCAGGCAGACTTCTTTAGGGCCAGGGACCATTAGCTGGTTGGTGGCGGTGGAGCGCAGGGCTCTTTTAGGGGCATAGTTAGATTCTGAAGAACCGTGCATCTGGTACCAGATTATTCACTTGTATTTTTATTTATTTATATTTGAATTTATATCCCACCATATATATTTTCATAAAGGCAAGATAGAAAATGGGCAAATCATGGACATTTGATCTCCACTAAGGCTACTCGTTATTCTAGATATCTGCCAAGAGTAAAATTATATTACTGACCACAGTTCTCAGAAAACATGTGATCACTCCTTAAAGACAGTAAACACATTTCAAAGTTTGTAGGCGAACACGGAAGATTCTTCCTTAGTGAGCTGAGACCTTACCCTCTGAGATGGACAGGGCCTGCTTTCACTCTGTTGAAAGAACCTTGACAACTAAAAATCTATTGATGAGACAGCTGAGCTTGTGGTGGTCATGGGAGGACCACTTAAACCATTGTGCACATGGACCGTTTATGCACTGGGAACTTCACTGCCCCTGCTTCCATGCAGGAACACAAATAAGGGGCAGATGAGGTGCACCGGGCCAAATGCTCCCCCATATGAGTACAGGAAAAGGTGGGGCAGCCTGCCATGACTAAAACTCCAGCCTGCAGCCTGGCAGGAAACCTCCAGTGCATAAACAGTCATGGTGATGCTCAGCCTGTAGTGAGTTGCGTGTGCCTGCCACTGCTTGGCTTTTGGCATTCTTGAAGAAATCTCATGCGGTGCTGCCCATACTGGGCTGCAACAGTGTGTGCATACCACGACTGTAGCCATGGCCATTGTGCCTCCGGGGGGGTTGTGAGCCAGGGTACTCCAGTGGCTTGGAAGGAAATTCTTATTCAGTGATGAACACACAGATCAGCCTTAGAGAAAGCTCTGCCTGCCTGCATTGGTTCTCCCTCTCTGAAACTGGAAAGAGTCCAAGGATGAATCATATTAAGTAATCATCTAAGGATGAATCATGTTAGGATTGTAAACACCTTTGCCTGTAACAGCGCTATAGAAAAGATGGACAGTATCTGAAACACCTTCTAAGTGTGCCTCTGCATGCAAAGCAAGTGTTTAAAGAACAAATGCTGAGACCTGTGTTATTTTTCTGCCATTTTTTAAAAACCAAAAGTAGCCTCAGCAGATTTGCACTGCGAGCAGGGGAAAAACCATGAAGGCTGATTAACCCATTCCGTTCTGGATAGTTTTTCAGCTCAAAATTCAACCAGCTGCTTTTTTGTTAAAAAAAAAGAAAGATATAGAGTGTAACTATAGAGCGTGATGTATAGAGTGTGACGTATGAGGAAAGGTTGGGGGAACTTGGTCTGTTTAGCCTGGAGAGGAGAGAGGGGATCTAATAACCATCTTCAAGTATTTAAAAGGGTGCCATATGGAGGATGGAGCGGAGTTGTTTTCTCTTGTCCCGGAAGGACGGACCAGAACCAATGGGATGAGATTAATTCAAAAGAAGTTCCGTCTAAACATCCAGAAGTTCCTGACAGTTAAGAGCGGTTTCTCAGTGGAACAGGCTTCTTCAGGAGGTGGTGGGTTCTCCATCTTCGGAAATTTTTAAGCAGAGTTTTCTCGTTAATCTTCTTTTGCTGTCTTCAGACGTCAGTGCTCTCCAGGGGCTTATAATACCTCCTCTCTACCTTGCCCTCTATTCTCCTGTGGCAGCCTCCTTTGGGCAGCCTCAACAGGATTTTGTTCAGCAGGAAAACAATAATAATGAATATGATGATGGTAGTGATGCATTCAACAAGAGCAGACAATCTAGCTCAACCTTTCTCAACATTTCTACCATTGAGAAACCCTTGAAACATTCTTCAGGCTTTGTGCAACCTGTGGTGCAATCGTGCAGAATATGGTCGGGAAGCAAAGCTGTGAACACGCCCACCCAGGGCCCCTCCCCTTCCCACCCCCTTGAGGCCCATCATTGGCCATTTTGAGAGGGGAGGAGCGGTTGACATCATATATGGCCGTATCACCCAAGAAATGTCTAACACATTTTTGAAATATATTAAAAATTATTTAACTGCCACCCATTCAGGAAACCCTTCCAGGGCCATCAAAAAACCCTGGTTGAGAAAGCCTGGTGTAGCTCAAGCACAGATCTTACAAACCGAAGGTTGTAGGTTTCTTTATTGAGTCAATACATCTCGTGTTAGATCTTCTTGCCACCTTCAACTTTTCCAATATTATGGTCTTTTCCAGAGAGTCTTGTCTTCTGATAACGCATCATACGTTAGCCTCAGCAGCATATAAGAAGCAATTCTTCTTCTTCTTCTTCTTCTTCTTCTTCTTCTTCTTCTTCTTCTTCTTCTTCTTCTTCTTCAGTGTATTCCTTCTAGCTTCCAGGGAGAATTCAGGCTTGACTTGATCTAGACCCCGCTATGGTGCACAAATGGAAAGAATGCTCCCCAAAGGTCATGCCTGAACATTTAGCAAAAACCTCCTGAGATTACTTTGAGCTGATTTCCTTCAGTAAAGGGAGGTGGGGAGAAGTCCATTTCATTGCAGGGAGGACTGTTTTTCTTCTTTCTGTGCCATTCTTCTGTTATTGAGTTCTTGATTCAGGAATGAGCTGGAGCATCTAAAATTCTTTTTTAATTCCTGTAAAGAAAAATCAAAATAGACAAACAGTGGACAGGTAGTCACTATGGAATTATGGACAGAATCCAACAAAGCATGCTTTGGGGATTATTGGCAGGTCCCCACCGTCTGTAAGATATAACCATTTTCTGGATCATCTTGTAGCTTTTCTGTTTAAATAATTATCCAAATGTGTTTTCCTTAAATATATTGTTGTTGGTCTGGGTCCAAAACTTTTGCAGGTGCCTGAAATCCTCAAAGTGTTCTTTCAAACCTTCTCTGTATTCCTACAGGCCATCCAAGAGCCCTTCTTGGCGTTTCTTCCTTGAGGGCTAGGCACAGATCTCCACAGTGCCTGAAGCGCTTTCTTAAGAGCTCGGTTCAAGAGTTTTAGCTTTGTCTATCACCTTTAATTCTCTCTCTCCCTCTCCCGAATTCTAAAATAGCAACTGTTCCAAGGATTTATTTCAGTCTCTTGTTAGGACAAAAAGTGGCCATCCTCAGGGAATGTTCTGTGTGGTGTTAATTTGTCTAGGGGGAGAAATACTCCAGGACAGGTGTTACCTTGTTCAGATTGCATGAATCGCAGCAATGGAAGGAGTTGCAGGTTGTCTGCCCACCTGCCCTATCTCCACTCTTTCTAAGGGATGACTTTGCCAGCTAAAACAATAGGAGAACAAATGTAGGACAGCAAGGTGTTGGGATGCCCTTCTGTTCCAGGTGACCACAGCTTACAGACCAAGCCATGTAGTACAGGGAATCATAGAACTTGCCCAGCATTCTGTAGGTACTTTCGCATACGTTGAATTTTATTTATTTAGGATTAGGTGGGATTTGGGATGGGGAGGAACCTCAGTGGAATATATTGCTATGAAGTCCATCCTCCTAAGCGGCCACTTTCTCCAGGGGATCTCTGTCATCTGGAGAAGAGCTATAATTCCAGGGGACCTCCAGGTCCTACCTGGACGACTGGCATCCCTAGACTTCAACCTGTAACTTGGCTTCAATATCAGCGCCCAGTGTTACTTATCCAAGCGTATGGAGGAAAAAATATAGATAATCAAAGGTAGGTACATTCTGTAATGTCTATCCATCATGTAGTAGTATGTACACAGGGATTACAAAAGGTCTATTCTCACATTATTTGCACTGTGGAACATTTAGCATCTCAGTTCACCCAGCCTCTGAGTCAATCCAGAAAGCTACTTTTGATTGGCAGTATAAAAACTAAACATTATCTCTTCCAGGAGAGGAGGAAGAAGAAGAGCCTGAGATGCCCGTTGGCCCCCGTCCTCGCCCAATGTCTGAACTTCACCTCAAAGAGAAAGCAGTGCCAATGCCAGACGCCAGTGCTTTTTTCGTCTTCAGCCCCAGCAACAGGTATTTTGAGGTTGCTGCTTCCCTGCATGCTCTCCAGGTGTGAAAAGAATAACAGAAGGCTTGCGCCTATGAAAAACAGGCATTTTGTGCAGTGTCCTGTCTTCAGTGGGAAGTTGGTTCCATGCAGACCACCTGGTACACCTTTACTGTAGGGAAGCTCATGCCACTGTCATTGATCTGGGAGACCTTAAATCAGGGGTAGTCAAACTGCGGCCCTCCAGATGTCCATGGACTACAATTCCCATGAGCCCCTGCCAGCGAATGCTGGCAGGGGCTCCTGGGAATTGTAGTCCATGGACATCTGGAGGGCCGCAGTTTGACTACCCCTGCCTTAAATCATAAAGAGCATCAAGATTTTGGAAACAGAAAAATAGCAAGCCAGTTCAGTGCTCTGTGAAGAAAAACACCTTCCTGGTGCATCAACTGGTGGAGGCAGAAGCAGTATTTAAGCCAGTATAACCTCTCTGATCTCTATCAGTGTAATAATGAAGGTTACACACAATGTAAATAGTGATTATGCAAGACATGAAATACCAGAAAACTAAAACCAAAAGGAGGAATGTGCATCCTATGTTAAGTTCCCAGTTAAAAAAATTAAGAATTATGGCCAATATAGTCTCTTCTAAATGTCTAGGTTTAGGAGTCAATTTTCTGATCTCAGTCGCCATTTGTAATCTGTTCAGAATAGAACAACCCCAAATGACTATTGATGTGGTCACCGAACACGTAGTAGTTGTCCGGTGCCTCCATACCATAAACAGATCAACAGCTGACATATGGGCCCCCACAAGGAGAGGAGCAGACTGCCTGATAAAACAGTCTATATCTCCATAGACGAGAGTTTTAGGAAAATGCATTAAAATACGAATTTTTTTAAAAAGTAGTTGTAGCAGTAATATGCTTGTATGGTGGGAAGGAGCACTGGCCATCAAACTTTTGAAAGATTTCAGTCTTGGTACTATATAGCACTGGTCCCCAACCTTTTTCAGGCTGGGGACAGGGGGGTGGGAAGAGGGAGGCCTGGGGACCGGGGCGGAAGCTCTTCCTCTCCCCCCTCCCCGATCCCTGGGCCTCCCTCTCCCCTGAGCTTGAGCGATTCGGCTGCTGAAGCCGGCACCCATGCCTCCCTCCCCCCCGCCGTGGCCCGGTATTGAGGGCTCCACGGCCCGGTACCAGACCAAAGCCCAGGGGTTGGGGAACACTGCATATATAATTCATGGGGAGGAGAGAGATGGACTTTAGCCTACATGTAACACCAAACCAAAGTTTGGCATTACATAAGTGAACCTTGCTTGTATATGTTTTTTTCTCTCCCTCCTCTCTGCTCATGCTCCAGTTCCCTCCATTCTGCAGCAAATTCTAGTGTGACGTTGCGCCCAAACATGTACGCCAATTGGAAACCATGACGGAACCGTTGTTTCGAGTCTATTTAGGAGGACAAGAACAAGCCACAGTTTGACAGTTGAGATGTAACTGCAAAGCTTGACCAGGAAACCTATAGGGAATTAAGAGCGCATGAAGGGAAGAGAGTCAGATGAGGAGGAAGTGTGTGAGCTTCAGGATAAAAAACCAATAGTATGGACATTATATTTAAAGCAGGCAATGGTGAGATGGGTCTCAACTGCTGGGAAAGAAGATACTGATAATCAATAATCTTTCTGTCTTCCAATTCTCTTCTCAGACTTCAGAGAGTCATTTCAGCAACCAACCATATCTTAGTCTGCTCCTCTTTAATGCTAGGTCGGTACTTTAAAAATCCATCCATCATCCATGATTTCATTTGCGAAGAACAAGCCAGTCTTGAGAGACCTGGCTGGATAAATCAAGGGGGACAATGTGGACCCGCTTATTTGCTGATATTCTATTCAGGATGATTATAGGGAAGCTAGAATGGGGAGGTGTTTTTTTTTTAATGTCTCCCTTATCAACCGTAAAATCAATGGATTGAGGAGGATATAAGTCTGCTTAGCATATGTCCCACCCAAGGTATATTTTGTATTATTTTTCTTGATTCTCAGCACATGAAGTTAACTGGGGGAGGGCATCTGTTGACAGACGGACCACTCTGATGACCATCATTTGGACCGATATGACCAGAGGAGATCTTGAACATGGAGCTAAAACACCTCTGGTTTCAATTTTCCTGTACGGAGTAGCGGGTTGGACTAGACCAGGGGTAGTCAAACTGCGGTCTTCCAGATGTCCATGGACTACAATTCCCAGCGTTAGCTGGGAGGGGCTCATGGGAATTGTAGTCCATGGACATCTGGAGGGCCGCAGTTTGACTACCCCTGGACTAGACGGCCTGTATGGCCCCTTCCAACTCTATTATTCTACAGAGCTGACGAGTGAGGTCTTCATGGCTGCCGTATCGACATTTATTTTGGAAATATGTAATCTGCTTCTTGTACAAATATTCCAGCATGAGAATAATAAAATACAATTTAAATATCAAAATATTATAAAACAGCACAACACCCTTCCCCACATTTTACTCCTAAACAGATCATCAGCATTTGGCTCCTTAAGCAAATAAAAAGTTGTCTAAAAAGAGCATAGTTGCCCCTCTAAACAGGATGAGCCCTCATATCTGATGTGTTTAGGATGGCCAAGAATCCCATGGGCCATTTATTGGGCACCACATGTGAGGTTTTGTTCTAAGTAAGTCAATCGTGATGCATGGCTGAGGAACCCATTATAAGTTCTGTGGTCATACTTAGATCAATATTTGGTTAAGATTAGGGCTTTGGCACATAGTGGCCTGTGCAGAGCTGGTGGATCTACTAAAAATGATCCAGCACCTCAGGCTTAGGGACCAAATAGTGCAGGGGTAGTCAAACTGCAGCCCTCCAGCATTCGCTGGCAGGGACTCATGGAAATTGTAGTCCATGGACATCTGGAGGGCTGCAGTTTGACTACCCCTGAAATAGCGTTTAGGCAGCCTGATCTTTAGCTGATCTGGCTGGCATTGCTGTTAAAGCCCTGGCACTGTCTTGACCAAATAGCAAGTATCCTCTGTGTGCAGAACTCCCGCTGTGTAGCAAAAACTCTGTGTGTAGCATCCAGGCATGTAAGTGCTGTGTCTACCTATAGTCTGAGGTGGTAGGACGTGAATTAGGCCTCTGAAAACGAAGAGAGCTGTCAAACGTGGCATGGTCTTAATTTTCTCCAACACTGTCTGATGGATAAGGTTGTGTCTTTCCCTTCTCTCTTTCTCTCTGCAGGTTTCGGGTCCACTGCCATCGCATCGTTAACAATAACATTTTCACCAACCTGATCCTCTTTTTCATCTTGCTCAGCAGCATCTCTCTGGCAGCTGAGGACCCTGTCCGTCACTCCTCCGTTAGGAACCAAGTATGCCTCCCACCCTCCCTTCCGTGCTCCTCCGAAGCTGGTTCAGAACAAAGTTCAGCAGGCCAGATTAGGGAAACCCAACCTGCCCTACCCCTATCAATCCGGGGAAAAAAATTCTGTGTAGATATACTTAACCTCCATTGCTGTGGAAGTCTGTGTCTCAAATTCTGTGCGCTCTGTGTGCAATTGAAGTACATTTTTTTTGCATATTTTCTTGGTCTAGTTTTGTCCTGCTTCTGAAATTCAGGATTTATTTCAGTAAGGCTTGCATGGCAAGAGAAGAGAAAAGGGAGGATATAGAGATCGCTGTTGTGTGGTTCTCCATGTTTCCTGGGAAATGGTTATCACCTGAACTTTTTTCTAAAGCAATGAGAGCTAGAAATGGCTTGCTTGTTTCACTTTTGAGGAAGCCGGGTTCCATGATGAATATTCAGCTTCCCCCGTGCATGATAGACGAACAGGATGGCTTGCAATTATCAGAAAGAGGAGAATTTGGTTCTCTTCACAGTCAACAAATCACTGGTGGAAATCCAGTTTGCCTGTGTTTTGAAAAAGTCAAATTTTGTTAATTTCAAACCACAGAATTGGAATCATGTCAACTGAGCCTCTTTTAGCATTAGGAGATTTGGTCCAAAGAGGCTGAAAAGTTTACGCAGTCCTTTATACCAAATGTTATTTAAATACCTCTTTTAGGGCCTTTCCTTTTTTTGAGCTCCGTGAAAAGCACATTTTTACTCAACGTTCAAATGCCACAGCATGAGCTCTCTGTACACGTGTCACCAAATGGGCCAGGTTTGTAAATTAAAACAAAAACAAAAACAGGGCAGAAGCTGCAGTGGCATTGGTAGATTTCAGGTGTCTTCTTGCAGTCTTCCTTCAACCAGGCAATTACTTGGTGAATAGAAGATAGACATCCTATTATGGGACACTTGAGCCACTGTGGCTATTAATGAAAAACTTTACAGACTCTGTAGTTCCACTGACTTGCCCAATGCTGTTCAGTAGAAGAGGCAGCAGTATGGAATTCAAAGAGAAGCATGTACAGAGGTATTTTCTCCTGTGAAGTCAATGGTAAGTTAGCAGGCCTCCTGGGCCCATTCTGCACATGTTGTATAATGCACTTTCAATGCACCTTAGAAGCAGATTATCCTGTTCCGCACAGGAAAATCCAGCTGCAAAAGCACTTTGAAAGTGCATTATCCTATGTGTGCAGAATAGGCCCTGATTCTCTGTGTGCATCAACATATATTCGGACCTCTCACTTGGAACTCCTCTTCTTTATTATTTGCATCAACAGACTTTTCTGTTGTAGAACGCCTTTGAGAAAAGGTGCTACTTATAAATTAGCAATTTTTGTGCCGTTTGGCATTATTCTTACAAACCAAGTAACAGAGTCAGGAGAATTACACAATAAGATTCATTTCGGACTGACAATGGGAGAATTGAGTGATCCACTTAGGAAATTAGCATTGTAGGCCACTAGTTTGCTATGTGCATGGACCTTTGTATGTGGGAGAATACTGCAACATATAATCATTCAAAATACTTGTAGGCATAGAACCCTTCTCCACGACGAGCTAATTTCCAGTGTGGAGAGATTTTTCCTATGGAGGATTAGTTGATCGCCTCGCACCCACACCCATAAGCTGAACCCTAAAGTGGTACAATCCAGACACAAGCTTTTCTACCTTGCTGAGAACTCCAGGCTAAAGAGTAGCCCTCGTGCTGGGTTCCTTTGTTGTTAACCTCGGGCTGGTTGTTAACCTTGGGCCGGCATTCCCAAAGCGATCCAGTTCTTCGGGCAGCCTTTTCGTTCCATTTTGGGGTGGGTTTGTGTCAGGTTTAAACTATTTAAATGGAAATAAACATGCTGTCTGATTTGCAGCCTGCTGTAAACGGGCTATAGATGCAGGTGTTCCTATGGCACACGCTTTGCTGAATGCGGAAGACATGCATCGATCCGTTTTCCGCTTAGATTGCCATCCCAGACACTTTGGCATCCTCATGCTGCTCTGGGGATGGAAAACAGCTGCAAATCCAACATCACCAGAGTGTTAGACCAGTCTCTGTGCAGTTTCTCGTGATGGGCACAGCTGGTCGACATCCCTTCTGAATGTAGCCCATGGAGAGCCACTCGTAGAACAGTTTGATACCCAAACCCCAGCAAAAGCCCCATACTTCTTATAGAATCCTAAACTGATGTTTCACTAGAAAGCTTCTTGTCTTCAGAAATGTGATGCACATCGCTAAAGTTACAACTCATCACTTTTCACTTGGCTGCCACCCTCAAATTAATTTCAGGTATCCCGATAATGTCAGTGACCCTGTACAGGAGTGACCTGTAGGGTTAATTTGGCCAGCGCTCTGGACCACACCGTTTTATGTTCCATGTAAATCAGGGGTAGTCAACCTGTGGTCCTCCAGATGTCCATGGACTACAATTCCCATGAGCCCCTGCCAGCAAACACTGGCAGGGGTTCATGGGAATTGTAGTCCATGGACATCTGGAGGACCACAGGTTGACTACCCCTGATGTAAATGATTCGCATTGTCAGTTTGGGTGAATGAGGAACACAGGATAACTTTAGATCTGACTTAGATTGGCGCAGTTTAGAGCAATTCCACTGAGCGGTATGAAGAACCTTCAGACTTCATGGGTGCTGCGCTAAGAAATAGCCCAGCCGGGTGCTCTTTATTGGCACTGGCACTGAATTTGGGCCACAAAGCTTAAAGCTGGGAGGAAGGATCAATTGGCTGATTCTGTGAAGGCTCAAGGGGGTGGCCGGTTACAGTGGATGAGCGATTGGGATGTGAGTGTCCTGCATAGTGCAGGGGGTTGGACTAGATGACCCATGAGGTCCCTTCAAACTCTATGATTCTATGGGTGACACAAAATCCCTCCCTGCTTTGGTTAATGATTGCTCCCTAGCATACCTTTACACATGTTCTGTCCAATTGGCTTTTCACTTTGCGATGGGACGAAATATCTGCTCTTCCCTTAGAGCAGGGGTAGTCAAACTGCGGCCCTCCAGATGTCCATGGACTACAATTCCCAGGAGCCCCCTGCCAGCGAATGCTGGCAAGGGCTCCTGGGAATTGTAGTCCATGGACATCTGGAGGGCCGCAGTTTGACTACCCCTGCCTTAGAGACTATAGCTCCGTGAGGTTTAATCAAACTAGCTGCGGAGGGAAGCCAAGAGGAACACAATCGCAAATTGCAATTGGAACAGTGTCGTTAACAACGCTCGGTGAATAGGGGATGTGGCTGCTAACACAGAGCGGTTTTGGCATCCCGCTTGTGTATAGTCAAACACTCTCGACACTTAACTGCGCAATTCCTGCTCATTTCAGTAGGAATCACAACAAGCCTCGTGGCCTGATCCTAGCCGTATTCACTTGCAAGAAAGTCCCCCCCAATTTGCCTTTCAAGCAAGTAAGCCGAAGATTGCCTTTTCTCTTGAAGGAAGTTCCAACCTGGATAGCCCAAGCAAGCCGGATGCTATTTATCTATTTATCTCAGAAGCTAAACGGGGTCAGCCCTGGCTTGACCTTCAAAGGATGACCTTCAAGGAATACCAGGCTTGTGACGGGGGGCAAGCAATGGCAGACCACCTCAAACCTCTCCTGCCTAGCAGCCAGACAATCTTGGGATCTCCCAGCTGTATTGCACACATGCCATAAATACTTAGAGGAAAGAAAATGCAGAGGCACAGATCCTTGGCTGTCTCTTAAGTCGGTGGTCCCCAACCCCCGGTCCGGGGACTGGTACCGGGCCGTGGATTAGTTGGTCCCGGGCCGTGGCTCCTCCTTGTCCTCCTCCCCAGCTGCTGCCTTGGGGGCTGCCCTGCCACTCTGCCGCCGGCTCACCTTTGGTGCTCTCCAGTGGCCGCCATGGCTTGGGCTCCCCCTTGGCATGGCACTGCGCAGCTGCTGCTGGCAGCGCCCCCCAGTGGGCAGTGGGAATTTAGGGGCACCGGCAGGAAAGCAAGTGGAGCAGGGGCCCAGCCAGCGGCGGCAACATCCCTCGGCAAAAGACTACCCCCCCCTCCCGGGCCTCAGTAAAATTGTCAAGCGTTGGCCAGTGATAAAAAGGTTGGGGACCACTGTCTTAAGTGACAGCAAGACAGGATTCTTTCAGTGGTTATTGTGCTGCTTCGTGCAGGAAGCTGAGGTCAATTAGCAGGTAGATGGTTCTTGTTCTCTGTAATAACAAGAACAGCAGCTGCCGTTAAATCTGTTGCAAGAGACAAGTGCAACAAACTTGAATGGGGGATAGTTATAGGGCAAAGAGCTGCATGTTCTTGACTAGAAATCCATGTATTTGGGGAGGGGGGGATGTGGAGTTTAATCTGGGCAATGCTGAAAAACGTCTCTCCGTGGAGAGGGGGACGCTGTCTTGCCATGAAAATGTGCGGGGATGCAATAGTGAATGAAGAACGGTGCTGTTTAAATGTGCTGCTCATAGCCTGCCCATCGCCTTCACCTTGATGTTGTTGCAGAACTCCCTTTCCTGCTGCACCCTCCCCCCCCCCCCGGATATAGCAGCTGTGCTTTTCAGTTTTGAATTGTGACTGGCTCTTGCAGTGATCACTCACGGGTGTCCCTCCCCTTTGCCTCCTGTTCCCTTTTTGTTTTGCAGATCCTCTTTTATTTTGATATATTTTTTACTGTCATTTTCACCATTGAAATTGCTCTGAAGGTAAAAGCCCCCATCTTCTCTTCCATCCTCTTCTCACTCATGAGCTGACTAGTTCTCTGCTGCTGTCTGTCGCTAACACACACAACTTGTTTGTCTCTCAGTCGTGCTGAGTTAACCACTAACCCAATTGTGCTTATTTTTCAGATCCTAGGCAATGCAGATTATGTCTTCACTAGTATCTTTACATTAGAAATTATTCTTAAGGTAACCAATCTGAGCTATGCACTCTTCTCTTTCACCTTCTCTTTTGTCTTCTGTGCCAACACCCCCCTCCCAATGTTATCTCTATAGGCAGGGTAGGCCTTGAAAGCTCCCTGTGTCTGTCCTTAAAATTCATTCCACTTTGGCATTAAAATCCTATCGGTAGCTAGAGTCCTTAAGTTCCCTGCCATGCAAGTGTATCAAACTAGAGAAAACAGGAAGCTCAAGAAATGGCATGGGCTTCTTTAGAGCTCAGCGTTTCTCCCCCGTTTCCGGCATTAAGTCCTAGGAGAAAAATAAGGGCTGGTTTTTGTACCCTGCTTTTCAAAGCCTGAAGTAGTCTCAGAGCAGCTTACAATCGCCTTCCCTTCTTCTCCCCACAACACACACCCTTTGAGGTAGGTGGGACTGAGAGAGCTCTGATAGAACAGCTCTGACGGAACTGTGACAAGCCTAAGGCCACCCAGCTGGCAGCAGGAGGAGAAGCGAGGAATCACATCCCGCTCGCCAGATTTGAGGCCGCCACTGGCACCACGCTAGCTCTATTTAGTCACTTTGAAAACAATTAATTTTTGTAGCAAGCTTTTGCTATGCAAAACATGCCCTAAATTAGCTGGAAACTAATTGTGTGAGGGCTTGCAGAAGAAAGAGAGAGGAGGACCACAGATAGCCTGTTCCCTTCCCCATAGCTCATTAGGTGTCCTTACTATTTTGTCTGGTTCTTTTGTAGTCCAAGCAGGATCAGACTTGTATCATTTTGGCCCACTTGGGCAATCAAAGTGCTGCCAGTCAAAGCGACCCAAGATGGGGTTGATATGTTTGTTGATGCTCAGTGCCTGGAACTACAAGACCAGGGGAGCTTGGAGGCCCATGAGATTCTCATAGTTAGCACAGAATGACGGAGGAACGGCCTACGGTGCATGTTGCCGAGGGTAGCTGTTTTGTTGTTATTACAACTATTATCATTATATTTACAGGCCACCTCTCTCTGCAAGTGGTCTCTGGGTAGCTTACAACCTAATTGAAACATTCATCATCAATTAATTAAGACATTCGTTAGTCTGTGGTAGAACAGCAGCAGACCTTGCATTCTACAGCAGTGGTCCCCAACTCCCGGTCTGCGGCCCAGTGGCGGGCCGCGAGAGGTTCGGCAGCGGGCTGCGGCTCCTTCTCCCCGCCGCGCATGCGAGGGGGGGCCGAGTCAGCCTCTCCCCCCAACCCCTTGGCAACGGGCCACAACCTGAAAAAGGTTGCGGACCACTGTTCTACAGAACCCAGGTATCAATATCCCCCTCTTCCCAAGGTCCATGTTCTCCTTCTACCCCTGGAGTCATAATTACCGTTGCATGACTCCCAAGTGGCTACACGATTAACACGCTATATAACAGGGGTAGTCAACCTGTGGTCCTCCAGATGTCCATGGACTACAATTCCCCTGCACATGCTGGCAGGGGCTCATGGGAATTGTAGTCCATGGACATCTGGAGAACTACAGGTTGACTACCGCTGCATTTTAACATTTAGACAGCAGACAAAACAGGCTCGTCTGCATGGTGCGTATTTTTCTGAAATTTTTGGTATTTTAAACAGTGATAACCAAGGACAACTTTGGCTTTCTGCATAAAGTTTGTTCACTGAGGAGTTTCTTTTCTTCCAAGCTTCTCCTAAGGGCTATATGGAAAGATAATAATGTCATCTTTATCAACAGTGGGACCACCAAGGCCATGTTCTTTGAATAGTGCTCACTGTCAAAGCTCTAATGTTGCACCATTTAAAGGTGTACCAGCCTTCCTCAACTTTTTTACCATTGAGCACCCCCTGAAGCATTCTTCAGGCTTCTAGGAACCCCATAAGTGGTTCGATCGTGCAGAATATAGTTGGATTAGAGTCCGCTGTTCTTAACCAGTACGCACCACACTGGCTCTTACCCAAAGGCATGGAGAAATGCATGGGTTGTGCCTGGAGTCTCCAGCCCAGTAGTACAAACAGCACCTCTGGGGACATTTAGGGTTGATAAAATGGCATGGGGGGGGCACAGCCCTTTCCTTGCACACCTTGGCAGCCTAGTCCAAATCAGGTACATGGGAACTGATCCCACAACGGGTATCTGATTGTTACACATAGATTCAACCTGATGTGTGAATTGGCCACTGGACTGGAGAACATCTTCCAAGAGCAAAATCTGCTCAGCATTTGAGGCAGGTACCAAGAATGACTAGAATTGTTTCTTGCACCTCTTTAATGTCCTCCTCAAATAAAGTGAAGGAGGAAAAGGACTCTATTCAGCTTATACGCAAGAGATGAGCCCCCGTTTGGTAGAGTGGAATTTTCTCCTCTTTTCTTGCAAAGGGTAGTTGTGTTTCCCATTCTGACAGTGTGTTCCAAGCTGTAAAGTTGTTTTTGTTTTGGAATACATCTGTTTAGACTAGTGTTAGCATTCTTTTCACAGAGGCATATTTTAAACCTCATCCCACATCTGTGGAGCCAGGAACAACTTACAAAGGACATAAGCAGAATCCCATCTAGATGTTTTCCTAGGAACCATTTTACTTACGATGTGAATACATTACAGGTGTAATAGTGAAGGACAAGCATGAACGGAAGTTCAGGGAACCCAGGGAGTCGTGCTCCATGAGGGGGTCACTCTTAGGTGCTTTTCAAGTTCTGTCCGCACACTGTTCTCCATTATCCCCTACAATAAACAGAACCACTGTGTTGGTGCTGACTGTATAATCACAGTGAACTAGAAAGGAAACATAATTATCCCAAATGCTTTCATTCTTCAACCATGTTACCTACCCCACGGGGACCAGCTGAGCATTAATGAGTGTCACACAGAGTGCTACATGTGAGAAGATTGTGCTTGTTTCACTGACCTAGTGGAAAAGTTGCTACCCACCAGCTTCCCCCAGCAAATATACCACCTTCTACTTCTACTGAAACTTAACTGAGCCCCCCACATTCCAATTTCAATGGTTTCTCCTCCTTCCCTTTAAGATTGCCATACAAAAATGAGAGCTCCAAGAGGCATCTTTACTTCCTTTGTTATGGCAAGAACCCTCCCTTCCCGTAATCCCTTAGTATAAATTCTGCTCAAAGGAGCAGCGTTTATACTTCCTTTCTGATTTCTGCCTGATGGTTGGTTTGTTAGTTCTTCCTGATGTCATTTGGGCTTTTGGTGACATAAGTTTAATTTATTCCCCACTCTCATCAGCACGTTTTTTTAATACAAAAAATAAGAAATACCACAGATAAAACTGACCGGAAACAACTGGGTTCTCCCGCCTAACTGGATCCATTCCGCACACGTTAGATAATGCACTTTCAATGCACTTTAGAAGCAGATTTTCCTGTTCTGCAGAGGAAAATCCAGCTGCAAAAGAACCCTGAAACTGCATTATCCAACGTGTGCGGAATGGGCCCTGGTTGCAGGAATGTGTGCCTCGAATAAAGGCAGTTTGTTCTTCAACTCCCAGCAAGTGTTAGAGAATTCTTAGACATAATGTATGTATTCATATGTAAGGAGCAGTGCTCAATTCCCTTGTTGCAGGGAATGATTTCCTTATAGCAATCAAATGGGTAGCTGTGTTGGTCTGAAGTAGCACAACAAAAATAGAGTCCAATAGCACCTTTAAGACCAACAAAGATTTATTCAAGGCGTGAATTTATTCAAGTGCATGTGGATGCACTCGAAAGCTCACGCCTTGAATAAATCTTTGTTGGCCTTAAAGGTGCCATTGGACTCTATTTTTGTTGTGCTTATAGCAATCTGTGAAGGAAAAGGAAACTTGTTTTCATTTTGCCCCATCTTCTAAGCAGAAAATCAAAACCTGCGGGTTCTCTGGAAAGGCGGCAGGGAAGGTGTCTAAATAAATAAACAGCAGGCAGGATTACTCCTTGGTCCTGTTGAGTGATGTGCCGACCAGATAACCCAGGAACGAAGAAGGGGACTTCAAACTATCCTTCAGTAACAGCAGTGCAAATCATTTAATGACAGCCAGTGGGAGCCCGAGAACCAGAACAAAAGATCACCATCGTGAATTTCCTGCATTGTGCAGGGGGTTGGACTAGATGACCCTGGAGATCCCTTCCAACTCTGTGATTCTACATCTTCCCATGTGACAAAAAGAAGGCTCTGTGGTTGGAAGGAAGTCCTACCAGTTGATACTGCTCCTTGAAGGAAAATGTTACATTTGAAAGAACCCCGTATTGCTTCAATGCAGAGAATGTGACTCAGTTACGGCTTCCGATCTTGAAGAGATTGCCCTTTTATATTCAGACCCATCCCCGTTACCAATCTTGGTGAACATCAGGCTGGAGATAACTTATCTGCAGATACAGAGCTCCATTTTCTTATGGGGGAAAAAAAAAAAACAATGTGAAGAGACTTAGCTTGATTGTTTAATAAATTAGACTGTTAAAATCATACTATAAAAATCCAGTAAGGGTATCATTCCACTCAAAGCACTAGTGAGATTGAAACATTATAAAAGCCCTCCTAAAAACTAAAAGGAACTGGACCTCACAGCCCTTTCTCCGGAGGCCATCCCACAATTATAATGTCACCACTGAAAAGGCCCTGTTAAATTTCGGCCTCCTCAGTCCCATGAAAGAAGCTACATTCTATTAGTACCGAAAGCAGGTAAAGCACCCGCTAAAACGGGATACAGCCAAAGTCTGTAAAATAATCTAAAACAGGGGTAGTCAACCTGTGGTCCTCCAGATGTCCATGGACTACAATTCCCATGAGCCCCTGCCAGCAAACGCTGGCAGGGGCTCATGGGAATTGTAGTCCATGGACATCTGGAGGACCACAGATTGATTACCTCTGATCTAAAGCATCTACACTCTGTTACTAAGCATGCTCTTTGCATTTTCTGTATGTTGTATCTTAAAAGGAAAAGAGTTGCTGTCCATTGCAGATCTGCAGCTGTTCCTTAGAGGGGCCGGGCACTAGTCTGCAACCCTCCCTTGCATATGTTCTTTCTTTCCGAAAGCTCTCTTAACGACCTCCTCCTTGCATCTCATTTCTGTGAGAGTCTGGAATCGACATTCTTCAGCTCCATGTTCTATCACCCCCCCCCCTAAGCTTGCTCTGAGTGGTGGTGCCCGGGCATGTGCTAACGGCAAAGTTTGTTTGTGTCTTCATGTGACCCCTTGCAGATGACGGCTTACGGAGCTTTCCTTCACAAAGGATCCTTCTGCAGGAACTACTTCAACATCCTGGACCTGCTGGTGGTTAGCGTTTCTCTCATCTCCTTTGGGATCCAGTGAGTGACCCATTTTCCGCTGGGAAAGATCTGTTGTCCACGGGGGAGCTGGACAGTTTCTGGGAGGCCATGTTGTCCGCAGTATAATTTTGTTTCACTTTGCCGGGATGTTGCTGCTCGCTGCCGTTGATTTATTCGTAGGCAGCCTTTCTTGCTGGGACTCAGTGTGGATCGCAAAATTGAGCAGTGCAGTAGGGACGAGAGATAAGAGACAGGAGGAACATTATAAGAAAATTGGAACCTAAAGTCAGAAAACGATGCAATAAAAACAGTTTAAGACGCAGCGTAAGGAATGCAAAGGCTAGATTGCAGAAATTTTAAAAAACGTGTCGTTAAAAGCAGGAAATGCATACAATAAAGAGTGCCATGTTTTATCTATTTAATTAATGTTTTAGTTCCATTTCTGGGCCATTGCTCCTGGTCGGCTGGCCCGCAGCAGCTTACAACATATCGTCATAGTAATAAAACAACCTTTACAATAAAAACAGTTCACTTCCTAAAAAGCCCAACCACTCTCACACCAATCTGACCCTCCCCCTGCCCCCCCACCCCACATCTGCTGTTACTCCAGGGGAAATGGCACAGTTGGGCACATCAGAGGAAGAGCTAGATCTTTCTCTTTCTACCCAGCCTCAACCAAATGCCTGGCAGAAGAGCTCTATCATGCAGGTCCTGCAGAACTTTACAAGCTCCTTCAGGGCCCTCAGCTCTCCTGGGAGTCGAGGCCAAGCAGATATTGTGTGGACCAGGGACCTCCAGCCTATCTGGTATTCAACTGGCAACCAATGCAGCTGCTTCAGCACTGGCTGGATATGGGTGTCCTAGTAAGAACCCCAGTTAGCTGCATTTTGCACCAGCTGTAGTTTCCGGGTCACAGACAAGGGAAGGCCCACATAGAGCGAGTGACAGAAATCTAGCCTTGAGGTGATTGTCGTGTGCATCACTGTGGCTAGGTGATCTTGGGACAGATAGGGCACTAGTTAACCTCACCTGGCATAGGTAGAAAAACACCAGTTGGTCTACTCTGGTGACCTGGGCTTCCATTGAAAGAGAAGTGTCCAGAATCACCCCCAGGTTCCTGACTGTGTACAAGATCTCCATTTGCACACCCTCCTGGGTGGGTAAATGCACTTCCTGATCTGGCCCTTTCCTACTGAAAGGGCCTCCATCTTGGAGGGGTTGAGTCTCAGCCAGCTTTGCTTGAGCCACTGCGTCCAAACATCTGGCAAATGTTTCTGGGGGGGGGATGAGGCGGCCATCCATCAAGAGATAGAGCTGGGTGTTACCAGTGTACTGATGGCAACCCAACCCAAAACTCCAGACCAGCGGGGACAGAGGACACATAAAGACGTTAAATAATGTGGGGGAGAGTATCACACCCTGTGGTACCCCACAGGAGAGTTGGTAACGACATCACTGCTCTTCCCCCACTGCCACCCTCTGCTTATGGAGAAAGTTCTGGAGAAAGGAGTGCAACCATTGCAGGGCTGCCCCCCCCCCCAAAATCCCAGCCCCAGCAAGGCCGTGAGCCAACAACTTGTGGTCGACAATGTCCAATGCTGCCAACAGATCGAGCAGCACGAGGACGGCCAACCTGCCCCAATCCAGCTGGCACCGGAGGTCATCTGTCAGGGTGACCAGCACCATCTCCACCCCATGGCCAGGACGGAAGCCAGAATGGAATGGATCAAGAGCGAAAGTTTCCTCCAAGTATGCTAGGAGCTGATTTATTTATTTATTTTTATTTTAAATTTGTATACCGCCGCTCCCCGACAGGTCTCGCGGCGGTTCACGTAATAAAAAATGATGCACCGTGGCCCTTTCAGTCACCCTCCCCAGAAACGGCAAGTGCGAGATGGGGTGGTAATAGCCCGGGTCACAGGGATCAAGCGATGGCTTCTTCAGCAACGGTGCACCACTGCCTCTTTAAGACCCTCTGGGAACTCTCCCAATGAAAGGAGTTTACAATCTCCCAGAGCAGTTCTCCTATTTTCCTGTCCCCTGATTTCAGGAACCAAGGGATCCAGAGGACAGGCCTGCGCAGTTGCACCTGTTGGTTTTCCTTCCAGTTCTTCTGTATTAGATTTTGTGGGCCTAAATGGAGTAGTTGTTGGGCCTCTGGGTTTCACTGGGGATATTTGGATGTGAGCTCTGCCATGATCCCTTCTGCCCAGCCAGTGACTTTGAGGAGTTCATGGAGGACCAGTGGGGTACCAGCTGCTAATGATCCAGCAGAGCCAGAGGGGCCCCCAGCCAGAGCTTACAAGGGAGACCTCAGCCCTGCCCCTGAAATAACCACCAGGCTGGGCAGGATATGATGAGCTCAGGTCCACAGGGGGCGCTCTGCAGGAATGGCAGCAGCAGAAGACCTGGACTGAGGTGGAAGAGGTGAATTATCTAGATCCATTTCAATCTGGATTCAGGCCTGAATTATTATGAAAACTGTAACAGCCATTCAGTAATCTGTCATAGTCATCATTCTTAACTGAGCAATGCATAACTAGGAAAAAAAGTGTCTGTTTGTCAGCGAGGCGTAAGGGACATGGAAGTTGGGGCAAGGGAGGCAGCAAGCCACTGGAAAACAAAGATCTGGCTTAAAACGAGGCAGAGGTAACAGCAGGAAGGGATTGGTGAGAGCCAGCATGGTATAGTGGTTCGGAGTGGTGGACCCTAATCTGGAGAACTGGGTTTGATTCCCCACTCTTCCACATGTAGCTGGCTGGGTGACCTTGGGCCGGTCATGGTTCTCTCAGATCTCTCTCAGCCTCACCTACCTCACAGGGGGTCTGTAGTAGGGAGAGGAAGAGTAGGCAAATGTTGAAGCCGCTTTGAGGCTCCTTCAGGTAGCACAAAACCCCAGTTCTTCTTCGTCACCCCATGGATCAAGAAATCCTCATGGCAAGTCACATGTGGCAATGCATCAGAATCTTAATCCTCTCAACAGTGAGATCTGGAATGCCTAGCACTGCACAGAAACAAGCAATAGGTTTGGATCCTCCTAACCACATTATGTTCTGCACAATCAGACATAGGCTGTGAGTTCTGTCTAGACCTTAGCCTTGAGGTTCACATGAACTTGATTCAGACTGGGAGTGTGGCACAGGGGGAGAGGAGACTCATACCTCCTACCCCACATTATTTTCCTAACCTAAAACAGGCCAAGGGCACTGATATTTGTGTCTTTAAGGATCCTTTATGAGTATAGGCAATTCCTCCAATGAGTCCAACATCAGTTCCTCATGGCCGCTTCACACTGGGGGAATGATGTGGGGGAGGCTGAAGATCTCACACACACCGACTGTAATCCTGATTCATATCAAGCCTGTTCCTGTCTGAAAGTTGACTTCCCAGCAGACAACAGCACATTCCCCCATAGAAAGTTATGGCCAAGCAAGAAAAATCTGCTAAGGGTCCTTGGTCCTAGGGAGATTAAATCGGCCCCAACCAGAACCGGGGCCTTTCCAGCTCTGGGCCCAGCCTACTGGAATGGTCTGGCAGATGACATCAGAGCCCTGCAGGGCCTTTGACAGTTCCACAGGGCTTGTAAGACAGGGCTGTTCCACCAGGCCTGTGGTTGAGGCCAGCAGTAATATGTAGCCCTATTGGGTTACAGCAGTAACATGTAGCCCCACCAGGCCTGAGCCCCACTTCAGTTTCTGAATGACCCCCTTGTTCCCACAGAGAAAAGGCTGTAGTCAATGTCAGTACTTAGTATTTATTGTTAATTTATTGTTTTAAGTTATGGGATTTTAATGTAAATGCTTTATTGTTATTAATTTGAATGAATTTAAGATTTTGAGAGGGATTGTATGCACACTATGAAATGGAATCCACCCTGCGTTCCTAAAGATGGGGCAGAATATGAATGAATGAATGAATGAATGAATGAATGAATGAATGAATGAATGAATGAATGAATGAATGAATGGAAGGAAGGAAGGAAGGAAGGAAGGAAGGAAGGAAGGAAGGAAGGAAGGAAGGAAGGAAGGAAGGAAGGAAGAGAAGAAAGAAAGAAAGAAAGAAAGAAAGAAAGAAAGAAAGAAAGAAAGAAAGAAAGAAAGAGAAAGAAAGAGAAAGAAAGAAAGAAAGAAAGAAAGAAAGAAAGAAAGAAAGAAAGAAAGAAAGAAAGAAAGAAAGAAAGAAAGAAAGAAAGAGAAAACTTGCAATGCCTATCTACTAATACAAACCTGGGGAAGATGCAAGGAAAATTTAATAGGTCCTCAGTGAAACCTGAGTCACTAGACTTGAGTCACTAGAGAACTGACTGAAATGCTCCGTTCTCCGAAACAGCATCTTAGCTAAGTGTTTTGTTGCATCGTTATTAATTGTGATGATTGCCATTTGGCGCTGTATTCATCACGTATCCACACGGCATTTGGGATCTTGTCCAAGGGTTCTTCTCTTGTGCTCGATATCATTTTCAGCATTCAGTTCAGCGGGAAAGCAGATAACATCTTCTTCCACTCTTTCTTTTGGAGACTTACTCATGAGTGCATCTCAAGTAATGGACTATTCAATGGAAAAAGACCCCATTAAATGCACGATTAAGTTTAAAACAATATAAATGTCAAAAAATACAAGTGAATGCAAATGTGAGCAGGTCCATCTCTCAGTGGCTAGCATAGTTAACAGCCGGAGCAGTAAAATCAATAACGTTTCTATTGCCTGCCTCACAAGGTATCGCATCATAATTACACAAAAGTATATGGCAGTGGTCCCCAACCTTTTTAACACCGGGGACCACTCAACGCTTGACAATTTTACTGAGGCCCGGTGGGGGGGGGGGTAGTTTACTCCTCTACTCTCAACCACTGCCCTAACGCTCTCTGACTCTGGTCGCTATGGTAATGTTTAAACATCCCTTCAAAATAAGATACAGACACGCCACAACAATGAACATAAGGACAATGACTAATCAATGGGAACCCTGAGCTTGTTTCTCTGCAACGAGATAGTCCCATCTGGGAGTGATGGGAGACAATGACACCCGAAGTGTGTTGTAAAGGGCTGGGGGGGGGGAGGTGTTCTTCGCAGCCCACCTCCAATTAGTCGAAGGACCACATGTGGTCCATGGCCCACAGGTTGGGGATCGCTAGTATATGGTTCCCCAACCCCATAATATTAATCGTATGGATTTTAGATGGTCTAAATATTTTATTTATTATTGCCCTTCCCAGCAAATTCATTAGTGGAAAAACAGTTAAAATAATTAAAAATAATTTAAAATTCCATCTAGCAGTTGCTAATTCATAATTACTCATATTTATCTGGGTGAGTGCATATTTAAATGGACTCCGGGGAATGGTAGAGGACAGGAAGGCCTGGAGGATCATTGTCCATGGGGTCGCGATGGGTCGGACACGACTTTGCACCTAACAACAACAACAACAACATCTGGGGGAGATTGCCATAGGAGGGGGCCAATACAGATGTTACTAATCTGGGGGCCCAAATATTCCACTTATGTGGCCCTTTCACCTCCCATTTTTAAGTCTGTAAATTACATGAGAGATGCTAAAATACATCATTACTGTGATATATATCAATATGTTAAATGAAACATGTGATTGGTGTAATAGCGTGATTTAAATTTTGCTAATAATTTGAATATAGGCCCCTCTTGATCTTGAGGCCCTAGTTAGCCTATAGGAAAATCTGGCCCTGGGGCCAGGACTGAGAAAATCCTGGCCCTGGTTGAGGCCAAACGTTTATCTCAAGGGCCAGGGATTGCCAGCCTATTTGTATTAGCTGAGTGCAAAGTCCTTCATGGGGCATATTCAGTTAGCCAGTCCCTCAGTTACATGGACATGCGTTTCATGTTCATGGTATAATATCAAGTATGTCAACAGAAGTACTACAGGAAATGTCTGAGTCTTTAGCAGGAATTGTTTATGGTTTTCAAACTTTTATCTGAAGAACTACAAAAGAGCTAGTATGCTGTCCTCTGGAGGGGGGCTTGGACTTGGATGGCAAGGATCTGGGTTCAAATTCCTGCCCAGCCAACAATAAGCCCATTTTACCACCTAGCAGGTACCATGCTAGGTTTGACTCTCTTTAGGAACAAAAGCCTGCAGTCTTCAGGTGCTCCCACACGGATTGTAATGCCTGATCCACTGTGCTGTTCTTTCCTAGGTCTAGTGCCATCAACGTCGTGAAGATCCTACGAGTCTTGAGAGTGCTCCGACCCCTGAGGGCCATCAACAGAGCCAAAGGACTGAAGGTTAGAGAGCATCTCCCACATCTATTGTGTTAGCTTCCTGTGACTTTACATGGGCATTTAGGGCAAATGGAGGAACGAATGCTCCTCCCATTCTGTTTCCCCGTCCAGATCTCCTGATCTAGGTAGCTATCCATATATACCACCAAAGTGCTTGTCATTAGGATGGGTGATGGGTGTGCATGTGTAGGGCCTGGGGTGGGGTGCAGCACATCTTTGTGTTATGCATCTGACTGGTCCAACTCTGACTGTCGGTGAAGGCTGATTATACCCTCAATGGCTCTTCATTTATCTAGTAGAAAGTAGAAGGGTGGCATCATTTGGAAGAGAAACATGCCCATTGGTCCAGGTGTGGCAAGGGGGTGAAAATAAGGATTTACCCAGACGCATGCAACTTGGGATTTCGTCGCAGATAATGTAGTGGAAGCCGTGGATGTATCTGGAAGGCATCTCTGTCTACTAAGCAGGCTCCCCGGCATTGTGGATGAGGAGAACCAGTGTGACAGGCAGAAAATAGGTTTTTCTTCCACCAAATGGTTTTTGCATTCAAAAGCGCGTAGTGGATCTGAGCTGCCTGTTGGCCATTCCTGATCTAGACAAAGGTGACAGATTGTAGTCAGATCTGGTTACTAAAAGATTTAGCTACAGCTGCCTTTAGAGCAGGGGTAGTCAACCTGTGGTCCTCCAGATGTTCATGGACTACAATACCCATGAGCCCCTGCCAGCATTTGCTGGCAGGGGCTCATGGGAATTGTAGTCCATGGACATCTAGAGGACCATAGGTTGACTACCCCTGCTCTAGAGTATGTGGCATCGTTCATTTTTTTCTCCACAAGAGCAAGTTTTAAAAACTTGATGAGGATTTTATGATTCTATGATTTAGGAAATCTGGAAATATCCCAGCTTTGGTGAGACAGCTGCTTCTGGACTCTTTTATTTACACAAACACATACATACCATAGAGTGTTTCATTCCCAGAGGTACCACGTGGGTTGATAGGAAAACTGCAATCTGGCAAGATTATTGCAATTCATTTGTTTATTTGCATCAAGCCCTGGAAGGTTTAAATAGCCCCAGTGCTGACTCTCTCTCGACTTCTGTTTGCAGCATGTTGTCCAGTGTGTTTTTGTGGCCATCCGGACTATTGGGAACATTGTCATCGTCACCACGTTGTTGCAGTTCATGTTTGCCTGCATTGGAGTGCAGTTGTTCAAGGTAAAGTCATGGAACGTGTTTCTTACTTCTTCCTCCCTGAATCTTTTTATTTGGTGCATTTTGATTCCCTTCTTCCTCAAAGAAGGTCAGAGTGGCACAAATTGATCTCCCCCATACACTGGACCCTCACAGCATCCCCGTGAGGTATCTTACTCTGGGAGAAAGTGGCTGGCCCCAGGTCACCCAATCAGCTTGAGGGCCTGGTGAAGATTTGAACCTGGCTCTCCCGGATTCTAGCCCAACTCTGTAGCCACTGCACCACACTACCCATGCAGGGATTATTTGAGAATCATTGAGGAAAAGGATAAGGAAGTATCACTTGGAGAACGGCTCCTAGCAGCATTAAACAGAAGTGTTAAAAGGGCTGGTTCATTTGTCATAAACTCTGCAAAGCTAATCGACATTCTGGATATGCTCCTTTAAGTGAAGTTTTAGAATTAAGGCTGAATGGAAACTATCTTTCTGTTTCCTCTTTGCTTTGTATTACAAGCGCGTCCTTTACTGGCAACCGCCTTGAACGTCTTGGACCATGTTGCAGGTCATCTGCCTCTAAGAAGTCCTGAAGTTGCTGTCATGGAAGAACGTACATGAGGCTTTCTCAACTAGGGCTTCGTGAAACCCTAGGGCAGAGGTAGTCAAACTGCGGCCCTCCAGATGTCCATGGACTACAATTCCCATGAGCCCCTGCCAGCATTCTCTGGCAGGGGCTCATGGGAATTGTAGTCCATGGACATCTGGAGGGCCGCAGTTTGACTACCCCTGCCCTAGGGTTTTTTGACAGTCCCGGAATGGTTTCCTGAATGGGTGGGAGTTAATTATTTATATATATATATATTAAATATGTTAAACATTTATCTTATTATATGACCATGTAGGGTCATATTGACACTCCCCTCAGTGGCCAATAAAGGGCCTGAGAGTGGCTAGGAAGGGGAGGGGCCCCAGATGGGCGTGTCTCCAGATACGCTTCCAACCATATTCCTCATGATCACACCACTTCTGGGGTTTCTTGAAGTCTGAAGAATGTTTCTTCGGTTTCTCAATGGTCAAAACATTGAGAAAGGCTGAGGTATACTATGAGCCCTGCCACTTTGGATCACATGGGCCCACATTCCCAGTCAGACACTCAGGAATCCAAGATGACAACAGCTATCATTGCAAGCATGTCATGAGTAACAAGAGTGCTCCTTTGGATGTCTCTAGCCTGGAGACTTCTGCAGATCATAGAACCATAGAGTGGGAAGGGGTCATTCAGGCCATCCAGCCACTGAAACATTGTCTTTGATACAAGCAGCTTTTCTGTCTGTAGGGAGAAAGCGACTAGTATCAACTGCTACAACAGGAATGGCCATGTGGAGCATTAAATTGTGTCCTCAAGAGTCTGTACAATATATGCCATCACTTGGGATACCTGTATATCTGACAGGGTTATTGATCCATGAGATGTTACTAGGAGAAAAAGCTGAAGACAAGTGCAAAAATGGTATTGACAAAAGTGGTAAAACATCTCAAAACAAGATTTTTCCAGCTATCTGTTTGCTAATAGTCATGGGATAGAAAGTTGGAACGTAGAAACTGCTGCAGTTACAAAGACTAGGAGTAAATAGACAGTTCTTTCAGAGGTGGGAAGGCAGTGGGTTCCCTAAATGTAGGAACTGATGTTATTTAAAGTGTTTATAAATGATCTGGAATTGAGATGAGTAGTGGCTGGCCACATTTATAACAGTACCACATTATCCAGGATGGTGACAACCAGAGTGGATTATGAAGATCTCCAAAAGGATCTCTCCACACTCCATTTCTTCATGAGGCACTAATTTTTTTAAAAAACTGGTATCAATAACTAAAGGATCCATAATGTTTCTGGGTTTCATTTTCTTCCAGGGCAAATTGTACAGCTGCACAGATAGCTCCAAACAGACAGAAGCAGAGTGCAAGTGAGTTCTCACCGGGCGGCCGGACTTCTGCCCATTGACTGGTCAAGATGCCAACAATTTAATTCTCTCATCTTTCCCCCGTATCTTTCTTCTCGGAACAGGGGCAACTTTATTACTTACAAGGACGGGGAGGTCTCCCAACCAATGATCCATGTCCGAAACTGGGAGAACAGCAAATTTGATTTCGACAACGTCCTCACTGCCATGATGGCCCTCTTCACCGTTTCAACCTTTGAAGGCTGGCCAGAGTGAGTGTTCAAAGCTAATTCACAGAGCCGTTTTTTATTGGGTGAAACAAAAAGAGGATAGTTTTTTTCGGCTTATGGAATGGTATGTTAAGCCAGTCTTGCAAATGCTTCAGTGCATTCGAATCATCTCATACTAGTTCAACGCGGACATGAAAGGTTCTACAGGGCTTGTATCCAACCAGTCCGTTCAGTAAAGTTTGTAGACTTCTTCTGTTGTCAGGAGCCTTTTTCCAACAGAAGCAGCTGTTCTGAGGTGAGTGGTAGGATACATGCCAATGAGTTTTGTTTCTGACCTTTGTTGAAGCACTTACAAGACCAGCTCAATGTGACAAAGCCTGTTGGTAAACGTTCTGTGACAAATTCAGACAGTAGCCTTCCCGTTCTTCCAACTGAGTTGGCAATTTTAGGAGTGCCATAAAGAAAGGTGGTGGCCACAATAGTCTCCTGAATTACCCCCACACTTATTGCGGTGAGCTGGTGACAAAGACTGCAGAGCTCATGCCAATCCTGCACCGGACACTGTCAGACTTGTGGAAGGTCCAGTGTGGATGGAAACACCCCGTAGAGCAGAGTTCCCAATCCCTGCAGTTAGGGCCTCCTGGAAGTGCCCTTAGTGTCTGTCTTGGGATTCTCTCCTTTTTCTAGACTGCTGTATCGATCTATTGATTCCCATCTGGAAGATGTGGGGCCCATCTATAACCACAGGGTGGAGATCTCCATTTTCTTCATTATCTACATCATCATCATCGCTTTCTTCATGATGAACATCTTCGTTGGTTTCGTCATCGTCACTTTTCAGGAGCAAGGAGAGCAGGAGTACAAGAACTGTGAGCTGGACAAGAACCAGGTAACCTAATAGCTTCGTGATATGACGGGAGGAATATCCAGTGGTGCATCCAGTGGTCCAAAGGCTGCGAGAAGAATTCATCTCACAAGTAAAACAATGGTTGCATTCAGACATCATGACAATCGGCAGTTAAACAGCGATTGGTTGGCACTGGGCACTGGGTTGGTTGTTGTGCTCACATATTTGCCGGCATATAAGACGACTGGGCGTATAAGACGACCCCCCCAACATTTCCACTCAAAATATAGAGTTTGTTACATTACATTACAGTACAGTACTATGGGCCACTATGGGCAGCTATGTCTATCCCAACTGAAGTGCACCCGGCGTATAGGACGACCCCCCCACTTGGAGGCATGTTTTTCAGGGGGGGAAAGTAGTCTTATACGCCAGCAAATACTGTATATATTATATTGTTTAACGGTTTTGTTCTGTAAGCCACCTCAAGGCGACGCTGTTGTGAGAGGCGGGATATAAATTAATTAAGTAATTAATTAATTGATTACACGGCATAATCCACAAAAGCCTCTTCTGCAATTACTATGTTAATCTGTAAAATGCCTTAAGAGTACTTATTATCATTAAGTAACGCCGTATTTCCTCAATCCACATACTCGCTTCTTGCAGAGGTTATCATTGGCCCCTTTGGTTTGAAAAAAATGCTGACTGAAAAAAAACTGAAGACTTCCTGACAAATTGCCAGGAAGATTATTTTTTTTTAATGGACGGAGCATCTGAGTTTATATATATATTTTTTAATTACAGCGGCAGTGTGTAGAATACGCTCTGAAGGCCCGCCCCCTGCGAAGGTACATCCCTAAAAACAAATACCAGTACAAAGTTTGGTATGTGGTGAACTCCACCTATTTTGAATACCTGATGTTCGTCCTCATCCTGCTGAACACCATCTGCCTGGCCATGCAGGTAGGTCAGGAATGAGAAAGGAACGCTCTGGGCATTTAGCTTTAGCTATATTGCAAAATGTTGCTTCTTTCTCAAGGACTGAAACTGTGGGTGGGAATGCCAAAGGGCACTTGTACAATTCTGGCAACAGTGCATTATTATTATTATTATTATTATTATTATTATTATTATTATTATTATTATTATTATTATTATTATTATTATTATTATTATTATTATTATTATTCGATTTATTGCCCGCCACTCCCTTGCGGCTCGTGGCGGGTTACAACACTCTAAAACCCCATAAAATCCATTAAAACCCAGTTAAAACAACTACAGTCCAGCAATTATTAGTTAGCAAGCCAACCCGGCAAGATTGGCTAATCCACTACCCTTTTCCCTACTAGCAGGTGGAGAGGGGGTATTGATGGTACCCATCTCTAATCCCAAGTCCCGAGTCCCGGGGGGAGCATAGATGTTAGCCTTGGCCTCAACCGTAAACCTGGCGGAAGAGCTCCGTCTTGCAGGCCCTGCGGAACGATGGAAGGTCCCGCAGGGCCCGCAGCTCTCCCGGGAGCTCATTCCACCAGGTCGGGGCCAGGACCGAAAAGGCCCTGGCCCTGGTCGAGGCCAGGCGTGCTTCCCTAGGGCCAGGGACGACCAACAAATTTTCTCCCGCAGAGCATAAGGCTCTGCGGGGGGCATAGGGTGATTTTGTAGTCTACATGGCCATTTTGTAGTCTGTGTACAACATTCTGGAGGGTTGAAAACATGTATGGAATTATTTGTGAGAGGTATGATTGCAGAGAATAAGGAGGTGACCGAGGATGGGGCAATAGGAGAACTGCTTTTCCCCATTCATTCACTCCTGCAGAAGGATTTTGCAGTCAGATTCCCCTCCAGTCAGATTCCCCTGCCCAGACCTGGATAGGCCAATCTAGCCAGGTCTCGGAAGCTAAGCAGGGTCAGCCTTGGTTACTCTTTGGATGGGAGACCACCAAGGAACACCAGAGACTCAACATGGAGGCTGACCATGGCAAACAGCTTCTGAACGTCTCTTGCCTTGAAAACCCTTGCAGGGCTACCTTAAGCCAACTGTGATGATGGCAAAACCAAACAAATAAAACACCCTTGATTTATGGTGCTGTTGTAAGGAGTCCTGAAAGAAACCGTGCACGCGTGGCCAAGATATGAATATAAGACTAGGAACACGTCTTCTCTTTCTTTTTTTAATTAGAGCAAGAAAAGTGAAAACAGCCCATTTGAGCTTGGCTCCTTATTTTATTTATTTATTAGACTTACAGTCCGTCACTCCCAGGACGGCTCGTGGCAGGTAACAAAAATTAGATCCCCCCCCCCCCAAAAAAAAAACCATTAAAATTCAGCAAATCTATGCCACATAGGGTGAGTTTCATTTATTCTTTGTCCTTTTTTGGGAATTGTAACTTGGGATTTATATTTTGTATTGTTTATATCTTACTCGTTATTCTTTAGCTTTGCTGCTGAGGAAATTTCTTTGAAACAAAGATTTACCGGAACCTTGTTTAGCTTTCAGCGTTACTTAAAGGAGACATACTTGTCCATGGAGACCCTTTCTCCATCATGCTCCTAAAGTCATAGATTCATATCTTGGCCGCATGGTTCATTGTTTCTTTTGCTTTGCTCTATTGTTTTCATGTTCTCCTATAGTGTTTCTTTAAGGGTTACTGAGCCATGGGGAATAACTTCAGTGTCTTGTAAACTTGAAGTCAGCAGTATGAATCTTGGGTGCTCATGACCCCCAGAAACTGGTACTTTGTTGGGTTTTGAGCCCTAAAAAGCAAGAGGACTGGGAATACCAGGTTGTGAGGCTTCTGAAGAGGCTATTCTAATGCCAAACATAGGAAATTGCTGTGGGAAGACCCTTTACAACTGTATAGAGGTCTACAGCAGGAACCCCTTTGAAATGAAAGGGATTTAAAAAAACCTAAGTTTAAAGTAAAAATAAGGAACACCGAACAACCGTTGGGAGGAGAGGCTCTTTACACAAGAAAAACGTAGGACAAGCGAAAACGATCCAAGCGCCAAATTGAACGTTTGTTTTCCAGCATTATGGCCAGAGCTGCCTCTTCAAGGAAGCCATGAACATTCTCAACATGCTCTTCACCGGCCTCTTCACTGTCGAAATGGTCCTCAAATTAATTGCCTTCAAACCCAAGGTAGGAGCAGTTGATCATCCGTTAACTTTACACTTATGGTAGCAAAAGGGAGGACAGGAGGAAATGAAATTACATCATAGATCAATTGATATTCCCCCCGCCCCCCACTCCCATCTTCCACTCAGGGGGTGGATATGAGCAGATGCTGTCTGGATTGGAGTCTCCATCTGTGCTTAGAGGGGCCATTTGTTCTTGAGTTGAGTGTAGAGAGACAGAAAAACCACGTTCTCTAGAAACACATCCCGGTTGACTCATCCGGGCACTTGCTCTAGAGCTGAATGGCATGCTCCTGTTCTTGCACTTGCATATTTGAAGTTCTTGCATATTTGAAGTGGAAGGGCTACCATAAGGTGGCATTTGCTATCAGTGGCCACCAGGAGGAGAATGGTCTTCTGAAAATACACCGAACACTGTAACATTTAAAGACCACATTTTTTTCAGGACATGGTATTTTAATGAGGGCAGATTCTTTCCACGTCCAGTCTTCCACATAAACGTGAAAGGGAAATGTCACCTCAGAGCGATTTCTCTTCCTCAAACATGGTTGTGAGGACCAGTTCCTAGATTTATGGATTTGCACAGCAAAGACAGTACCTTGGTCAAAGAAATTTACAGTTAAACACTAAAGACACCAGGAGTCCATTAAGCACAAGGTTGAGAAAACTGCTACTTTATATACTAAATGCATATTTAATTTGAGTTTTATTTATGGAGCTCAAATATATAAAAATACAAAGGTCAATATTAAGTACACACAATTGTTTTAGAAAAACACACAGGTATACATACTATAAGAGCCTCTTGTGGCGCAGAGTGGTAAGGCAGCCGTTTGAAAGCTTTGCCCATGAGGCTGGGAGTTCGATCCCAGCAGCCAGCTCAAGGTTGACTCAGCCTTCCATCCTTCCGAGGTCGGTAGAATGAGTACCCAGCTTGCTGGGGGGTAAATGGTAATGACTGGGGAAGGCACTGGCAAACCACCCCGTATTGAGTCTGCCAAGAAAACGCTAGAGGGCGTCACTCCAAGGGTCAGACATGACTCGGTGCTTGCACAGGAGATACCTTTACCTTTTTATACATACTATATGGTGATAAAACATATGTATATCTGTGTGTTTTTCTAAAACAATTGTGTGTACTTAATATTGACCTCTGAGGAAAACCTGTATGGGTCGAAATGCATTAGGTCTCTGGATGATAGGACATAACGAACATATATGTGTGACTCATGTCACTCCCTGCTGTTTTTATTGTTTTTATACTTTTATATATTTGAGCTCCATCAATAAAATTCAATTGAAATATGTTTTTATTATATAAAGTAGCAGTTTTCTCAGCCTTTTAAAGTTTTCAACTCTATTCCAGGTTGGGTTTTTCATCCCATTTTGTTTGTTCGTTGTCCATTAAGCACCGCCAGGTGAAAGGTTTCTGCTAGTATCTGTTTCTGCTCTCAGTTTACAAAATTGTTTGTATCTTACTGGACCAAAACTGGGGGATTCTGCACTTCAGCTTATATTTAAACTAGGAACCACCTTTCCAATCATTGTAGTTTCCAATATATACACAGGAGCTTGTTAAAGTGGGATAGCCTGGGAAACCAAAACAACCTTGAAAAAGGGCCGTTCCCAGGGCCATGCTCATCCTGTCTCCACACTTCCTTACCTGACAGAGTTGTCTGGAGAGACCACTGTGCTACTCTGTGCCGGATGTCCTGCACCCAGAGTGGCACACGGGGAAGCCATGCGCTCATGCTTGTACCAACTGGCCACACCGTGCGCTGGACAGCACAGTGTACAGCCAGCTAGTGCTGCATGCATGATCCTCTTTGCCTGCTTTGGCACAGCAAGACTGGCATAGAGCAAGGGCTGGGTACTGCTGTGCTTTCCCCATTTTGATGGGGTGCTTCTTGCTGCGAGGGATATTTTTAAAATTATTCTCTTCATTTGGAACTTATGAACTGCCTTGTAGCTTTTGGGTGGTACCTCTTGAGTGCTTGGAGGCTAGTTTAAAACACATGCTGGCATTTCTACTGATTATCCCATTGCCTCCAATACTTTTGTAGTCTGTTAAATAGTGAGGGCACTGAAAATAGAATGTACGCTTTTGAGAAAGTCTCTGAAGTGCTTGTGAAAGGGATTACTTAGGGGAACAGGGACTGAGAGCCAGTTTGGTGTCGTGGTTAGGAGTGCGGACTTCTAATCTGGCATGCCGGGTTCGATTCTGCACTCCCCCACATGCAGCCAGCTGGGTGACCTTGGGCTCGCCACGGCACTGATAAAACTGTTCTGACCGAGCAGTGAGATCAGGGTTCTCTCAGCCTCACCTCCCTCACAGGGTGTCTGTTGTGGGGAGAGGAATGGGAAGGCGACTGTAAGCCGCTTTGAGCCTCCTTCAGGTAGGGAAAAGCAGCATATAAGAACCAACTCTTCTTCTGCGAAAGAAGACTGTGCTTGGGCAATGGAGATAAAACGGAAGTGCATTTCTACAGCAGGGAAATGCAACACTTTGAATCAACGGCTTTAATAAAATAGAATGCTGAATATACAGAAAATGGGAAAATAGGAGGGAAACACTGGCAAGGGTTCACAGAAGAAGGCAAATAAAAGATATGTGCACACAAACAAGTTGTAGGAAATTGTTGCTTATTATGCTTCTTCGTGACAAAGTTTTATTTGCCAGAAAACCATTTGTTGACATAATTCTTGGTCTCCTTGGTCTCCCGTGGTAAATCTAATGAAGGTTAAGAAAACATAATCATATAGGCTAAGGAATACTGGTAGTCAATGTAAATGTTAATTATTTTGCCTGTATGTTTATCTGTTATTAACCTTTTGATACTTAATTCGATTAATTTTAGTTGTTTTTAGTTGTAACCCTGATGAAAGACAGAGGTGAGCAGCACACGGGGGCCATGTGGTCAAGGAAAAAGAAACAGGGGAACCAAGATGGAACATGATGTATGTGGTTGGCAGAGATTGTTGGCACCTGGGTTTTGAAGGTGCAGAACTTGTTGGCCAGCAAGTAAGGAAGTAGTGAGGAGAAAGAGATGATGGCGTAAGCCATCAGAGTTCTAGCTTTCATAGATTCATAGAGTTGGAAGGGTTATCTAGTCCAACCCCTGCAGAATGCAGGAAATTCACAACTACCCACCCACCACAGTGACCCTGATCCCATGCCCAGATGATGGTTCCCCCCAAAACCAGAATTCCTGGCCAGTGTGGCCTGGAAGAAAGTTTCCTCTCAACCCCAAAGTAGCAACCAGCATTTCCCTGGGCATGGAAGAAAGGGCCACAAGAGCTAAGCACCAACACAGTCCCTTCCGCCCAACTACTTACAATCTGCCTCAACTCACAGAATCAGCATTTCTGTAAGGAGACTATCTAGCCTGTGCTTTCAAACTTCCAAAGAAGGAGAACCCACCACCTCCCAAGGAAGCCTGTTCCACTGAGGAACTGCTTTAACTGTCAGGAACTTCTTCTAGGTGTTTAGCTGAAAACATTGGTTCTGGTTCAACCCTCTGGGTTTAGTCCATTGGTTCTGGTCCAACTCTCTGGGGCAACAGAAAACAACTCTGCCCAGCCCCTATGTGACAGCCCTCCAAGTACTTGAAGATGGAAAGATATTCCTGTTGCTAAGTGCTGTGAATTTTTCCGGTTGATGAACATTTCTGTATTTTGGGTATCACTGAGACTAGGCAGGGGGGATGCTTAACCTCTCCCAATTTCCCCCCTCCCGGATACTTGATAATACATCAACACAGGTCTGACAGGTGGGGAAATAGTATCATTGTAACCTATAAGGACTTTTAACTCCCCTAGCATGGGGCTCCATCCAGGACACTTCAGGTTTTGAGGCTATGCACCTAATGTTGGAATTGAGAAACAGAACCATAATCCTCTTAATGAGCTCACCTCTCTGACAAATAGTCTCCCTGGCCGAGCTGGTACCTCTGCCAAGCCAGGCTACTAGCACCCTACCTGTTCCCAGAACACCTGGGCAGAATGATCCATGCAATAGTCACTTACAGGCTAGACTTCTGTAACTTGCTCTACGTGGGCCTTTCTTTGTTCTTGAACCAGAAGTTGCACTCGGTGCAAAGTGAAACTGTTAGAGTCCTCACAAGGTCATCTTGGAGGATCCATGTCCAGATGGTGCTGAAGCAACTACATTGCTTGCCAATTGCATTCTGGATCAAGTTCAAGGTTTTGGTGCTAAAGACCATTTGCAGTCTGGGCCCCACATATCTGAGGGACCGCCTGTTCCCTAATTCCCCCCCAAGGGGCCTTCACTTTGTGGGTTTGAATCTGTCAGTTGTCCCTGGCCCGCGGGAGGTGTGCCTGGCCTTGACCAGGACTGAGGCCTTTTTGGTCCTTGCCCCGACTTGGTGGAATGAGCTCCCGGAAGAGCTGAGGGCCCTGTCAGAGCTGTCAGAGTTCCGCAGGGCCTGCAAGACGGAGCTCTTCCGCCAGGCGTTCCATGTTTGTCTACAGCAGGGGTGGTCAAACTGTGGCCCTCCAGATGTTCGCTGGCAGGGGCTCCTGGGAATTGTAGTCCATGGACATCTGGAGGGCCACAGTTTGACTACCCCTGGTCTACAGCAAAAAGGTTGTTTCCTTTCATAGGTCAGACCTCAGAGCTGTTTGAGATACCTTCTCCTCCACCTTACTGCACAGGGCACCTTACCGCACAATGAAAAGAAGTGGGACTTTTTTCTTCTAGGAAGGGCTATGCTAGCGAATGCTGGCAGGGGCTCCTGGGAATTGTAGTCCATGGACATCTGGAGGGCCGCAGTTTGACTACCCCTGGTTTAAACAATCTACGTACTTGCTGTGGCTCTCTAATCTGTGTATCAGGGGAAACTACATGAATCAAGGAGAGGCGGATTAATAGATTACTCTACCCAAGCAAGTAGGAATGTCACTATGAAATGATGGTCTTGCTTCATTTTTGGATAAGCAAAGAAAAGCATAATGTTTCTTGAAGAACATTTGTGCCTTCGGGACAGACCGGAGTCGGGAATCTCATTTCCTTTACCTGATAAGGATTAAATTGAACACGATGGTGTGTGAACGGTTCCCTAAGGCGCCACCTTATAAATCCACGCGTTAGTCAAATGGCAGAGGCTGTTTTGTTCTCCAGATTAACCCATCAACAGGATGGGAGCTGATAAACAGTTTGCAAACAGGTGCGGTTTTTCTTGCGGTCCGCAAAGATCTCCAGGCAGATTTGCCCTTCAGGGTTCCGCTTTCTTCGATGAGACAATTCTAACCGTGATCGGTGTTGTTGCTAAAATTTTGTTTGTAACCTGAACAGAAGATTCATTGTCTCTGCTTGGTGGACGTCGCTGTTGATACCATTCCGCAAGAATCATATACTTTATTCTCTTGGGCACCGTGATGAATCAGATGCTGCGATTGAAACGCTAGCAGCAGGGTGATTCAGTGTAATTCCCTTAGCTAGAAGAGTGCTTCTCTACTCTACCGCTCTCCAGCGAGACATTCCTCAGCGAAAACGCAGAGATGAGGGCCGTAGCCGGGGGCTGTTCCTAAATGTAGATATAGCATAGTAATGTAGATGTAGCATAGTATAGCATAGTAATACAAAGCAGCTCAGCCGACACAGATTTATTTCATTTATTTATTTTATTTATATTTATATTTTTATACCGCCCTTCCCTACGGCTCTGGGCGGTTTACGTAAAACATTTTTGAACATTCACATAGAACAATATCAAAAATCAATATAACAATATAACAATAACAACAACATATCAACTGGAACAATTAGAAGGGCACTTCAACAATAACTTGACAATCCCTCAGTCGGTTCGTTCCCTCAGTCTGGGGGGCACCTGTAGGTGTTATGGCTCAGTCGGGCCCACCAAATGACTGGTGGAAGAGCTCCTTTTTGCAGGCCCTGCGGAATTGTGGAAGTTCTGGCAGGGCCCTGATCTCTTCGGGGAGCTCGTTCCACCAGGTAGGAGCCAGGACCGAGAAGGCTCTGGCCCTTGTTGAGGCCCGACGTGCCTCTTAGGGTCAGGGATCCCCAAGATAGACAGCAAAATGGCAGTCTTCAAGCAAAGGTTGGATACACCCTTTTCTTGGATGCTTTAGGATGGTTAGGGCTGATCCTGCATTGAGCAAGGGATTGGACTACATGGCCTGTATGGCCCCTTCCAACTCTATGATTCTACGATTCTATGAAAATCTGACTGGGCTTCTTCTCATGTGGTGTTTTTCAGTCTTCTGACTACTAGTTAAATTGCTGGATGCAAGCTTCTGAGTTCCACTGCCCTCTTCCTCACACATCAGTGTTGAGGTAGCAATTTGAATAAATGTTAAAGTATCAAAGTTGCCTGGCAGAGCCCACTGCATTTGAAAAGTGAAAGATGCTGTTAAATCCTCCCACATTCCCCCCTTTCTCCTTAAGGTCTTCTCGTTGAACAGAGAGCTTGTCTAAGACTCAGCTTGCCTTCATTGGCATATCGTAATTTACTTTTTAAAGTATTGACAAAAGCAGCTCCAATATCATGAAGAACCCCAGCACATATCAGCATAATTTTCCTTTTTCAAACTAAGGTTCCATTGTTTAGATACTGCCACCAAGAAGGTCGCCACCTTTTCTGTAACCTTGGAGTCTCGATCAGCTAGTAATTTAGAGATCAGTTTCTGGTTATTTGGACTCGGTGTTGGAACTACAGTTTTTTATAAGGTGTTGTCATAAATGATTGTAAAGGGGGCAATCCAAAAGAATGTGTAACAACCCATTCCACATCAACAAGGTTTCCTCAGGAGGTGGTGGGTTCTCCATCTTTGGACATTTTTAAACAGGGGCTGGATGGCCATCTGACGGAGAGGCTGATTCTGTGAAGGTTCAAGGGGGTGGCAGGTTACAGTGGATGAGCAATAGGGTTGTGAGTGTCCTGCTTAGTGCAGGGGGTTGGACTAGATGACCCAGCAGGTCCCTTCCAACTCTATTATTCTATGATACTCTGTGGTTCTATGACATAGCCTTTCTTGATAACATATTCTCTGGAATGGGCTATATACGATCACTGCATGGGGAAATGAGCTTTAGGAACAACAACAGCACATAACTCTCACCTACCAAGATCTGTAAAACTAAGAATCCCAGCAATTCCTTCTAGGGATTACTGAACAGTCCAGACAGGAGATTTCTTTTATAACGTCCTATATCTGTTAAATGCACAGAAATAACTCACCTGGATGGTTTATCAGCTTTACCCAGCTTCACCTTCCAGGTGATATCCATCTTCCTCCATAACATTATAAAAATGAACTGAGCCTTCTTCTTACTGGATTTCTTATAATGGTTTGAAATTCCAAATGTGGCGTCTTAGATCACGATAAAAGCTGAGTTCTTCTTGGATGTATGAATGTGAAGCCTACATTGTATAAGGGCTAGAGAATTGTATTTTGGGGGATCAGATCTGGGCTCTAAGTCCCTCGTCTTCAGTGAATTCCATGAGTAGCTTTGAACAATGGCAACCCCTGCACCTTCACTTTCCCATGTGCATTGTGTCTTGAAGAATAAAAACTGTAGCAGGCCTTGAACGCTAGTTTCATGGATACGCATATTTTCCAAGCACTATACTCTTGAGTTGCATCCCCCCCCCCCCTCCACTCCTCATTTATCTCAAAAAGGACATTGCAAAGCTGGAAAAAGTACAGAGGAGGGCAGCCAAGATGATTAGGGGGTTGGTTCCCTCGGAGAAAAGGCTAAGAGTCTGGGAGTTTTCCGTTTAGAAAAGTGATGACTTGATAGAGGTGTATAAAATTATGCACAGGGTGGAGAGAATGTACAAAGAGAATTTCTTCTTTCCCCAAAGGTTTGAATTTAAGACATCCGATAAAAGTGATGGGCAGTAGGTTCAGGAAGGACCAAAGGAAATGCTGCTTTACAGAGAGTAATTAAAATGTGGACTTTACTGCCAGAGGACATTGTGATGGCTGCAGGAATAACAGCTTTTAAAGGGGATTATATTTCATACAAATACGTTCACAGCGACTGGAGATCCTCAACGTCTCAAAAGAACGGGTTCCCATGTGGTCATAGCAGTCGTATGTTTTTGAATGTTATTTCATACCAAGGTTTTTGATGGTGGTGCACAGATTCTCCAAGCAAACCAGTCGTGATATTTATTATGAGTCAGTCTCTGCAAGGAGATCATAGAAACTGAAGTTACATATAGACTTCATTTTGTAGTTAATACATTGTCTCTGGTCCATTACATGGGATCAAAATCGCCTGTGTTTATCAGGGAATTCTCCCCTTAAGGACTCGAGGCAGACAACAGATGGTAAATAACATAATAAGTAGGCTTTATTGTAACCGAAAATAAATAAGATAGACATCAGACCAACATATAGCAGGCACACTAACATGCTAACAGAGATGGGAAATAAACAGAGTCTGGGAAAGCGGGTCAATGGAAGAAATATTTACGAGTCTTGAAGAGGCAGAGACGGAGTCAGGACAGGACAGCACAGCACAGCGACGGATCAGGGATTCCAGAGTGACAATTCGGCTTGCCAGAGAAAGGATTTTGATACCCTGTTGGAGGGTTGTGCATGTTGGAATCCGCACGTACACCAGATGGGCTGGCTCGGGGTCAAGATGATAGGGAGATGGATCTTGATGGGCTTAGGTGATGGCTTAAGATGGGTGTTGATTGCTCCAAAGAAAAGAAACCATTGGGGGTACAATGGGAATCTTCCAGGGACGCTCTGGTATCTAGATGGGGGAAGTTTCCTTCGGGCAGAGTGGCTAGAGTCAGCCATAGGTGTGAGACAAAGAGCTTGGGCAAGGGAACCCTTAGGCAAAACGGTCTCTGTTGGCCATTTGATCATCAATACAATGGAATGGGGGGGGGAGCAGGAGGTTGTAGGATTGTAGAGCACATTGAAGTTGCTGTAGCTGTCAGGTCATACCAGCGGCTTTGGTCAACCTGTAATGTAAAATGGAGTCTGGCCAGACCTGTGTCCTGGCTGACAAGAGTGCATTGTGTCCGGCTTTGCTTCAGCCTAGATTGATGGTGGATGCCACAGGCAGTTGGGCACAGTATGCCAGTCCAACGATGAGGAGTTACAACATGTATAACAGGGCAGTGTGGCAATGCTTGCGCCAGTGGACAGAGGACAGACGGAAACCCCATCCAGTTGTCTCTTGCCCTTCAGGGCCGTCCTAAGTTGACTGTGACAGCATCCACAAACGGAGAGTAATCATGGATAAGGTGACCAGATTGTCCCACCTGGCAAATTGTACTTATGTTGAAATTTAAAAATATATATTACTATACTATTTTTGTGTTCTTTGCTTTCTATGAAACTTTTTGTTGCTCCGTATAGACCCCTCCCCCCAAGTCAATGGTGTCCCGCTTTACCAATGTTAAAATCTGGTCACCTTAATCATGGATCAAGCCTGCTTGGAAATAAATGTGCTCTGATCTAGAACTGCGCTACTAGATTAGGGTGGGGCTGATATGTTTGCTGAATTCTTAGGAGAAGCTACGGTTTCCATGAACTGTCCGTGTGTTTGTTTTGCTGTTGCTGTCACATCTCCCTGGACTGAGCCTGGGCAGTTGAGATCATTACCTTACTTACGTCCCAAATAAGCAAGCCCACAGTGAAAGCAGGTCCCACTGATCAACTCTACTCAGCCTTGGCAGACATCTTGCGCCTCCATATGTGTAAGCCAAGCAGGGAATGGCTAATCAGATAGTTGGCATGGAGGTGGAGTGCCAGGATCATAGCTTAGTTTGAACCAATGTTCCTCTTCCACAGGGTCTGTATACAGAAGGCCAACTGGTTGCTGCTTGGAAATACTGATTGCTTTCTCCTACAGATTGGTCCTTCATATGATTCCTGAGAGGGTCTCTGCTTAGACCTTCAAATGGGCTCCAGTGGGTGATTTCCCCTGCTTGAATAAGGCCTGCTTGAAATCAAACACAAGCTCAGTTTCATGGAATGTAGAAACTGTGGTCTCTGGAGATCGCAATGGCTCCTTTAGTGCTGAAATGATCATGCTTTTTGCCAGTTCATCTCAGCAGGTCCGGATACCAAGAGCTGATTGGCAGGTGCCCTAGGAACAGCTAGAGTGGCATTCTTTCCTTGCACAAATGAGATTCCACAGCAGCCAGCTCCTGGGTGTTTATGATTGGTGATTTCATTAACTAATACGTCACGGGGTGAGTCACAATCATCTCCTTTCCCTGGGGGAGAAAAAAAACAATACTGTAATTGTGGGACAAAACTGGACCTCCTGGGAAACTTTTCAGCCTCCTGTCCTCCTTTATAAGCGTTCAGGTTACTGTATGCACAGAAGAAATTCCCATCAGAACATTGTGGATAATTCATTTGGGGGCATCAATGGAATAATAACATAGCTGCACCTCTGACGTGAAAGCAAAAGGACTCCGAAAACTTGGTGTTGTTCTCTAAATTTTTTTGGTTGCAAAAACAAATGATGCCACCAGTTCACCTCCCTGCTAGACCCTCTCTGACATTCTCCTGGGATGAAAACAAACTTCACAAGGAATTTTCTGGTGGGAAAGTACTTTCTCTCTTTCAGACTGAAGATTCCTTCCTCAAAGAGCTTTTCCCCTTCATGTGCCGTGTGTGAAATAACTGGTTTAAAAGAGCTCACTCTGGTTCCAGCATGCAATTTCCATGCAGGAGTCTGGTTCCTTTCCTACGTCCGTTATTGTTGGCAGCCGATTGCCTTCCCGAAACCAAAATCAAAACTCTATACAAATCAAGGTTGGCTTTTTAAGGAAGGATTTTCATACAGGATTTACAAAACTACAGGGCTGCATAGTATCTTTGACCTGTCCTGAATACTGAATGACTATCATTTCAAACGTGTGTTTTATTTTTAAAAGGTATCGACCGCAAGGTTGGGAGACGGGGTTTAAAATCCTGAAGTTACATTTAGTTTAACTTGAAATGTCAGGTGGATGGTTGAGGAAAGGGGCAAACCTGTTATAGATTCCTATTTAGTCAGATAAATAGCAAAAATTAGCCTAGATCGGTCATGGGGTTGCCTTCAATGGAAACCAAGCATAGCCTTAAACTGGTCTGGGATTGGTCAGTGTTTGGGTGGGAGACCGCCTGAGAGCTCTGCGCATGCTACCTTGGGTTCCATGATAAGAGGAAATGCAGGCGTGGAGGTAATCCTACAAATAAAGGCAATAGGCTATTCATTTGTTGTTTGAGGCACTGAATGCAGAGCCTCCTAAATTGTAAAACAGAAAGTTCAACAAACACAGAATTATTTGGTGATTGTTGTGCTATATCCGATTGTCTCCATGATATCTGGGTATAAAAATGAGATCCTGCTATGACAGAACATGCAAACCTTGCTACGTAAATGACACTTTGACCTCAGTTATAAACACCACCTCACCTGAGGCTCTACATTTCTCACAGTCCATCTTTTTGGGTACAGTCTCGTTCCAAGAGTAATCCACAGCCAAATAACCATTGATTCAAATGGAAATGCCATTGTGGCCCTAGAGACTTCATCTTTATAAATCCAGGCTAGAATGGATACATTTACTTTAGTGCTCCCTCGGTGTAAAATTTGGCTCACCGCTTAGCCAGCTAGTTTAACGAGCTTGACTGGGAATCCTAGCCAGTGATGAAAAGGAAATCTGACAAATGCATCTCAGCACAAGATCTCCTCTGTTAAATTTCTCTCCCAATAAAAATGTTTAAGGTTTCCCCCCAGTTTAATGGGTTCCGTGCGTAAACCCACAACTGTATTTTCATGTACATTTTTAAACACCTTCAAAATTGCCCTGGGGTGGAGTCACGTGTAGGATGTCAAAATAATGTTCCGGAATTCCCCATTACACAGTGCAATCCTTAAAAGAGTGACATTCTTCTCAGGGCCAAACTAGTTGATGTAATTTTAGAGAGGAATTTGGCCATTTTTAAATGTGATATTTTTAAGTAGCCAAATTCTTCTATAAATAGCATTGGTGGTCAAACCTCTGGCCACCATATCATCTACATTGGGCCCAAGTCCAGAGAAGTCAATGGGTTTAGAAGGGTGCAACTTTATGATCACCCTGAGCATTTTAACGATACTTGCCATGCTTTTAGTGGCTATTTTTGTGATTTCCAAGATACATCTTGAAGTGCTATGAAGCTAATTTGACAAGCGTTCATGGCAATATACAAAATAATGACCTTCAAAGCCATAGAAAGTTTTAGTTAGTACACAGTCTTAAAAACTTTGGGTAGCTGCCATAAAGACTGAATTGTCCAGACAGGCATGTCCCATGAGTTAGCCTACTGGTAATAAAAACAGCTCCCCTAGCTTCACAGAAACATAAAGGTTCTATGAATAAGATCTCCAGTTTCTTGTTATGAACATATTCTTGCCAGTCTATATGCAACCCATGTACGTGCTGTATTATTATTCAAGCGAACTGTGCTTTTTCTTTTTAATCTGCATTTTTTCCTTCCCCAATGCTCAAAGTCTCTAATTACAGATTTATTCCAGGTCCGCTTGATTCCTAGAGACGCTGGAGATCGTCGTGACGCGCGTTTATATGTTTTACTGTGAATTTTGTAGGGATGGCGTTGCGTTGGCTGATGTCCCCCAGTTTTGATTTCCTGCACTCTTTCTTCCTTCCCCAATGCACCCAGCGCTCTAGCAGTGGGATAACAAATGAAAGCCTGCCCTCCCTGTTTAAGTGTACACTTTTACAGTATGCTCCATGTTGGGCATGGAAACATCCCTTGTGTATTTCAGAAATTCATTCTTATTTCTTTCTAACTCCACGCTCTCTTTCTTTTTCTGCGCCCCAAAGGCATATTAACAACTCCTCCTAATGTTATGGAATATAAATTAGACCATTTACGTCATGAGGGCTATATCTGGACTGTGCTGTAAAGTTCAGTCAGTCAGTATCTGGCCCAGTCATGGCCATTTCTCTTTCTGATTCCTAAGCCATGTCTTTCTGTTGCCAGTGATGGAATCTCCTGCTCTACCACTCCCCACTTCTTTCTTCCTGTAAAGTTTCCTGGGAACTCAAACTCATACTTTACCCATGACCTGATCTTCCCTGTGCTAAGAATAGCAGCCACTGTGCCACTTGGGTTCAGTCTCTCTGAAAAACAGCCCACAGCTGGAGAAACATGGAAGTCAGATGGACCCAAACTTATGTAAACACCCAAAGGTCTGACTGTGTGCTGTTTCTTAAGTTTTAGACCAGGATGTGGAGAAAGGGACTTCTGCAGGCCATTCATTATATTTTTTGAAGATAATTCACAATCAGTATCCTGGGATCTTCAGTGTTAGGGCAGGATGTGGAGAAAGGGACCTTTGCAAGCCATGCATTATTTTCTTGAAAATAATTCGCAATCAATATCCATTTTGTAATCAAGCCGAAGGCTGAGCAAACCTTATTTTTAATTTGCAGCTACCATGGAGGAGAAGGGATCGGTAGATTAATGAATAGCTGAAATTCACATTCATTGTCTCACACGAAGTATCTCGTTGAAAGAAGGCAACTCTGATTATCCATTTAATTAGGAAATGTTAAAACTTGGTTGGGGAACAGCCTTTCTGAAAGTTTAGCTTAGCCATTGGCAAAGATGGCTACGTTTTATATAATTATTCAGGCTCTTTATTTGCTCAGTGCTGCGCTAACTCTTGTACAAGGTAGCATGAGCTTGTTTTTATCACCCATGCGATAATACTGTTCTGACTCAACTGGTTCTGGGCAACAGCTCTTGAATGGCCAAGGCTGCTGCTGCCCTTCCCCCAGTTTCCAAAAAGGGAGTGCTGCAATCCAGCATTCATCCACTAAATGGAACTTTTTAGAGGCACAGAGAGTGCACGTCTGCTTTCCATGTGTGATATCCAGCCAGTGAGCCCAGGAGTTGCCCATTTGTCAGCCTACAACCTTCTAGGAAAATATCCTTGTGCTATACGTAAACAGAGCTCCGTGGGGATTTGCAGATCATGTTGCAGATCAGTGTACCCTGATACAGGAAGAACGGAGCACTGATGACACAAGAGAAATCTAATAAACAAATAAAATCTCCACATCTAGACTTTAACAGAGGTAGGTATGATACGTAGCTCTTTCAGGTGCGAATTTCCAGAAGCTGGGATCACACCGGAAGGACAGTGTCTCCTGTGATACACCGGCTCAGTGCAAATCAACCTTGAGTCTCCTCAGAATCCTGCCCCAGTCTAAAAACAAAACAAACGTTTGGCTTATCTCTCTGTTCTCGTGCTGTGCAACTAAAGCTGTCCTAGTTCTATCACAGTGGAAATGCCAGTAGAGGCCCAGTGACTATGCAGACCAATTAAATAGAGTATCCTGAGGATATCCCCAGGATATGCCTGAGCAGGGGATGATGCGATATTCACTGTAGGGAAGGGTTTCTTTGCACCATTCAGAACCCAAGAAGCATTTCATCCTGCAACTAGCTCTCCCACAGCCAGTTCCTACAACGACACAAGTGTCCAATCCCCTTGGTTTCAATGGGATTGCTTGTTGGTGCCATCTTGTGGGGCAAAGCCCAGCCCTTTGCTGTAATTCCAAGGCCACTTGGTGCTACCAGGGCAGTAATTCTAATGCCAGTTTGAACTGTTTTTGTCTGTCTAACGTACCTTTTTAATCCCCATCCTGCCTGCCCTTTCCTTATGTAGGGTTACTTTAGTGATCCTTGGAATGTTTTTGACTTCCTCATCGTAATTGGCAGCATTATAGACGTCATTCTCAGTGAAACTAATGTGAGTATTACTCTACCCACCCTAGGATGCCACCAAATCTTCCTCCTATTCTTCCTCCTCCTGTTTCCTCCTTTTTCGTTCTGGTTTATGTTTTCTTCCCTCTAGTCATGCTTTTATCGAACTTGCCGTCGTCCTTCTCCCAGGGGGGAAAAAGAGGGGGGTTATAACGCCTCCTTCTTTTTCACTCGTCACAGCCGTGACTGGTGAAAGTGCAGAGTTAGGGTGACATGTGCTTTTTTCCCCCCCTCAAAAGACCAAAAACAAAACAAAAAATAGACATGTTTGAGTGTAACTTTCTTAACTAACCAGGCTTTTGTTGATACCCTCCATCATGTTACAGAGGTTTGAGCAGCCAGTACTGTAGAGTGGTAAGAATCTCTTTAATATGCCCACGTAACCTCTTTCTTTTCTTATTTTTTTCTCTTCTCTCCCTCTTTCACGCTTTTTTATTTTTGTTATTCTTTGTTTTTATACCTCTCCTCTTTTTTTTTGTTCTTCTCTTTCTCTCCTCCCCTTTGTTTCTTTCTCTTTTCCCTCGGCTTCTCTGCCACATGCAGCACTATTTCTGTGATGCATGGAATACATTTGACGCCTTGATTGTTGTGGGTAGCATTGTTGATATAGCAATCACCGAGGTGAACGTAAGTAGCTGGCGTCTGTCCATGAATGTGCCTGCTCTTAACATTCATTTGTCTTCTTCCGGTTATTTTAATCTCTTCTTTTTTATTCTCTTCCCTTCTTCTCCCTCCCTTTTTATTTAAAGTTTTTTTTTTAAAGGATTGCTTTCTTCAGTTGTTCTGAATAAATTATTTTGTTTGTTTTTGCTTGTTTCTTTAACTTTTGGAACAACTTTGAGGATTTTCTGAGTGTTGCATCATTTTCTTTCCCCCATAACCAGCCTGGCATGAGTAAAAACTGTATAGTAGGAAAGTTAATGAGAACTGTGTGGAGTGAGCACGCAAAAAGCAGGTTTGTTTCCTAGAAAGCTGCAAAAAGAAGTCCAAGTTGAGAATGGACTCCTCAAAGTTTTATGAGATTTGCCATGTCACTGGGACACTTGCCACTTCACAGAGATCTATAGGGCAACTCTTTCGAGGAGGAATAGTGGGAACCACGTGTGGAATGTTCTCTGCCAGGCCTTTACACTCCCAAGTTTTCCTCCAAACATAAACACACAAAATCTCAAACATCTGCCTAAGTCCCATGCTTTGAATATGTCATACGGACTGATGTAGTTTATCTTTCCATTCATCTTCCTTTCACTTGGCGTGATTAAAAGAACTGAACTGAAAAAACTCTTTATCCAAAATGCATATGGACCAAATATCCAATTCACTTCTTGCACAAAAACCATCCAGCACCTAGAATCATAGAATCATAGAGTTGGAAGGGGCCATACAGGCCATCTAGTCCAACTCCCCTACTCAACGCAGGATTAACCTGGTTGCTTTAGTTGTCTTTCAGCATGCTGAGGAATTGTAAGGGGGAGCAGGGAGAGGGGGCTGGTGGGACGTTCCCCCTTCTCTTTCTAGGAGGCACTTATGTGCCACTGAAAGATCATGTCAGCCATGGGTTCTACGTAGTTCAACATCCTTTCCAACTGCTCTTTCAAAAGTTATACTTCCCAGTATTCCTTTCCTAGTAAACTGTCAGAGCTTATAGGTGGCCATGTTGATTTCTAGGGAGGAAATCTAAAAGCAAAAGCCATGCAATTCCTTATTATTAGGATCAGTTAAAAATATTTAGTCCAATCATTTATATAAAAGTCTCTTCAGAGACACGCTTGAGTCAGCATAACATAAAAGCATAACATTACCATTAGCAACCATTAATATCCAGTCAATTAAAAAAAACAGAAGCATAAAGCGCATGAATATTTAGCAACCTAAATTATTGTCATATTAACGTTAAAACTAGAAGCAAATTGTAAGAACAATTAAAAAGGTAAAACTCTTAGGTCCATCCCACACATCTGCCAATGTTGCTGGATGTCCGCGGCAGCCCGAATTGCTACAATTTATAGTGGAATTTTGACATTTCGCACAGTGCAAATTGTAGTGCAATATTCATGCACCCATAGCGCTTTTTTGGTGCCGCACATGTTTCCGGTTTTGCAGGAACTGCAAATAAGGCGCTCTAAATTTGTGGAGCTTCTCCCCGCCTCAGACAGTCAATCAAAATGGAGAGCCAATCAAACGGATCGCCCTCGTGTCTCCAAAATGCCCTTTTCCCTTTAAAATTTTTTTTTAATCCGAAAACACACGTGGCAACGAATATGTGTTAATTCATTGCTTCTTAGCTTCACACGGAACTGTATTCTGTTGTAATTTCCCCCCCCCCCAAAAAAAATGGCTTTTTACACAAGGCTAAACCGGGGGGGAGGTATTAATCGGAGATGTAAAAAAGCCCGCTGAGGGAGCTTTCACAGTTCCTCCATCCACGCTAATGAATACAGCCTGCTGGTGAACAGGTGTGTATTAGTAGGAAAAAAAGGCATTCCTGTCTCCTGGAACCTTGGGGGCCGGAACGGAGGAGGGACCTTCTTTTTAAAGCTATATTGAGAACGCACATGTCTTTTGCTGATGTGTTGCAGGTTGTTCTCAGGAGTCAAGTGCTTTTTTAAGGGGAATCCACTTTTTACAATTCCCCCCGAAGCGCTATAAAAAACCGAATGTTGCTGGAGTGTTGCGGTTTGTGTACGACATCATGCGGAATGTTAAAAATATAGCGTTTACAAACTGTTAAAATTCAGCTACATTTAAGTTGTGCGGAATGGACCTTAGTTACAGGCCTGGATAAAAAATAAGCATTTGGTTCTGGTGCCTATAAAGGAGTAGAATAGGTGGCAGGTGAACGTTAAGGAGTAGACATAAGGAGTAGACATAACAAACAAGGTGCCACCACTTAAAAAGCCCTGCCTCTGGTCATCATCTCTCTTACCTCTCCCAGCAGGGACACAGGCAGCAGGTCTTGGGAGGTGGTCTCAGTTCTTCAGGTACCCTGACTCCAAAACATTTAGAGCCTTAGGTAAGAACCATGGCTCACTGTGGCTGGATCACACTTCTCAAGGAACATTTATATCTGGTGTATAGGGATGCCAGTCCCCAGGTAGAACCTGGGGGTCCCCCAGTTTTACAGCTTATCTCCAGGCTACTGAGATCAGTTTCCCTGGAGAAAATGGCTGCCCTGGAGGGTGGACTCCATCGCATTAGACAACACTGAGGCCCTCTCCACCCCTAATCCTGCCTACTCCTGACTCCACCCCCAAAGTCTCCAGGTATTCCCAACTCGGAGCTGGCCACCTTACTGGTGTATCACCTGGAGTTGATAAAACACAATAACTGCCATGAAGAAGACCTGAGCTTCAAACCATAGGCCGGGAACCAGCAGCACTCCCAAAGTACAAACCTGCTTCTTGGAGTTTTGTTCCAGTTGTTTACCCAGCCAGCTCCTTGCCCAAACTCCCTGGTAAATCAAGGGATATTCTGAGCTTGGCAAAAGCGTGGTCCAGATCATTGTCTTCATGATAGGTCATCTCTGCTTTCCACATGTCATGTAGGACTATAACAGAAAGTCCCCACAAGAAACACCAGAAACCCTCTGAATGAATTGGCAGACCAAGCTAAACAGTTCCACTCTTGCTTTAGTTCTAGGTATCACAGAGGCTTTTGATAGAATCAAATGGATTGGTCTGAAGTAACACAATAAAATTAGAGTCTAGTAGCACCTTTAAGACCAACAAAGATCTTGAATAAATCTTTGTTGATCTTAAAGGTACTACTGGACTCTGATTTTATTGGGCAAGCTTTTGAGTTGCCAAATATCCAAAGAAGTGGTCTAGGAACCTCAAAAGGTTGCTGTTTTGTTGTATTTTGAGTGTCAGGAAAAAAAAACTGTTTAATGTCTTTAGAATTTTCTATAGGTCAGCGTAATATTTACGGTCTTTGACAGTTTACTGAAAAGCAAGAACATTGGGAACGTTCTCAAATAATACTTGTATATGGTCACTAGTAAACTCTGAGGATGATACGCTTGATAAATCTAATTGAGCAAATGATATTATATCGTCAAATACATTTTGCATTTCCTGTAGGTCAGTCCCATGGCTTATTCGGAAAGCAGGGAAGGTTTAGTCTGTGTTTACGAAATGAATGACTCCTTAGCCCATTTTAGTCATTCTGACGTGCAAAGTGGCATATATCATTAAAAGTGAGATTTTACTTAATTTTTTGCAGCTAAATAGAACCTAAGGAAACAGCAAAGTCCAATAGTCTGTCCTAATGAAACTGATTCTGAGAATGAATCAAATGTTGTTAAGCACGGGAGTCCTCAATTGGTATTGAGCTTGACCCAAAACATTAGCCGGGACTCTTCTTCCCTGTACAGAAAGTCTCACAAATTTCACAAACGTCGTTAACCATGGTTCTCTGAATCCCCTCTAAAGATTACCCTCCTACTATACAGTCCCTACAGAATTCTGCACATGTCTCTTTATTATCTGGCATGTTTAAGTCTTCTCTTTTTAAACTTTGCTATTAATTCCTAACATTTGTTACTAAGAAATTAATTGGTTTTGATTTTTTTTTCCTTTTTAATTTTTTTTTTGCACAATATCTGATGCACTGATAATTGAAAATCAGTTAAGGATGGAGTTTGTTCTGAATTGTTTGAAATCCTCTTGCACTTATAACCCTGTTGAATAAGAGAATGGATGGTACTGTATGTCGGTGTGTCTCATCCAGATCCCCTTGCTGCTTGCGGCATTTGATATGCAAACCATCACCCCAGTAGATAGGCATTAGCAGCCGCAGACTGGAGAACTTCCCTCCTCCCAGATGAAACCAAAGAGTTTGTTGATCAGATGCATCTCCCGTTTGCCCTTCCCCTTCCGAGTGCTTTATTGCTTTGCTCACCATTTGAAGGTCTGATCAAACCTGCCTCGTGTGTCTGTATGCTGACTTGTTTTGCATCAACTAACCAGGAGGGGATGGGAGGTGAGGGAGGATGAAAAAATCCCCACAAGCTCTACATAAGCTGGATTTTAACTGGATACCAACCCCAAGAATCATGCACTAGCATCCTGATAAGTAGCAGCTAGACCTCTTTAGGGCCCATTCTGCACACATCAGATAATGCACTTTCAGTGCAGTTTCAAAGTAGATTATCCGGTTCTGCACAGGAAAATCCAGCTGCAAAAGCACATTATCTAATGTGTGCAGAATAGGCCTAGGTTACAGTAGAAACCTAGAGGTTGCTGTATTGAGAGCAAGGAAGAGCCCTCAGGTTTGACCCATATTGAAAGCGAGCCCCTCTTGGTGTGAGTTGTTTTGTCATGCAAGGTGATAGATGCTGTGAACAGGAACACTCTGTAAAGTCCATCTGGGACTTTTGCCATGCCGATCTAATTTGCTTGGAAGGCACTTAGTTGCCAAAACAATAGAAGGCAAGTATAGGAAACACAAAGGTATTTATTTTAGTAGCTTACAGTGTGTGTGTTTGTGTCTGCCTGTCTTTATGTGTCATGGGCTGGATTTATTTTAGATTTGGAGGACCAAGACATGATTTAACAGTGCAGGGAGACTACAAATGATACATTAAGTCTGGCACATAAGTGCTTATAATGGAAGCCATCCATTCTGAGGCTAGGGAGACTTGGCTGATAAGGCAATAATCTAGGAAGAGCAAGTCTTGGCAGAGCTAAAAGAAAATCCAACATGTTCCATGAATGGAGACATAATTCTAGAAGACTTGGATTCCTCATGAAGTTCAGATGATTTCTCTCACCTTCGGTTCAGCAATATAATCCCTTACACATGAAAACCTGGCCACAGCAATCCATACTTGCATCACGTGAGTGGGGCTGTTACATCTGTTCATTGAATATAAAGTCAAAGTAAGGAAAGCCACCCACCTGCCTTATAATTCCAGACTACGGTCAGCTTCCTCTCTTTTGTTTCCCAGTCCCCTTCCAATGCTGGAGAGAGAGACACAGAGAGAGATGCCCCTGCCTCGATGGAGGGAGAGAGAGACAGACAAAGCTGCCCCAAACTGCACACCAGCCCTGCTTCCCTCTTAAGAACGAGCCCTAATTACCTTCTATGCCTCCTGCTGCAAGGCACACCGAGAGCCAGTCACAATGCTGATTCTTTTGAAATAACTAGCATCTCCGGATTCATTAAACATGAATGGCTAGATCAAGACTAACTGGGGATTTCTGCTCATTCTTCTTCCCTTGAGGCATATTTCATATAACAGGACTTTGCTCACCATAAAGTCCTCCTAAGAAACACCAGAAACCCTCTGAATTCATCATCATCCTGGAGCAGACCAATCTAATCAACTCCAGTCTTGCATTCGTTCTAGGTATCACAAACAGCAAGCATTTGAGCTGCTGAATATCCAATGAACGGGGTCTAGGAACCTCAAAAGGTTGCTGTCATTCCTTATGGCATTCCCCCCATGGCATTCCTCAGGGTCCCCCCTCCCCCAGGAGAATTTTTTCATGGAGCTTAGTGGGCTGCAGTAGGAGGGGGAAACAGAAGAATTCTATTCTGCCATTGGAAAATTTAGTCTGGAACTAACCCTAAGTCTGACTTTTAAGAAATACAAAGACTGCTGCGGTCCTACCATAAATGGAGACTGCATTACATACTTTTCCTGCTTCCTTCTCTCCTTCCCACCCATCAGCCAACTATCTTTATCTGTCTCCCATCTTCAGCTTTTCCTTCCCATGGTCACCCCTCCTCAGTAAAACTCTGGCCCCGCTATTTAGTTTTGGCTGAGCCAGTTTCATTTGCACAATGGGAAATCTGCAAGGACTTGGCAGGGGCACCTTGCTTTCCCCTTTATCCCATCCCCACAATTTTCTCCTTCCGTGTACCCTGTCAAATACTCCCTGGGAAAATTCTGTAGGTTTTTTACTACTGCCACAGAGAGAGAGACACAGAGAGAGTTGCCCCTGCTGTGACGGAGGGGGAGAGAGACAGACAAAGCTGCCCCAAACTGCACACCAGCCCTGCTTCCCTCTTAAGAATGAGCCCTAATTACCTTCTATGCCTCCTGCTGCGAGGCACACCGAGAGACACGAGACACGCAGCAGCGAGAGGGAGAGAAAGAGACATACAGAGAGATCTGCACTTCCTGGTGTCCCCTGGGTCCTAGCTCCCATTGAATTCCTGGTTGCAATGGCCTTTCTTGCTAGTCTATACACATATTATTTCATTTACACCCCAACTTTCTGCACAATGGGGACCAGAAGCAGCTCACAGCATTCTCCTCACCTCTATTTTATCTTCACTACAATCTTATGAGATACATTCAGCTAAGAATTTATAACTGGTCCAAGGCCACCCTGTGAGCTTTCACTGCAGAGTAGGGTTTCAAACCTGGGCCTCCTGGATCCTAGTCTGACATTCTAACCATTACATCACACTGGCTTTCTTGGGGTAGCTGTAGTTATAGCAAGCAGCTGGGCCTCCATGAGCCATGCAGGACACTTCATGGTTGCTTCCAAGCCGGGCTCTGATGAGTGCTCCTTCAAAGGCCAAAAAGACCCTGGAAAGATCACTGCCCCTCCACTTTCCTTTTATTGATGGAAACCAAAGCTAGAATCTGCTGGCAGTCTTGTAAAGTTGCCTAGCACAGCCAATGAGAATATTTGTTTCTACTTCTTCTATTGGGAAGGTTTAACCCCATGTATGGGTACGTGTGCTGTAAGATTTCAGGTTTTTCTACAAACCTTGGGCTGTTCTTAGGTTCGTAGAAAGACGACGCTTGGCTGTCCATGGCCTCAATCCCCAGATTTAAGTATCTACTTTGAAACTGGATACTTAAATCTTGAGAACAAGATATGTCAAAAAATCAAGCTGTCCACAAAAGAAGGGATTCAGAGAATGGCCGAATCCATCCCTGACGTAAAGCAAGTCTGGTCAGTGCTTAGATGGCAGACTGTCATGTTCTCCTTACAGGAGGGATGGGAAATAAAATCAACCTGCATAAAGCCTCTTCCACCACTAGAAAACTATGAATGCCAACAAACTATTTTTGGAAAACAAGATACAAATAAAGCTTCCTGGTGCGATGGGAGGCAGCGATAACTCAGCTTCATGTGTAAATTTTCAGAGATCGTTGCTGCCACCCCCCCTTCAAACAACATCAGTTCCATTGCTGAATTTGCAAAGAGTGTTAATTATGCCTTTTAATGCTTCAGTCTGATTCTGGAGCAGTGCCAGTAGGTAATCTTGTTAGAAAGTATTTTGGGGGCTGTGTGCACCACCCTTTTTGGGTGCTGATTCAAAGTATGCCTAGTAAACAGACTGCCTCTAGCAGCAGGACTCTCTTTCCCACTGTCCATTCAATGGGGAAATTATGCAGTGCTGGAGATATTAGGCAGGGGCAGTGCAAACAAAGCACTGGAAGAGGAGATCAGTATTTTAAAAAGCTGTTTGCAAAAGCTCAAAGAAATCCAACTCGTTTTCCTTAGGAGCATACAAAGGATCCCAGTTACTGCAGGAAGTGTATAATAATGTGTTCAAACGGGTAGCCATGTTGGTCTGAAGCAGTAGGACAGACTTTGAGTCCAGTGACTCCTTTAAGACCAACCAAGTTTTATTCAAGGTATCAGCTGCTAGAAGGCTTTTGGATTGCAGTGTAAAATTGTGATAGAAAAGCCTACTAATAGGTGAGTGTATGAGGGAGAGAAAGAGAGAGAATGTACTTATCATCACAACCACATATGTTTAGTTCTCAGTTTGTTGTGTGGATTTGTCCGTGTGTGCATTATTGGTTGTTGGTGGATGTGATTTGAGTACATTTCTATCGCTTGCCCTTTCAGGATGTCTCAGGGAGTACGAGCCCATGTACCCAGGCGCAGATGTCTCTGTATATCTGAGTGGAGATATATCTCTTAGGGCTTGTGCACACATTAACTTTTACCCCTTGGTTGCTGTGCCAAGAGGGTAACTGCTTTGTTTACCTCTAGGTAGCGGCAGGCTAGCTCTAAGCAGTGCCTAGAGCTAATTCAATAGAGGTAAGTGAGAATCCACTGGGGGGGGCGGAGCTACATGGGGAAGGTGACGTCTCCTTGGGGTAGCTAATGTGTGCACAAGCCTTAAAAGTATAATTGAGCTTGTGTGTGGATGCGTACACCCAAGTGCCTACGTCTCTTGGCATGGATCTCTGCTTGTGATAGAACCGGGGGGGGTGCATGTGTCTGTGCATGTCTCATGCATGTGCATATTTACTGGCATGGCTCTCTTATCCTGTGCATGGCACGACAATGGTGTGAACACGTGGGACAACTCCTACACCTACCTTCATGATGAACCCATACTCACACAGACGCCCACTTGAAGTCCTTGCACTGCGTAAGCACTAATCCTGCACTGAGTTATGCTCTGCCATTTTCAAGAGGTAGATGTCTTTAGTCAAGTGTAGAAATCACAGCAGGGCGGGTCATCTGAGCTGCACCTTTCACCACTGAACTGATACAAGTCTAACCACCAGGGGCGCTGGGCACATTTAACATAGTTTCAGTTTAAATAGCTGACGTTGAATTTTTGGATCAGAAGCCACGGCGTTGTGTCTGCCGTGTTCCCTGATGAAATGGCTTGTCTTCGAGCCCTGCCCCGCATTTTATTAGCTTTGAGGCCTGATCTGACAGGCTCCCTAGATAGGCTTGTTCTTGCATTGCCGTTGCCTCAAATTAGTTTAAAGTTTTGCCTGTCGGTTGGCTGGTTTCACTTGACTTTCCTGCACCTCACTACGTGAGGCTAGTTCTCCAGCTTTAGAACCTTCAGGATCAGTTCTGCGCTTGTTTTACCCCTTTGAATTCTGGTAACACCGGATAGTCTGGCAGACAGGCGGGCGACATGGAACATAAAAGCAATTTGTAAGGGAAAGCTAGTCCCAGAGACAGATGTTGTTTTAAAATGAATAGACTGCTGTCCTGCCCTTCCTTGAATTGCAATCCCGAAAGGCTCTCTGGGCCTTCTTTGAAGCATATTCTATGGGTGGCTCTTAATAGCCTTCCCAGGAGCCAACTGCTAAGGCCGTTCCCCAAACTAACCATTTTTAGGCCAAATCAAAATATACGCTTCTCTGCAGATTGTCACACTCTTCCTCTTTGCCACTGAACAGCATATTGGTGTGTGTGGGGGTGGTTGCAGACATTAATGACTGGTTTCCCACTATATATGAAAAACCAATATGGATAATTCCCTGGTTTAATCAGTGTTTACTAGGCCTCAAAAGACAGGCTTTACTTCACTGGTAATTGTGAGTGAGTTATAATTTTGGGACATGGGCTGTAAACTGAAAACCTTTTGTTTCCTTTTGGTTTCTTGACTTTCTCAAAGTGATTACTGGTAAAATAGGGAACAGGCGTTGATATCCCTACTTCTTTCTCTGCATTTCTGAGTGCCTACACGATCCAAAGTGCACGATACTTGATCCTGTACAATTCCTCATTGAAGGTCTTACAGATGTACACCTTTGATTTTTTAAATGTAATCTCTGAGAGAAACGTTTGTCAGAAATGAAAGATGACAATGTAACTGAACCCTAGGGATGCCAATCCCCAGGTGGGACCTGGGGATCCCCTGGAATTATAGCCCATCTCCAGACTCAAGAGATCAGTTCCCTTGGAGAAAATGGCTGCTCCACTGAGGTCCTCCCCACCCTAAATACTGCCCACTCCTGGCTCCACCCTCTTCCTGGATCTGGAGCTGGTAAAGCATGAGCTATTCAGAACCCCACATTTGCCAGAAGTCCCCGATATTTATGGATTATTGGTGTTACATTGCTAATATTTAGTGAAAAACCACCACACCTTCCTGCCAGTGATGAAAAGTTCTCACTACGGTTTTCTAGAGAGAGAGGTTGAGGTGTGCTGGACCTTTATGTGTACAATAATGCGGAAAGGCAGGGAAGCCATCAACCTCTGGTAGTGTTACCAATAACCCCCCCCCCAAAAAAAAGAATTCCATCAAAGAGACCAGCCAATAGCTCTCCAGCTGTTCACAGGCCTTCCTTTTATTATCCTTTTCTTCGTCAGCATCTGTTGCATCTGAACCTTCATTTGCTGCAGATTTCAGAGTTACAGGGTTACACATTTCCTCGGTGGGATGTGTGTGGCAAATCAGGAACCGTGAGCAGGAGAGTTGCTCTGCTCTTCATCTAGCAAGAGTTGCAGGGATGCGGAGAGGAGAGCGCATCCCTATATGTTCACAGGTGTGAGTGCCAGTGATTAGTAAAGCATTTGTATGTATATATGGTATTTAAGGCAAGTGGAGTTTCTTCGGCTTGCCTGTGCATGGCTAGCAATGTCTGTCTCTGTTCTGTGTTCCCGTCAGGGAGCTTGAAAGTGGTATTTCTCATGTGTCAATGGCTGTGAGCACATAAGAAGGTCTTTCCAGGGGTTCTATCCCAGGCAGGCATGTCTGGATCATAAACATGGCTCCATGTTTGGTCATGGAAGTGGTTGAATGTCTGAGTGAGCCTTGTACACTGAAAGGGACGAAGGAGGACTATCATATATTTAGATGTAACGTTTCGGTGAATTATTTGGAAGATGTAATCTAGGGTGCAACCATCTGTGCTGTAAAAGAAGCCAGAGAGAATTAAGGTCATGAATGTATGAATCAAGTACCTGGATCATTACTGGCAGAATTACAGAGAGGGGGATCTATGCCGATGTAATGGTCCCCCAGGCTGCAGATGTGGTTATTCGGACATCTCACAAATGGACCTGCTTAGTATCTTCACGCAGAAATCCAGTAACATCCATGTGCTCTGTGCCCGAGGAACTTTCAGATATGTTTGATTTTCAAATTCTCAGAATCTTTTGACAGATCAATGGGCTGGGAGGGGGCTTATGACGAGGGGCTTTCAGATTTGAAAAAGTTTCTTTGTGCCATGCACCTCGACTATCCCCAACCCTGGGGAACATGTAGCATTTTGTCTGGGCTACCCACAGGTAAAACTGCAGGCCGAATCATTTCCAAGAGACGTCTCTACCTGTGGATGACCCAGGTCCACTTACTAACACAAGTCCTAAGGAAGAACTTCTGGGAATGTTGAACCTGATTTCAGAAGACTCTGAAGAGACCTTAATCAGTTAGAACTGAGAGACAGCATGCCTTTAGCACAAGGTGTTAACTGTAGCTCTCCAGATGTCCTTGGACTACAATTCCCATTATCCCCTGCCATTGTAGTCCAGGGACATCTGGAGAGCTACAGTTTGGCCATCCCTGTAGACAGTGGGGACATTTTTGGGGGGGCTAGTTCTCACCAAAAGTCATTTTGTGTTGGGCCAGTCAAAGAAGGGTGCTTTCTTTTTTTAGAAACCTCTGGATATTAACTCCGCTAGGTTCTATGCAAATAGCATGCCTCTGTTTGTGTTGTCTCCGATATCCCTATTTCCCTTTTATCCTTGGCAGCACACCTTCACTTTAACCCTGTTTCCCCTTTTCTCCGTTCCCAACTTTTGTCCTCCTAGCCAGGCCAAACCTCTCCATGCCAATTTTCAGCAGCAGTCAAATATGTCTGAAAGCAGAGAGCTCTGCGGTTCTGGTCTTACAGTCCTCCCTTGGGCAAAGGTGAACGGTCAAGAGAGGACTGGAAGATACTGCCGGCAGTTTTGAAAATCGCAGCGATTCTGACGCCTCTGTTGAGTGGGATTCGGGTTACAGTTCAAAGGACACTTACCTGGAAGTAAGATCTCTTGGACTCGTTGGGATATATTTTCCTATAAACGGACAGAGAATTGAGCTGCTAGGCAAAAACTGATTTGAAACACCCTCCCGTTCCAAGGGACGCGATACTTGGCTCTTTTATGCAAGGTTATTTGCCTAGCAACTCTGTACTTGTCCTGCACCAAAATCGGTGGTTTGAGGACTCTGGCCTAAAATAAGCTCAGCCTTATAATAGAACCAAGATGGGTGGAAGGACGGCATGCACATAGCCTTCGCCTTTGTTTCACTCTGCATCCGTCTGTGTCGTTGTGTCCGTCTCCCTGCTCCTCTGTCCCTCTCTGTCTTATCATTTAAACTTTCCAGCCCTTTGCTATTCTGCTGATATTGGAAAGAGAACTTTGTTTCCGACAGACTCATGGTTTTATTGGGGTTTTAGGGTTCCGCAGGCAGCCTTTGGAACGAGGGGGAAAAGCAGGTTCCGTCCCAGTCATGCAAGACTTGTAGATGGACAGCAAAGTCCTCCAATTGATGGCTAGCAAAGGGCATGGGAAGCATAAGTGGCTTCTTCTGACATCCTGTTTTAATCCCGCCCTCAATGTTGCCCATCTTAACCATTTTATGTATTCTGATATTTATCTGTATTTGTGTTTGTGTGTGCATGTTGATTTCTGTATTTTTTGGAGGTCTTATGGGGACAGTTGATTATGGAGAACTTGTTCATTGTATGATTTAACCAATGATCAGGGGGAGGGGGTGTTGCAGGGTTCAAGGAGCGATAGAGGGTGAGGTGTCGAAGGAATAAACACACACGCAATTATGTATGGTAAAAATGTGGCCACAGCTTATTTGATTATATACAAACAAAAGAACAATGGCATAGCGTATTAATGGAGCCAACCATTGGCCTGCCACCCAATGAACCCCTTCCCAGCCTGCCATCAGGGGGATAGACTGTGGAGTGCCAAGATGATAGGCCATGTGTGGGTGCCAGCTTCTGCATCAAGGGTGGCCAAACTGTGACCCTCCAGATGTCCATGAACTCCAGATGTCCATGGACTCTGCTGGCAGAGGGTCATGGGAATTGTGGTTCGTTGACATCTGGTGGGCCACAGTTTGGCCACCCTTGCTCTATATGGTCCCCACCACCACCTGGTGATGTAAACCAGTCAGCAGCCTCTGCCTGGGCATGCAGCTGACTGCCTCCACACCCCCAAGGCCCCTTATGGGAGCCCCCAAAATGGGGGGAGGCAGGAATGGACTACCTACATAGGATATGTCCCAATGCCCAAACCTCTAAGCTGTGACAGTAAAGAGCAGAATAAATCCAAATATACATCCTAATAAAACTGTACTACTAGGGAGGGAGGGTGGGAAGGCCAGCAAGTTAAAGAGCAGAGCCCGAAGACCTGGGTGGGCTTGCTTTAAAAGCCCCATGAGTTTTGCAGCCCTCACCTATACTATAACTTGCAGCTTGATGTGGCAGGTGGTGGGAGAACCAACCAGCCCCACTTTGCCCTGCCGAAGGGCACCATGTGGCCAAAGCATGCCTCCTCCCAGCCCCACTACCTCCTGAACCGCAAATGACAGCGGAGGTAAGTCTTGGCTGTGCTTCTCCGAACAAGTCGCTGAAGCACGGGGATTGGTGTCGTGCTAAATTTTTTAAACAGCGAATTTCTAGCCCTCAAACCTTAAAGCTGCTTTGTCCTGTAATCCACTTTTGAATTCCAGCAAGAAAGTGGAGTCCAAGTAAAGTAAATAAATAGAATCTTGACAGCGTACGGGCAATGCTTGATGGAGCACCAAGGGGGCATGTGTGGGATTTCGGTGCCCTTTGGAGGACATGAGTGGGATTTCGGCACCCTGTCTCCAAGGCTACCAAGAGATTCAGTTATGAAACATAAGAAAATATATGTGAATTTACTTAACTCGTATAATTTATACAGATTACAGAATTGAGATTTGTTTGGGTTTTTTTTGGATGGAGGTGTTTTTTTTAACGAATCTGTACAGCTCTGGCAATAATTATGAAAAGATTATTAATCACAAAAAGGACAACAGAATTTTGAACAAAGGGTTGAGCAAATCATCCCATCAAATCATTTAATAGTATGATAAACATACATATGAGAATTGTGATTTCCTTTACGCTGCTGTTCTCAAACTAACAGACATGGTTCTTATGTTCATGATGAGGTGGCTCTTTTCTGTCATTGTTATGTAATGGAAATTTCTTCTGAATTCCCTCAGACATTATAAGACCTGAAATTTTTTCTCTGTTTGTGTTCAAGACTTCTCCAAGAAACTCAACATGTTATACATGAATCCTTCCCCCCATTTTATCTTTACAACAACCCTACAAGATACCTGAGAAAGAGTCAGTGGCTCAAAGTCACTCAATAATCTCCACAGCTGAGTAGGGATTTGAATCCAGGTTTTCCTAATTCAGTGCCAAAAATTTGTAGAGTTACCTCAGCATAGCTCATCCTTAATACCTCAGACTGCAATCACAGGAAGAATAGTGCCCTTGAAATGGCATCAGAATGTGAAATACCAAAAATGAATGAGACAAGAATCTATCTATCTATCTATCTATCTATCTATCTATCTATCTATCTATCTATCTATCTATCTATCTATCTATCTATCTATCTATCTATCTATCTATCTATCTATCTATCTATCTATCTATCTATCTATCTATCATCTTCTTGTTTGTTTGGATTTACTGCCTGCCACTATTGGGGGGTCCTGTCTTGTGGCGAGCTACAAAGATAAAAACATAAAAGCCCCACATAAAAGAGAAATATTAAAGTCCAAACTGGCATGGCGGCAAAAATTAAAATTAAGAAAGTCAGCCTCCTCCCTGTGTTTCCAGCACCCCTCCCTCCCAGTGCCTCAGGGGAAATGCCCAGAGGGTGCCTGCCGTTCCCATTAAGATATCAGCCGGTGTGCCCTGACCTCAACCCAAGACCTGGCAAAAGAACATCTTGCCCATTAATTGATCCTTCATGTGCCCTGTGGCTATAAAATTAGCCTAAATCTCTTTTTAAATCAGTTCCAATCAATAAACTGTTCTAAATTTGCATACATATAAAGTTACAAATATGCAAACTCCCATTTGGTGAATGGGTTCATGTTTTCTCCGTGGAAGAAATCCTATGAATTGGACATTGCTACCCTCTCAGAAGCCATTAGCTTACACCTGGAGATTCAGAGAATTGTAAACTGCCAAGTCTGTAGTTTCTCCTAGGATCAATTCTCTAGTAAAGAACACAGTCTCTAACATTTCCCCCTTGGAAATAGATGTAGCTGCTGAGCAGTGCACCCATATCTTCTGAAAATTTAATGTGTTATTAATAAATAATAATATATCATTATATTAATTATATATATAATTTGAATTATTGCCTGCCATTATCGAACAAGTCGTCTCGTGGCGAGTTACAACATTACAAAATCCCAAGATAAAACATTTCATGAGAGGGAGGTTCGGGGGCCCAGTGGAAGATATCGGATCAACCAAATGCCTGACGGAAGAGCTCCTTGTTGCAGGTCATGCATAATTGTTTTAGTTCCGCAAAGGCCTTGATCTCCTCTGGGAGTTCGTTTCACCAGATGGGGGCCAGGCCAGAGAAAGCTCTGGCCCTGGTTGAGGTCAAGCGAGCTTCCTTGGGGCCAGGGATCCCCAGCCAGTTGGAGGTGGCAGAGTGTAAAGCTCTTTGAGGGGTGTAGGCAAAGAGGCGGTCCCTCAGGTACACTGAGCCCAGACCGTGTATGGCCTTAAAGGTGATTACCAAAACCTTAAGTCTGATCCAGAATTCAAATTATTTAATAGGAAAACAAAACCGCTACATTTAGTGAAATTTGCCTTCCTGAGTTAAACACCCCACTGCAATCAGTCACTTTGACCCTGTTAGTTCGAACAAATAAGGAATCTTCTTATGCAGAATCAGACTGCTGCATGTAGACATGTAGACAGGTGTACATTCACACCTCAACATTTACAAGGGCATTAATGCAGCAGTCCCCAACCCGCTGGCTGCGGCCCGCTGCCGGGCCGTGAAGGCCTTGGTGCTGGGCCGCGGCTCCTTCTTCCCTCCCCCCCCAGTGAGAAGCTCGCCAGGCCGCGAGCAAATCGGCTGCCAAAGCGGCCGATTAGCTCGCAGCCCAGCAAGCTTCTTATTTCGGGAGGGGAGGGAAGAGAAGCTTGCCAAGCCACAAGCTAATCGGCCGCTTTAGCGGCCGATTTGCTGGCGGCCGGAGGGGGGAGCCGCGGCTGCTGGCATGGCGACGGCACAAATGCGTGTTTGCGCTGGGGCTGCCACGCGTGTGCGGGCCCCCGGGCCGCCCTCTCCCCCCACTCCGGAGCGGCGGTCCGCAGTGCGCGAATGCTTGTGGACCACTGCATTAATGAACTAGCTGAACACATCGTTCTGGGGATATGGAGTTATTGTTTTCTTCAGGATCATGGAATATACCTTTGCGTAAATTTAACATCTTTTTTCCAGAACTCTGCTTCATGTTCTCCATAAGGCTGCCCTACGAATAGGCCCTTTAGCCCACAACCGACAGAAGACGGCACCAAAACAGCTTTCCCTTATGTTTAGGGAACAAAGCACAGTTCCTCAGTCACTTAGCATCATGAACCGGTTTGTCCCTGTAGGACAAAAACCAATGCCTATTATTAAAGTTCTTAATTAACCTGTCCCAGTATAGATCATGCCTGACCTGGTTAGCCTCATCTTGTCAGATCTGGAAGCTAAATAGGATGAGGCCTGGTTAATATTTGCATGGGAGCGACCTCTGAGGAATACCCTGGTTACTAAACAGGCAATAGCAGGCCACCTCTGAATGTCTCTTGCCTTGAAGACTCTATGGCAGGGGTAGTCAAACTGCGGCCCTCCAGATGTCCATGGACTACAATTCCCAAGAGCCCCCTGCCAGCGAATGCTGGCAGGGGGCTCTTGGGAATTGTAGTCCATGGACATCTGGAGGGCCGCAGTTTGACTACCCCTGCTCTATGGGGGTCACCAAAAGTCAGCTGTAGCCTGACGGCAAAAAAGAAGTCAAGATCATAACATTTGAAGGTCCACAGAAGGGCAAGGACAGGCTACAGCAGTGGAATTGGATGGGGGGGGGATGCTTAACCCTTTCCTGCATGTCCTTTTCCCTCCAATTAAAATCACCCTTAACCTTGCTTTCCCGTTCACAAAGAAGAAAAATATACTGCAATGTAAAAGTCCCCATGTATTTTTGCATCCCCCCCCAAAGGGTGGGAAAGAAGTTGAGAAGAGGGCTTCTGGACATTAAAGAATATCCTGTAGGGAAAGGTGTAAAGTAGGGGTAGTCAACTTGTGGTCCTCAGATGTCCATGGACTACAATCCCCATGAGCCCCTGCCACATTTGCTGGCAGGGGCTCATGGGAATTGTAGTCCATGATTATCTGGAGGACCACAGGTTGACTGCCCCTGGTGTAAAGTACTCACTCCCTAAAACTTCCTGTTGCAGTCAAGTTTTCAACCTCCTTAGCCTGCAGCAGATAGGTTCAAAATAATCTGATTTCACCACAAAGAATTTTAACAATTTTTTTAAAGTCAGGAAGTCAGTCACAGACCTCTCCCCATCTGAGGGTAATACATCTGCCTTTTTCATCTTTTTTACAATTGAGAAGTCTATGAAATATTCTCTAGGCTTCGAGAAACCCCAGAACTGGAACAATCTTGCAGAATATGGTTGGGAAGCAAAACTGTGGACATGCCCACCTATGGCCCCTCCCCTTCTCACCCTCTCCAGACCCACCATTGGCCATTTTTTGTGGGGAGGAGGGAGGTTGACATGACCGTACATGGTCAAATCATAATAAATATTTAACAATTTTTTAAAAAATGAATTAAAATTCCCACCCATTTGGGAAACCTTCCAGGGCCATAAGGAAACCTGTAACAGAATCTCAATCTTTTCCTTTTTAATGAGAGCAGCTACGAAAGGCTGGAAGTTTGGAAGCATGGCAGGGGAGAGGCTGCTTAATTTCCCCTCTGGCTACTTTTTCCATTGTAAAGCCGTCTGCCAGTTTCTTTGGGGCCTGTGACAGAAAAGATGAAATGCCGCTCAAAGATGCAACGCTGAGCAACAAAACCCCACAAAAGCAGCCCGAGGAAAAAAGTTTACAGCCATTCCTCTGGTCAAACTTACAACCTTGGATTATTGTGTTTCATTAATTTTTTAAAAGGAGGGAATTGCTATCCATGACTGCTAGGTAATCTTTGTAGGCTGGCCCTAAATTGCTTCCCAATTAGACAGGAAGTCAAAATACACAGAATTAAATGTCGCTTGACAGCTTTCAAATCTAAATTACCCCCCAGTAAATTATTTCTGCCTCTGTTTTTTCACAAGGACTTGTACATCAGGAGACGCTGAAGCTGATCAATATATGGAACAATGCTGGTCTTATTAAGACATGATAATGATTGCACTAAGGTCTTTTCATGAGCCTCTTGTGGTGCAGGGTGGTAAGGCAGCCGACATGCTGTCTGAAGCTGTCTGTCCATGAGGCTGGGAGTTTGATCCCAGCAGCCAACTCAAGGTTGACTCAGCCTTCCATCCTTCCGAGGTCGGTAAAATGAGTACCCAGCTTGCTGGGGGGTAAATGGTAATGACTGGGGAAGGCACTGGCAAACCACCCCGTATTGAGTCTGCCATGAAAATGCTAGAAGGCGTCACCCCAAGGGTCAGCCATGACCCGGTGCTTGCACAGGGGATACCTTTAAGGCCTTTTTCAAGGGAATCCAGAGCACTGGAACATGAATTCTGTCTCCCAGATATATCTCTAGATGTTTCTGTCAAGGCCGTTTCTGTACCGGAAGCCCCACACCGGACTGCGGACTGGAGTTTGAGGCAGGTCAGGTTGCCCCTGTTAGCAGAGCCAAATAAGTCACTGAAGTTGCACACGCTGTATTAAGAATAGGAAAAAGGATTTATTAAAGAATTACCATACTGGATAGTGCAGAGGAGAGACAGACACAAAGCCTGACTACATGCCTAGCTGAGAGAGAGAGACTGGAAGATGTGGCTTCTGAGAAGAAACAGGACATTGCCCCGTAAGAGTAGCAGTCTGGAGGCAGACAAGGAATGACACTTAACAGGAAAGGTCCTGACCTCACTATCTGATCTAACAGCCCCACCTCTTCCTACTCTTGCATGGGGGAGCATTTGGCCTGGCGCACATCATCTGCCCCAGACTTGTGCTCCCCCGTGGGCAGCAAAGTTCCCAGTGCAGAAATGGTCTCACTGGGCAAAGTTTTGAAATATAATAATTGCCTCTTCTGTGTCTTGCCCGATCAGAACCAGCCATTTCCCTCTAGGAATAAAGTCCTGACTATGGAGCTTCCATGTGTAGCTATCATGGGACTATCTCCTATGAGTTTGCTTAACCCTCTTTTGAAGAGAGGCTGTCATCACATTGTACAGGAATAGATTCCTCAGATAATTATCCATTGTATAAAGAAATACAAGGAGCCTCTTGTGGCGCAGGGCGAAGCTGTCTGTCCATGAGGCTGGGAGTTCAATTCCAGCAGCCGGCTCAAGGTTGACTCAGCCTTCCATCCTTCCGAGGTCAGTAAAATGAGTACCCAGCTTGCTGGGAGGTAAACGGTAATGACTGGGGAAGGCACTGGCAAACCACCCCGTATTGAGTCTGCCAAGAAAACGCTGGAGGGTGTCACCCCAAGGGTCAGACATGACTCGGTGCTTGCACAGGGGAGACCTTTACCTTTATAAAGAAATACTTCTTTGTGTCTGAGTCTAAATTCTAGTAAACTGACAGGAAATAATTTTCTCTCTGTGCTCCTTATTCACGAGATCTCAATCACGTGGTTTCCTTTCCTGCATGTACATGGTACCTTCGTTAAAAGAGCCGACCAGAAAACATTCTAAAATAGCAATATGACAGGAACGGTTAATGGCATTGTGATACTTGCAGTTTTATTTCAGTACTTATTTAAATAATTCCTAACGTTAAACGTTCTTGAAGTGATCTTTTCACTAGGACTTCGAGGGTTCGTCCTATGTCACTGAACAATGGAATTTTTGCAAATTTTGATAGTACCACACCTGCTTTTTACCGCTTGTGATTCTGTCTAGATGCCAAAATCAATGAATATACAACCATCAAGAGTTATGTCTACTCTGCTCCCTGCCATGTTATGTATGTAATGTCCCCAAAGAGAAGGCACAGTGTTTATGAATTTATTAAGGGAATTAAAGCAGTTGGCTAAAACTCTTAAACAAGATGTTAATGACAGAAGGAAATAAAATCAGAGTCCAGTAGCACCTTTAAGACCAACAAAGATTTATTCAGGGCGTTTTGGTCTTAAAGGTGCTACTGGACTCTGATTTTATTGTGCTACTTCAGACCAACACGGCTACCCATTTAAATCTATCGAGAAGGAAATCAGTGTTCCACTAGGCTTGCTTCCTTCTGTACTTTGCCCATCATAAATTCAGGTTCCTAGCCACATTTAAGCTTTTGAGTGTGCCTCTCAGCTCCATAGAGTGGGGAAGGGGCCAACCAGGCCATCTAGTCCCACCCCCTGCTCAATGCAGGATCGGCCTAAAGCATCCAGGATGTCTCTATCCAGCCGCTGCTTAAAGACTGCTTTCAAAAGGCATTTCTTCATTACAACTTTTTAGCCTTTTTAGATTTAAAAAAACCCCACTGTTATGTAGAGAAAAACAGCTTGGTTCAAATAATTTCTGGCCCTTGCAATGGGACCAAGCCCTATGAAGATAGGTTGAGGAATGTTCAGCCTGGAGAAAAGGAGGTTGAGAGGGGACATGATAGCCCTCTTTAAGTATTTGAAAGGTTGTCACTTGGAGGAGGGCAGGATGCTGTTTCTGTTGGCTGCAGAGGACACGCAGTAATGGGTTTAAACTTCAAGTACAACGATATAGGCTAGATATCAGGGGGAAAAAATTCACAGTCAGAGTAGTTCAGCAGTGGAATAGGCTGCCTAAGGAGGTGGTGAGCTCCCCCTCACTGGCAGTCTTCAAGCAAAGGTTGGATACACACTTTTCTTGGATGCTTTAGGATGCTTTGGGCTGATCCTGCGTTGAGCAGGGGGTTGGACTAGGTGGCCTGTATGACCCCTTCCAACTCTATGATTCTATGAGTTAGCCCAATTTCCCCAATTGATAACCCTCTGTGTTGCAGGATATGTTGCGCAAGTAGCCCCTGAAGGGAATGTGGGACGTTGCTGTGGAAAAGAGAGGGTAAGGAAGATCCACGGTCAAGAACTCCTTCAGTTCATGGAAGGCAGGCTTCAGTCCACTGAGTGAGAGCAATGCCTGCAATCAAGGCTCCAAACTTCATTTCTGTAATCTCCAACATTTGTGGCCTCAGTGCCACTATTTAAGGCAGGGGTAGTCAAACTGTGGCCCTCCAGATGTCCATGGACTACAATTCCCATGAGCCCCTGCCAGCATTCGCTGGCAGGGGCTCATGGGAGTTGTAGTCTATGGACATCTGGAGGGCCGCAGTTTGACTACCCCTGATCTAAGGAATAGAATTATTAACACTCATTCTGTAAAAGAAGAATCACGTGTCTATATTTGGCTCCTCTGTATTTCCATACTTCCTCCTGAAATTCAATTTAGAATAGAGCTCTCTCTTTATAGAGTGTGGCTCTTTCATAACCTAATCAATATGTAATACTGCAAGAAGCTATTTGCATAAACAAATTGAAGCGTTTGGCTTTCCATTATAATTAGTTTGGCACTTGGAAATGGTAAGATTATCGTCTACAAATATATGCTATTCAAATAAAGTTTGTATATACGAATGATGCTAATTACTGCATCAGCATTTAGAACTTCCTGAAAGGTATTGGAAATGAACATGGAATTAATGGTTTCAGGTCTCACTGAGTATATCAATTACTGTATATATTAATGATACATTCAAAATAGCATGAGATCGTAAACAAGAATAGATTGCTTCTAGTGACTATTGGAAGTTTGCCCTAATACAACTAGGGACAAGTATGTTTAAGCCACATATCAGTTCTTGGATGAGGAACTGCAAGTGCAGATAAGTGTAGAACATGCTTTCTGGCATGTACAAACTCCCATCCTGAGCAGCGGTAAGCACTGGTATGTGTGAAGATATAGTCAGATTAAGATGGTATTGAATATTTGTTTAGAGCTGTGTTTCCCAACTAGGGTTACACCAGCTTGGTGTAGTGGTGAGGAGTGTGGACTTCTAATCTGGTGAGCTGGGTTTGATTCCTTGGTCCTCCTCCACAGGCAACCAGCTGGGTGATCTTGGGCTTGCCACAGCACTGATAAAGCTGTTCTGACCTAGAGGTAATCTCAGGGCTCTCTCAGCCTCACCTCCCTCACAGGGTGTCTGTTGTGGGGAGAGGAAAGGGAAGGTGACTGGAAGCTGCTTTGAGACTCCTTCGGGTAGAGAAAAGTGGCCTATAAGAACCAGCTCTTCTTCTAATCTCAGGGTTACACCAGAGCCATGTAGGGGCTACACTGTTGCTTTTTTTTGGGGGGGGGGTTGATTTTTAAAATATATTTTTAAAAGTTTTTTTTTAAGAAACCAGACGATTTTCACCTTATTTGGGAATAGGAAGGGTGCTGGTCATACAAATCCTTGCCAGCTGAGGCACCTCTATTGTGGTCAACCTGAAGTCCAGTGCTGTAAATCCTCTTGGGATTGGGGGTGGGGGCTTTTTTTCTTTTTACTCTGGGTGAATAGGTTGTAGGGTGGGGGGGCTATCCCAGCCTCAAGGGCTTTGGGGTGGTTCCTGTCTGCCTCTGTGTCCTGACATTTTGGTCCCAGTGGCAGGTGAAGGATCCATGGTCTTCCCAGCTGGATGAGTCCTCTTGAGGTTGGTGGGTAGGGGGACTGTTTCATTTTTTTACTCTGAGTGGGTAGGTTGGAGGGAGAGGGGGGCATGGCCAGCTGACATCAGGATTACCTCCAAACCAGAAAAAAACATTTCAGGGGTTACTCCATAGTCAAAAGGTTGAAAAGGGCTGGTTTAGAGCACAGGTAGTCAACCTGCGGTCCTCCAGATGTCCATGGACTACAATTCCCATGAGCCCCTGCCAGCAAATGCTAGCAAATGCTCATGGGAATTGTAGTCCATGGACATCTGAAGGACCTCAGGTTGACTACCCCTGGTTTAGAGGACTGGAAGAGGCAGAAAGGTTTGGATTCCCAACAGTGTTGTTAAGGTGGGAGAAGCTCAAGATGGGCGGTAAGGGCATCACGAATTTCACCCCCTTTGCAAGAGTTTTTACATTTGCATATTTCATGCAATATTCTTAAAATATTTCACAATCATATAGCAAATGAATAGAAAAAGAAAAAAAACCAAGTCAAAAACTGATCAAATTAAAAGTTACAGGAAAGGCTTTCATTATTGAAATTTCAGATACAGTTGGCAAATATAGAAAGATTTTTAAATTTGGCTTTCTTTTTGTAACGAATAGCACAATCCAAGAACTGTTTGCATGGCCCTATTTATAACATGGATTTTTATTCTACTTAATGACAATAAACCATAAACATTTTGTTGGCCAACGATGGTGGAGAACTGCTTTACCGTGCTGTCCAAAGAGATTTGGTCAGGTTTTCTTTTTTCCTTGTGGGCATGCAGGAGGAGATGTACAAGGCGATTCTGCATCATGCAGCTGCACAACTGTTTCTTGACTCTCCACAGGGCTCTGAAACAGAATTCTCCTAATACAGGTATGGTGGAAAAACATTGTACCAGCATGTTGCCCACACTGGCCGAAACTCTCTTCATGATTCTGAGATGTCTTTGACTGTTGTCATTTCAGCAGTCAGGATGATTGTTGGGAGGAGCAACAGCTACGCAAGAAACCTGTTCAAAGTCACCGCTATAAACACGAAGGGCATTTCTGAGCTCTTCTGGGCTGATGAAATGCTTTCCACATGCAGCGATAACTGAAGTGCTTTCCAGTTTTAGTCGCTGGTCCACATCACGCTGATTGAACTGACGTTTGAGTTCAGATGTTCTGCAATCAAGAACAAGAAGTTCTGCAAATATCAACATTCGTTCTGGATCACGGACGGGGTTGCTGTCTTTGCAGGCTCAGAAGGGCTGGTGGTTTTCCAATCCTTTGCGTTTGAGGCTTGTACAAATCCAGCTTCTTACGACACTTTTTGTGTGTCTTGTCAAACTTTCTCAAAAGCACTTTCTGTGCTCTATCAATCAAATGTAAGATAAAAGAAGGATTCCTGCTGTGCTTTTTAGGTGCTCTGGAAAGTTTTGGCATACTATTTGCATGGGCTGCTATGGATGTATTTAGCCCAAATACTGTTCGAAACACTTCATGAATTTTGTTGTACCCTTTTATTGTTCCTTGTTGTCATCTTTGAAGGCCCTGGAAGTTCTAGGTTGACATGGAGCATTGCTTACTTCCGTATTTCTCAAAGAACCTCCTTATGGACTCCACTCTGACAGCCCGGGGTGCTGGACACTGAGACTATTCAGTTTACACATCTCTTCAGCGTTTTTTATGGCTGCAGGAAGAACGCTGTTGGCCTATCCGCCCTGTATTACCAAGTAAAAATAACGTCTTTGATGCATCTTTCAGAGGGCTTAGTGCTTCACCAGCCATGTTGAGCGACCTCCCATGCAGCCAAATCTAATGAGTGGTTCCATACTCTATGTAAACCAAGTTGGGCTGAATATCCGTGATCTCTTCTTTTGAAGACCTGAGAAACAGCCATGAATGTTGCGTGCACCACTGAGGCAATGTCCATGCACACCAAGGAATGCAAGCCTGGTAGAGAGATCATGTCTTTCATAGCAGTGAAGAGCATTTAAGCGTTTTAGGGTTATAAAGGCAAAGATACTCCTCTCTGATGTTCAGTGACCAATGCAGAAACAACGGCTCATCTCCAGTCACATCTGTTCTTCCATTTGTGATTCCCCCCATCCCCCAAAAAGGAATCATGCCATGTTCTTAATGCTGTCACATTGGAGTCGTTCAGCCATAATTTCAATCAACTCATTTTGGATATCACTACTCAGTCATTTTTTACTTCGTGGCAGCCACTCTTCAATGATTTGTACATCTTCTGGGCACTCCTCCAAAAGATCAGCGTTTTTTGGCATGCACCTGCAATGTTGACAGAGGTTGCCTAGAGAAGTGATGTGCAAAGCTTAGAGAAGTGTTGTGCCTCCTGCTGCTGTTTACTTCAGTGGTACCTCATTGAATCAACATGTTGAGGGCTCTTCCTATGATAGTGGAATTTTTCAAGCACAGGTTTCTGGGTTTAGGATTCCTGGTTCTATATACCACCCTTCCCTCTGAACATCCTGCTATAATCATGGCAAAGAACCACAGTTATCAAGGAGATGCCAAGATGACCTTTTCAGCCAAGTCAGGTGCCAAGTTCTTGATTTCCCCCACTTGTTTTCCCTGCAGCCACACAGCAGCTGCAGGGAACTCATTTTAAAACCACAAGGATCTTATTTGGCTTGAGATTTGGGGGGGGGGGTTTCCTGCCTTCTCCCTGTGCCATTTTCTCAAGCCAAAATGGCCTACGGTGTTATTTGGCCCACTAGGAAGTTGCATGTACCATGAATACTCCATGTGCCGCTCCAAAACAATGCCACACGTGAAGCAGTTTCAGTTCAGGAAAAGATGCTGAATGAAAGGCAGAAGCCCCCATCCTCCCATGTTATGCTCCTGAGCTCCTTGGGCCCCTGTAGGGCTTTAAAAATGCATTCTCTGCAACTGCAGTACGGCTGCAGGGAAAGCAAATCCTTGGACCAAACTTGTTGAAAACTGTTGTGTCTTGTTCAGGCCTCTCAGGGCCCTTTAGGGGGTTGGACTAGATGGCCTGTATGGTCACTTCCAACTCAATGATTCTATCTTCATAAACCATCTTTGCTGAGATATCGGTAGAGCTATTAACTTTATAATATTTTTCGAGCATTCACCCCATGTGTCAACCATCAGTTGGCTTTCCAGCCACTTTTTTCCTGCCTTTCTTCCTATGTCTTTCTCTCCCTCTTCTTGTAACTTTAGATATCTCCATCTTCGTCCTCTAGAAATTCTAATACGCTTCTTACACTTACGGTGATCTTGATCAATGACATACTTGATTAATGGTGCAATTCACAGAGAGGTTTTGTTAGGAAAGTAATCCTGCCCATGGTAGGTCTTCCGCTGGATGTTGCAGGGTCACATAATAGGCTGTTATGGATGTGTACTTGAATTCCGTGGTATCTTCTGATCATTAAGTAAATGCTAATCCTTTGAGGTATTTGCTCCTTCTTTTCTTTGGGGCTCTGTTTTTAGTGTTCAAACTGTAGACTTGCAGCACTATCAATGGCCAGATTCCAGCTCAAAGTAGAATGTTGTTTTCTGAGAACACAGTAAAAGGCACAGAAAAAGGACAGTGCTAAAACAGCCTTGGAAAAACGTAAGATGGCTACAGTAGAATCTGCTCTGGGCAGTGCTAAGATCAGGGTGTGGAAGGCAAGAAAGATCATTGCTCATGACTCAAAGCTCTGTATATTTAGAGCTAAGGTTCAGAATTTGCAACGTAAGACATACAACAGGAATCTGCAAAGAAGAGTTCCAAGGATCGTGTCAAATGAAGATTATGAAACATGGGACAGGGCCACCCTTGTCAGTTGTAATACAGTTGCCATCCTTCATGTATGCTGTTATATTGTGAACAATGTAGTATCCTCCACTTCTTGCCTTTTCCTGGCGCTCACGACTTGTGATTTCTGACTTGGGAAAATGCCATTAAGCAGAGTGAGGATCAGCACGGAACCACCCGAGATGGAAATATCTGGGAATAACCATAGTCATACTGTACAAAGTGACAGGTGGATATCCAGCTCCACAAGCAGCAATGATCGGCTGGCAGAGAACGCCCATGGTGTAGAACCAGCCAGGAGAGAAATTTGCACAAGAGAGTAGCAAGGAAACAAGAAAAATGCCAGAAATTAACCCTAGTTCAATACCTTGCGGCTGATGGCAAATTGTCTCTATGTCTCCTAACAGTCCTTATTATGTCTTGGACCAGTATCAAAATGAGCAAGGGAGCAGAGATATGCCTAGCTTTTGGGTCAGGGCCCAACGAAAACAAAACCCTGGATTAATTACAAACCATAATTCTTGCCTCTAACAGGAATATGACAGTGGGTTTCTGGTTCTGGATTAAGATTTCCTTGGCATCCTCTAAGTCATTGCTGTTTACAGAAAGGACACTAGAGCTTACTACATTTGCTGAACTAAATGCTACTATCAGCCACTTATATTTCACTTTGAAAATCACATGGCCTGTGTGTATGGGACTTATGCTTTAGTTCAGGGGTGGCCAATGGTGACTCTCCAGATGTCCATGGACTACAATTCCCATGAGCCCCTGCCAATACTGGCACGGGCTCAGGAGAATTGTAGTCCATGGACATCTGGAGTGCCACCATTTGGCCACCCCTGCTAGTTTATAACTTGTGATTCTTTATTTACAATCAATAAGCATCTCTAGTTCTCTTAGGCTAAGAAAGATAGAGAAGATCCTTTCTCACAGTTACTACATGGCCAGTATTCCATAAGACCCAAACAACATTAGTAGAAGGGTCCTCAACATGTTGCCCATGGGGACTATGGAACCCCCTGACAACTTTCCCGGAACCTACCATGAGTTCTTGGGAAATGGGCCTGGCCAGATGAAGCTTCGGCCCATCAGGGCTTCTCAAGAGTCACTGGAGACCTGATGGGTTGTCCAGACTTTTCAGAGCATTGCTTTGGGAGCAGCTGCCACCACAGCACAAGGATCTTCATTGCATTACAGGAGGTAAGATGCATGTATACCAGAAAACATTTTTGACCACTGTATTCATTTTAAAAGGCATCCTGTTAAACAGAGCTTCTGCTAGAAGACTATTAGAGTTATGCGTAACCTCACTCCCTGCCATTTTGTAATTGGCTCAGTCTCCAGTGGGAGACATTTTGTGGCTTCCTCACCACTCTGCATCAGGCGTCCAGAGGTGCTAAGAAGCTGGAGGCCTCTGCATTAGTAAAAAGTACAATTATTGTAGCACTAATACTTCAATCAATTCCACACAAAGCTAGAATCTGCACTTTTGACATTCAGACGGCCATGGGCAATAGATCTGGCACCTGGTCTCCAAAGGCCAGGTCTACCTGAACATCAGCTGTTAGTTGGTATCTCTAGTCCATTTAAATTTTCAGGGGTCACTGTATTCTGTGGGGATAGACCTGGCCTCTGGAGTTTGAGGGCCAGGTCTTCCCATAGAAAATAACATCCCTTTTAAGTGTAAAGGATATTTGGACCACTAAACCAGTGGTCCCCAACCCGCGGGCCACGTCCTGTGTCGGGCCGCGAAGGCCATGGCGCTGGGCCGCGGCTCCCTCTCCCCGCCCCCACGCAGTAAAAAACTTCCCAGGCCGCAAGCTTGCGGCCCGGGAAGCTTCTTACTGCGGGAGGGGGGAGAGGGAATCAGGGCTGCGCCTGCGCATCATGCATGCGTGGCCGGGCAGCACATACGCCATGCACGGCTGAAATAGCGCATGCGCCACACTTTTGCGCATGCGCACATGCACAAAAGTGCTGTGCATGCGCGATTTTGGTCGTGCATGTGCACATGCGCTGCCTGGCCGTGCAAGCGCAATGTGCAGTGCGGGCGCACATGTGCGGCATGTGCGGGCGGGCAGTTGCCCTGCTGGTCCCCAGCCTCAAAAAGGTTGGGGACCACTGCACTAAACAATTTGCCAGGTATTTCGTTTTTCTCCCTCCCCATGCTTCTGCGCTTCTCTGAAACTCCTGAAATTCCGGGAAATAAAAGGTCACTACTCCCAGAATGTGGTGAGTCTTTTTGGATGGCCCCGGCCTTACCTGACACAGTTAACTTCATGTGTATTTTGGTACAGGGCTATCTAAATGCATACCCCTAAAATTTTAGCTAGTGGTTTCCATATTTCATATATACAATCGACCCAAAGTATCTTTCATTGAATCTATCAGAAATTGTGGAATCAGGATGGTGCTCAATGCAATCTCAGTGGCCTCAGATCAGGATAGTTTTCTCAGGTGTCCAGAGTTCAACAAAGCTTTTACCATCTCACAATTCCACAAATTGCATCCTAGCAAGATATTTTAGCTGTGTCACAGTTAGAGGACTCATCTGTGTGTTAATGTAAGGGCAGTGTCAGGCATGTACATTTTGCTTTCTATAAAATACGATTAAATGAATCTTCAACTACTTTTCACTACTCATTCTTTAAAGGTGGGAGGGGGGGATACCCAGCCTGTCAGTTCTCCAGATGATGACATGGAAGTTTGGCATGTCTGTCTTATGGACTCTACGTAGAATACAAGCATCATAAAGATATGCTGGATGGGCCTGTTTCTCCCTGTCCTGCAGGCATTGAAGAAAATGGTTATGACAAATGAAACTGAAAGTATCACAATGCTGTTATATAAATTTGATGTTCCCATTTATAGTACTGTACGTTTGCATCTGCGTGGGTATGTATAAATCTTTTCAGAGATCAGCTGGCAATGACGTGGGCAGTTTTGAAAAGCAATTAGGCAAATCTTTGAAGGCCAGATAAAAGGATGGCTACTAGCCACAGTTTCAGCTGGATTGCTTATTGCTGAGGGTAGACAAGAAGGACATGGCTACTTCTGTCATAGAATCCGAGTTGGAAAGGACCTTCGGGGTCATCTAGTCCAACCTCCTGCAGAAGACAGAAAATTCACAACTACCGGCCCACCACAGTGACCCCAATTCTATGCCCAGATAATGCCCCCCCCCAAAAAACCAGAATCCCTGGGCAGTCTTGTCAAACCCATGGGCCTTTGATCTGATCAAAGTAATAGTCATACTTATGGTAAGTAAGGTAATATTTAGGTGTATGGGACATGGTTACCAGTTTCTCAGTGGCACAACTAAGTGTCCCTAGCAGATATGCACGGTATACTTGGGTGTGCATTACAGCAATACTTTTATCACCTTTGCCGAATCATTGCCAGATAAAACAGGAAGAGTCCTAGCAACGGAGATATTTATGACTGGTTAAAGCTGATTTTTCAATATTTTCAGTGTTTCCGTTTCAGAGAACACAAAGGTTTCCATTATTTTTTTGTTCATGTCAGTGGATATTTTGGGCATCCAAAGCTACAAGGTCCATTTAAGATACCCAACAACATAAGTAGAAGAGTCTCTGAGCCTTCCCATGTGCACATAGTCCGAGAAACAACCCAGGGCTAGCAAAGCCTCTCATGGCCTTTAATGAATAAAATTTGGACTGAACTAGTACCGAGGGAGGCTATGGAAAACCACGTCTCTTGCCTTGAAAATCCTGTGGGGGGGTACTATAAGTCAACTGTGACTTGGCAGCAACAACAAAAGGACTTCTATGGGTTGCTGAAGCATTGGCCAAGCACCATAAGTATTGCTTCCTATTGCTCATTTCGGTGGCTAACATGGAACTGGTCAGGAGGAAGTACAATGCAGCCATTATCTTGCTCTTATCAACCTGCATTGGATTGTATCAGAGGAAAACAGCTATTATGCATAAATACCCACCGTCAATGTTAGTGCCTGGTTCAGCATGCATTAGCATGCATCGGATGGATCTTGTGGCAGGTATACGGAGAAGAGCCCCTAACAAATATCCATCTGAGGGCTCTGGAAGCATGGTAGAGACCACCAGTTCCTGGGTTTAGTTCTCTCCAGTCAAATGGTCAATAGCTACCCATCTGGGAAATACTTGTTGAGGACTTGGGAAGGCCACTAAAAAGCAAGGGGGAGAACCCATAGGATTAGCTTGATCATTGGTCTGTCTCTGTTGAAGGCAACTCTTTACATACGATGCTTCACCTCCATCTGTTCCTCTCCAAGTCTGCTTCCAGTTGTGTTGTGTTTGTTGCAGTGTGCAGTAAGCTAACGCTCTCCCTAGTCTTGGAAATTCCTTCATTGAAAATTGAGAAATATATTTGTAAAGAATTTTTTAAAAAATATATGAGTTGTGATCCTAGTAGTCAAATAGTGAATGTAGAATGGCTTAGAATATGAGAAGTGCTCTTGGTGCAGGTTTTTTTGTGTCACGATTGCAAGTAGATGGTTCCAGATGTGTAGTCTTAAGGACCTAGTATATAAGAAAATAAATAGAAGAACGAAATTGGTATCTGCCAAGACCTCAGTCAACTCCAAGTTGACTATACAGTCCAATGACAATGGGTCAAACTCATATATCCCTTATAAATGTATATGAGAGAGTGAATTCTGCTAACTCCAACTTGGGAACCCTACCTCTGTCCCCAGGGTTGAATTTGATCCATTGCATTCTAGGGAACCAACCTATTTTCTATTGTGTAGTCCTTTCCCCTATTCCCTTTCTCCTCTTGCTGTGGTGTTTTGTTGTTCCTGTCTCATCCAAGATATAGCCTACTTCGATGGAGACTTATTACAGCTTATCTCTGTCTGCCTTTCTTTAAAGCCAGCTGAACATACCCAATGCTCTTCCTCTATGGTAAGATCTGATAGAACAACCTCCCGGCTTCGTCTGTGATAACACTCCTTAACCTCCTAATACACTCCTTGTTCACTCTTCTCCCTGACCACTTGGGTTTCTGTCTCCAAGCCTAGCCTAGTTATCTCTGCATGAAGCCACCATATTGTGTATCTGTTTGTTGAGTCTGGTGTTCACATGAGCTGTTGACTACGCTGCACATGATCTGTATTTCTTGTGCATCCCCGAGCTTTTCTTCAGTAAAGTTAACTGTTGTCCTAACTTCTAACAAATGATTACCAAGAGAGAACCAGAATCCTTTTCAGATTTCTTGTTTGTTAGTTACGAGCTCTTTGAGGCAACTGGGTTGGCATAAAAAGTGACTTCCACTAAAAACAAATCCCTGCATAATTCATGGTTTTGTGTGGAAAAACTTAGACATGCAGTGGAAACCCCACATACTCAAACAGAACAAGAAAAGTATGTGCTATATGTAATTCATTGCATATAGGGGTTTATTGATCACAAATTATTATTTGGGTTATCATCACCCCATAGTATTTTTGTTAATAGACTAAGATTAATATCACTGTTGGATTATTTTCCATGCTGCATCTATATACTATAAGACACATGTAGCCCCGCATTGCGGACAGTTAAATCTACAGATTGGGGCCATGTGGAGGCTAAAGGTATTTCCCACAAAATTTGAAGAAAAATCTGAAAACTTAAAAAGCTACATGGGGGCATTAAATCCCCCCAAAGCAAAGTAGTATTATTTCATTGGTTGCTGCAGTCCCTGAATTGTGTATGGCCAGGAGACAGCAACCACACAGCCGGGGAGCTCAGCAGAGCATGCTGCTAGCAATAGCACAGCTTGGAAGCCCTGTTGGACCCTGTAGCAGTGATACAGCCTGGGAGCCTTGCTCAGCTTGCCACCAGCAGAGCCTGGGAGCCAAGAGGTGCCCAGTCGTGGTGGTGCAGCCTGGAAGCCACGTGGGGCATACTCAAAAACTGCACAGCGCATGCTGCTAGCAGCAGTACAATCTGGGAGTCATGCTGGGCCTGCCATTGGCAGCCTTGCAGATGCTGAATCCAGGGCAGCCCCCGGGCCTGGAGAGAAAGTGAGGAGGAATTTCCCCTCACCATGAGTATTGCAGGTCCACACTTCTATAATAATTCTATACTTCCTGAAATAAAGAAACCATCCTTGATAGATACGGCATGATGTAAAACTCTACCGTTTCAATCCTGAAATGTAGCTAGCGAGTAAACATTTCAAGTAATGTCACAGTGGCAAAAATGTTCCTATTAGTGTTAGAGTGAAGAAGAAGAGCTGGTTCTTATATGCCACTTTTCCTTGCCCGATGGAGTCTCAAAGCGGCTTATACAATCGTCTCCCCTTCCTCTCCCCACAAGATATACCCTGTGAGGGAGGTGAGGCTGAGAGATCTCTGACAGGTCTGCTTGTTCAGAATAGCTCTATCAGAGCCCAAGGTCACTCAGTTGCCTGTCTGTGGAAGAGTGGAGAATCAAACCTGGCTGGCCAGATTAGAAGTTACCACTCTTATCCACTACATTACACTATGCTGGTTCTCACAGTACAGGGACTTTGAAGAGAGGGGTTTCTGATGACTTTTGTGAAATGGCACTCCTCCCTCAATCCCGGTTCTACGCCATATCTTGGATTTGCTCAAATTCAAAGGGTGCCACCTTCTCCGACCTCAGCTTTTTAAGATTATGGATATGCTGAACAACTACAACAAAAGGCCATTGGCGTTGCCTAGAGCAGGGGTAGTCAATCTGTGGTCCTCCAGATGTCCATGAACTCAATTCCCATGAGCCCCTGCCAGCGTTTGCTGGCAGGGACTCATGGGAATTGTAGTCCATTGACATCTGGAGGACCACAGGTTGAGTACCACTGGCCTAGATCACAAGATCTTTCCCAGCATTCCCTTGGGCTCACAGCTGGATCGTACTGCCCTTCGACAGGAAAGCATTCCTCTCCTCCGCTGGCTGCAGAACTGACTTCGGAACATAATTAAAAGTTCTACACTGAGTTCTGCAAACACTGGGTCGCGAGCCGACGGCAAACATCTGTATTCTATAAAAGCGAGGTTCTGATAGACCTGACGTAGAGGCATAGCGCAGCTTCATAGCATCTTAAAATACATTCCTTTCAAAGTAAAAAAAAAACCCATCTTTTACGTAAACTGAATGATTTTGATAAAAATAGAGGGGAGAGAATAGAAAGAACTGCCTTCAATGACAATGGGTCTCACAAAATAACTAAAAGGAAGAATTGCTAATTTGGGGCTCTTAACAGGAAATCGAAAGGTCTGTTCTCTCTTAATATACACGCCGGTGAGTAGTTCAGAGTCGTGTGTTTGTGTATGGGGTGAAGGGGTGATCTGCACTGTTTCCTGGTCATTGACTACTGTATTATTGAGTATTCAACGCTTGGCCTTGCTTCGGTGGAAGAGGAAGGAACACAATGTTTATTCCGGAAGGGAAAACAATTATCCTCTGGTATTCCACTATGCTTCCTCCCACATCTAGTAGGAAGATTTTCATAGTACTTCATAGGGCACCAGACGAAATGATCCGGGATCCTTAGCATAGTTTAGTGACTCAGTTTCCCAGAACACACCCTGCAGCTATCTGCTTGGCAGAAAGCCTTTTCAAACCAAAGCAAATCAGCTGATCCAACTCAATTCAAGAAACTCTTGACCCGGCATAAGCACAGCTCAAGCAATGTTGAAGATAGCTGCAGGTCCCAGAGGGAATATTAACGGAAGAGGCAAACATTAAGGGACAAGGCATGAATTGTGAGAACAGAAAAGGCTGATAGGGTGTCTCCCCCTCCCCCTTATTTTAATCCCCGGGGACCATTAAACAGTAGCAATGAGGCCAAAATAGCTGTTTTATAAGAGCAATGCACAGGCTGTGGGAAATACCTAGGGGGTCATGAGAAATATAATCGAGGACAAGGAGACCAAGTGAACATACAGTGCAAAGCAACATGCAAATGGCAAAATTGTCTGGGGGGGGAAATCTTTTTTAGTCTGGCTTAAGTTCTGCAGTGCAGGATTTATTGCAAAGGAAGCGAGGTTAGCACCACTGCTGTTCCTCCAGCCATGTAGGCTAAGTATATAATGGAGACTTTAATTAAAGCTTAAATGCGACGAAACCAGTATTTCCCTGCAGAAAGGAACACATGGAAGAATGCGTGTGAAATCTTTTGTTGCTCCAAATCAAGTGTTTTTCATGTTTCTATGCATTGCTCCATGAAAGGACAATTGTGTCAGCATTAGCAGCAAGCCCTCCCCAGGCCCACCTCAATCTCTAGTGCGGTTTCGGCTTTGCTTACCAAAGACATGCCGACTGTCTCCTAGGTGGGACCCCTTTCTCCTTCCACTTATGCCCTAGGATGACCGTCGCTAGCCGAGCAAAGGGAAGCGCATGTTTCTGCAGTAGTGTCTGCTGAAGTTTAGCATTTGCGTTTCGATTAACTGTATCAGGGGTGGGAAAACTGCGGCCCTCCAGATGCCCATGGACTACAATTCCCGTGAGCCCCTGCTGGCAGGGGCTCATGGGAATTGTAGTCCATGGGCATCTGGAGGGCCGCAGTTTGCCCACCCCTGAACTATATGCTCAGCTCCATATGAGCAGCAGAACTGCCGCTGACTGTCCCTGATGTGCCTGATGCATTGCTCACAGCAACTGTGATTTACCAATATCCTTCCATGTGGTATGCGGAAGTGCAGGGGGAGGGAGGAGTCCCAGTGGGCACACACCAGCCTGTGCATGCACCTCGAGAAAAATCTTTGAATGCTGGCAAAAAATGTTCACAGGAAGACCGAATGGCCTTCAGACACCCATCTTGCTGTCTCCTGGCCACATAGATTAGAAAGCTTATTTTTGTGAGGACAAAGACCATGGTGGCGATTCCAGCCACTTAAAGCAGTGAACTATACTGTAGGCCGCTTGTGCATTAAAGAAGTCACACCACTGGAAGTCAGAACAGCATCAGGGCAAAGTGCTAAGCTGTAGTTGCTGTAAGAGATGGCGTGCCTTGCTGTTTTCTCCTCCCACTTTAAACCATGTCCAACCAACTGGAGGAGAATTATGGTCAGACAAGATTGGGGAGGGTCTCCTTGGACTCCTTACCTCAGTGTATATCTGTTTACACTTGTGAGTGGATTATATTATGGAGAAACTTCAGAGGTTCAGGCCAAGTAATTCCAGACGGAAGTAAAGTTATTTGGGTGTGCAGTCCATTATGACTTCTCACCCATAGCCATTGGGGAGGGGGGAGGATGTGCCTCATATTATCAAGTTAATGGCAAATATATATATATTGCTGAGATTAGGAGAAAAAATCTTGGAAACCACCACTGGGAAACCAAGGAGAATTGCTGTGAAATTAGGAAAGACAACATAGTTCAGGGAGCAGTCCTGGAAGACAGGACGATTAGCTCTGCATCTGTCTTTCTGAACTTCTGAGGCCACTTGAAGATTAGAAATTCGACAAGGCAGGGGAACAGTGCAGTGAGCTCCTCCTGTGAAGTAGCATTTTCTGTGGCCCGGAGTCTGTGTTCCTCATCTGCTGTTGTAACTACTGCCCTCTGTGCCAATGGGTTCCAGAACGCAGAGGAAAACTCTCGCATCTCAATCACCTTTTTCCGACTCTTCCGTGTGATGCGCCTGGTGAAGCTCTTGAGCCGAGGGGAGGGCATCCGCACGCTGCTTTGGACCTTCATCAAGTCTTTCCAGGTATTCCTTCGTTCTTCCATTGCTCTTTATGGGGCTATGCCGTAGGAAGGGGGTAGCCAAACTGTGGCTCTCCACATGTCAATGAACTACAATTCCCATGAGCCCCTGCCAGCACATGGTGGTGGGGGTTTGTGGCAATTGTAGTCCATGGACATCTGGAGAGCCACCGTTTGGCCACCCCTGACATAAGACAACGCTGTGGCTTTGGCCCACATATTCATATAGGGGACTACATAAAATACACATTTCTATAGGGATCTGCAATAATCCTTGAATGGCTCATACCCTGTGAAGATGGTTTCCATGCATCAGTAGCCCAAGATTGGGGGATGAGGGGAGCAGGGGAGAAGATTTCAAAAGCCCAACTCAGATTAAGAGATGTCTGTTTTTGTAAAATGGGCAGGCTGATTTCTGGAATTCATACACCTTTCCCAAGTTCTAAGCAAGTAATAGATTCCGAATCAGGACAATCAAATCCATCTCAGATAAAATGTTAAGCAAAATTTATTCACAGTCATACTTTTGCAATATTAAAATTAAGGTGATGAACTGTTCCCTAGCCTAGCCCACCCACCTCCAAGTCATCCTTCTGACTAATCCTGTCTCCTCTCACTGGGGAGTTAAATGTCTTTTTTGACCACCATCCAGATACAGCAACGGGTCCAATCCCTCATTCTTTACCTCATGCTAATACTAATCGCTTAAATCAGGGCATTAAAATTAAAACCGTGTCTATAGCCACAGGAACCAGATGCCCAATGGATTGCAACAGATGAATCGAAGAATAGTAAATTGTTCTTCTAAAATAATGCAGTTGCTTAAAAATCAGCAAGTGAGCCATCTTCAGGATTACCTGATAGAAGACTGAAAAGAGTCCCCAAAGAGATGCCAAAAAAGACTCAGGCCTATTGCTCAGTAAGCAATCCACTGTCCAACTCAACCCACTGAGGCTCTTAGCATACCTAGCCTTGGTATCTGTCTTCCCCGCTCCCAAATCTATTGTCCCTGCTCTTCTATCTGACTCACTGATGGGTGACCACGAACCTCTTAGTTCTATTCTGTTTTTGTATGCCCATGTGCAAGATCATAAAGATCTATTATGACCAAAAGCCAGCAGAGAGAGAGAGAAGCTTACAGGCATTACTCATCGAAAATAATAATATTGTTTCTGCCGTTATTGCGTGATAGGGAAATGGGTCAGAATTAGTTGTCTGACTCCAAAAATGATGGAGTTTATTAGCACTGTGTGGTTTCAGCAAGCTAAATTTTTGCAGCCTGTTCAAAACATCACTAGTTGGATTCAGGTGACAGAGATGCACTGAATCTTTTAAAAACCCTGGGTGAATTAATAGTCTCCCCCCAAAATTATATTAAATATAATGAAGGTAATATATACATATACAAGGTAACGAACCTTGTAACAAAATTCTTTGTTTCCGTAATCCAGGATTGGACAAGCATCACAATTTCAGTGTATTTCTTATTTAAAACCATGTTACAACTGCTGCGAAGGAACAGCAAATGATCTTTGGGATCCACTGGCTTTTCTGGCCTGGCAAGGCCAGGCACAGTTTGAAATCTGGGAAGGTGTTTTGTGCTGACTTGAGTTTGTGGGGCAGCTGATCATTATGAAAGAAACCCGTGAAATCACAAGCACATCAATAAAATTATTAAGATGATGATACAAACATGCTTACTGGGCTTGAAATAAGCTATTTACAATTGACCTCGTGTTTATTTAGATCCATCCAAATTAATTCTGTTAATGTTGTCCACTCTAAGGGTCACGTCACACATTTTTTTTCGGATATAGAATACTAATACACATCAGAAAAATAAACATACAAAACAGGCCGTAGTGGCCATGGAACTGTAACCCTCTGGATTTCTTCGATGGCGCCGGAGTGGCTCTGGCAAAATCCAAGATGGGTTGGTAGAGGCACCTAGTGGCAAAATGAATCCATAACAACTGTTTGTTGTTTGCACTTATTCAATGAGGCAAGAAGCATGAGTTCGGCCGTGATTTCACTTTCTGTGGCACTTTGTGGTGTCCCAAAGGGAACTCGTATATCTCCCAAAGCGGCACAAGCCACACCTCTCCATGGACGAGAGGTCCGCGTCTCCTTTTCAGACATGGCAAGGTGTGACTGAAAGCAGAGGCACCAAGGCATTGAGACGTATTTGCTCATGTCACATGTCAGAGGCAAGGTCAATCACAGCCTCTGCTTCTTCCCCGTGTTCTCTTCCCTTAATGGCGGGACGCATCCTTTGCAACGTCCCCAACCGTCTTACGAAGTGATGCACTATGATCTGTTTCTGGTTTCCCTCCAGGCTCTCCCTTATGTGGCCCTTTTAATAGTGATGCTGTTTTTTATCTATGCTGTGATCGGGATGCAGGTAGGTTAATGTTTTCTCATGCTAACGTATATAGGAGGAGCCCCAGAAAGTAGTGGGGGGCAGCGAGCTTCAGTAGGAATCTAGTGTTCATATTAACTGCAAGTGGGGGACCCACAAGGAGCAGCTCATTTGCACTCCCCAGAAGTCCCAATAGTCTCTACCCTTTTCCTGCTTCTTTATCTTCTCTCCCCCCCCATCCTCCTGTTACCTGCCCCTCCACCTCATTTTCAGTCTTCTCTCCTTCCCTTCTCCTGGCAGCCTCTACCCTTGGCCTATTTGTGTAGTGCTGGAGAGTCTGCAAGGATTTGTGGTGGGCACTTCACTTTCCCCTGTATTCATTTATTATTTTTCACTGGCAGTCTTCAAGCAAAGGTTGGATACACACTTTTCTTGGATGCTTTAGGATGCTTAGGGCTGATCCTGCGTTGAGCAGGGGGTTGGACTAGATGGCCTGTATGGCCCCTTCCAGCTCTATGATTCTATGATTCTTAAATTAAATTTACAAGCCACCACTCCTGGCCAGCCAACTCGTGGCAGCTAATGACAGCAGTTCATAACAATACAGTAATGGAAACAATAAACGTTAAAACAATCCCCATTTAATTCCCTCCTCACCACACCTCCTGTCTGCCATACATCCAAGGAAGGTGTCCTATGTTGGAACATCGGAGGAGGGGCTATAGATCTTTCTCAGGCTGGCCCTCAACCAAACGCCTGGTGAAAGAACTCCATCTTGCAGGCCCTGTGGAATTAAGCTAGTCCCATCAGGGCCCTCAGCTCTTCCGGGAGCTCTTTCCACCAAAAAGGTCCTGGTTGAGGATAGGCATGCTTCACATGGGCCATTCCCCTTCCCTCACTATTTCCTTGTTCCCTCATCCTGACAGCCCTCATATCCTCCCCTTTCCCTGCCTCCTTCTTCCCATTTACCAATAAACCTAGTTTTTATCTGCCTCCATCTTCAGCTATTTATTATTTATTATTATTATTTATTAAATGTATATCCCACCACTCCCAGTGACGCAGCTCGTGGCAGATAATATAAAAACCCACATCAAAATCCCATTAAACCAATAAAAGCATTACAAAACATGACTAACTTTATTAATTCTCTGCTTTTCTTCACAATGGGGACACGAAGGAGCTGGCATCATTCTCCTTTCCTCCATTTCTTCCTCTCAATCCCTGTGGGGTAGATTAGGCTGGGAATGTGTAGCTGGTCCAAGGTAATCCAGTGAGCTGCTATGACATAGTGGTGATTTGAACCTGAATTTCCCAGATCCTTGTCGGGAACTCTAACCGTTATACCACAGTGACTTTTGTTGGGTGGCAGCAGTTGAATAGTTGCAAGCTACAAGGCTTGGAAGAACCATGCCAGTTGCATGGTATCAGATTGCCCATGGTTGCTTCCAACCCTGGCCTCAGTCAGTCCTCTCAGGCCAAAACAATCCTGGAAAGAGCCTTGCCTCCCTCCCCTTGCTTTTCACTACAGGAGCTAAGGCTTAAAGGCTGGCAATACTGTTGCCTAGCTACCCCACCAATGGCCACTGAGAGGGCATTCTTCTCTTAAAGGTACAGGTGCCACTTCTTTTTTTTAGACCTCAAATTCTTCTGCAAACCTGGGGCTTTTTTTCAGATTTGTAGAACAATCTTTCTTGTCTATTCATGGCTCTAAACCACAGATTTGGTCCTGTGTGAAAATTAGATACATTGACTTCAATCCAAATAAGTTGGTCGGAGTCATCCATCTTTCTTAAACAATCTATTTGCTTTCTGCATGAGTTGTTATTACCTTGCTCATTGGTGTATAAGAATCAATCGGGATCCTTGAGTTCAGATCAATACCATAATTGTACAACTATTTCATACTGTCATCTAGGGCTGTTCTTGTAACTCCATTCATTTAAATAGTGCAACAGTGGCTAGGTCATACCTCGCCCCCCCCCCCCTCAATCTCAGCTTTTGTTGGGTGCAGGGCAGTTTTGTGTTTCATTTTGCTTTCGGAATGGTCACTGCCTCACCGCTTCCATTGCCCCCACACAAGGATACTGCTTTCATCAGTCCTCAGCCACACTGATACTTATGAGCAACATTTAAAACATCTGCTTAAATCTATTTGATTCAGGATTTCTATATCATTTTGAATGCAACAATGATATAAGACTTTCCTAGTTGGACTGAAAAAAGGAGAATCCGAGTGGTCTGAAGCATCCGAGCGTTCAAGCTTGGCCAACTTATCTGGCCAGGGAGAAAAATGTAAATTGATAATGATGGGTGGCATTTTTCTTTAGTACAGCCTTTCTCAACTTTTTTACTGTTGAGAAACCCATGAAACATTCCCCAGGCTTCGAGAAACCCCAGAAGTGGCACGACTGTGCATTATATGGTTGGGAAGCAGAGCTGAGGACACGCCCACCCAGGGCCCCTCCCCTTCCCAACCCCTCCAGGGCCATCATTGGCCATTTTGGGAGGGGGGAGGTCAATATGACTATATTGTTGTTGTTATTGTTATACTGTTATATTGATTTTAATAGTGTTCTATGTGAATGTTCAAAAATGTTTTATGTAAACCGCCCAGAGCCGTAGGGAAGGGCGGTATAAAAATATAAATGAAATAAATGAAATAAAATATATGGTCACATCACCAGATAGTTGCTTTAAAAGATGTATTTCCCATTTGGGAAACGCTTGCCAAGCCATCGCAAAATCCTAAAACAGGAAGCCCTGTTTTAGCAAATGTACTTAAGGAAGGAATCTCCTTTGGACATTTCTGCCACTTCTATACATTTTGGTTTGCGGATGAGAAGATAAATGCTGGTTTTAGCCTCGCCATTGCCCGTCATCTTGTCTGCTGTGTGGAGGGTTTAAAAGGACAAAAGAGATCTTCCCCATGTGGAACGCTCGCCTCACACTCTTGTTTCCTGAGAGGAAAAATATGGCCTGCCTGAGAACATTTAATCTGTCCTCCCGAAATGGAAACGCCCAGCGCCCCCTCAGAACAGCTGTGGCTGTCTTTATTAACTAGTGATAGGGAGGGTGAGCCTGGAGAATTCCAGAGGGCTGATGAGGCAACCAACTTTGTACAACGTCCTTTTCATTGACGTTCTCCTGCCTGACGTCTTGTAGAGCAGGGGTAGTCAACCTGTGGTCCTCCAGATGTTCATGGACTACAATTCCCATGAGCCCCTGCCAGCAGGGGCTCATGGGCATTGTAGTCCATGAACATCTGGAGGACCACAGGTTGACTACCCCTGTTGTAGAGCATTCCAGTACTTCTCTCTTTTTAAAAAGGGCACTGTCCAGAATTACACAGAAGATTGTTGGGAGCTCCCAGCAGCACCCTTGGGGTCCCAGTGCACGAACAGAGCCCAACCAAAGCTCCTGAGATCGCCAAGTAATTAAAAAATAATAATCTCAAGCCACTTTCATGAGAGGGGAGTGTTTAAGATGTTTTAAGACAGATTTAATGGTGGAGTCCTAAACAGTTTGTCTAAGCTAGTTGATTTAGAAGAATAGAATAGTAGATCCATATCCCGGTTTTGATTTCATGCATTTTTCGCAGAGAAAAAGCTGTATGTATATTGATCTTTAACTATATCTGAATGTTCTTGCATATTTAAACTGAAATGTGGGTAAATTGTCTTCATGTGCATCTTCTCTGCAAATATCTTGAAGAGTTATAGTACCTACAGCTTCCCAATAGAAAAGGGATTTCTTCTTCATTGCCAATCTAAGTTCCCTTGTGATTTTTATTGATGTGACAGACAGCATAATATGTCTGTCTGTTCTGTTGTAGCAAGTAAACCATGGTAATTTCTTTTTTAAAACTCACAATTTTTGAACAGTGAATTGTGTTTAGGTGTGGCGAGAACTCACACAAAGGATGGTACAAAACTTCAAGGACTAGGAAAACCTTGGCAAGCAGATCAGAAATAAGTAGAGTTCTGATCGATATTAGAATTGTCCATCAAATAAAAATTATTAAAGTAAAAGTAGAACATCAGATACAGAAAACCAGCCAAATGTATACACAATGAAACAACTGCACTCAGGTAAATCAATATCAAAATCCACTTTTCATCCCAACTTGCAACATGGGAACTTCTTTCAAATCCGTTGCTGCACACGCCCATCTTTCTCTCTCTCCCTCTTTAATTGTTGCCCCCCGTAACCCTCTTCTTCCTTTGACTAGGTGTTTGGTAAAATTGCCTTGAATGATACCACAGAAATAAACCGGAACAACAACTTTCAAACTTTCCCTCAAGCCGTGCTGCTGCTTTTCAGGTGAGCCTGTTTTCGGAGAAAGTCATTCATAATGTCTGTAATATATTTGGTAGCCGTGTTGGTCTGAAGCAGCACAACAAAACAAACTCAGAGTCCGGTGGCACCTTTAAGACCCACAAAGATGTATTCAAGTGTGAGGAAGAGTGCTTGCACTCGAAAGCTCACACCTTGAATAAATCTTTGTTGGTCTTAAAGATGCCAATGGACTCTGATTTTGTTTTGTAATATATTTTGTCTTTAGATTAGCTTCATGACCTATGTATATTATTATTTTTACACAATGCTGCCACCAAAACAGCAAGTTGAAGGGAGAGATCATAGTGAGGGAAGAAGGTCTATTTAACCCTTGCTTTCCTGCTGAAAAATCACCTCCAACACACACTGCTTCAACTTCCTTCAGAAAAACTGACTGATCAATGGAGGATCCACCCATCTGATCTGTGAATTTCCAACTTCCAGTCTCTGACAGAGGGGGGAGTGGAAGTCCCACTCAGCTGAAGATTTCTAATCTAAAGTTTAGATAGCAAACCATGAAAAAAGAGGGGGAACAACTTGACAGATGAAGGGGAACTGAAAGAAGCGTGCTAGAGAGAAATGGTTTAACTTGACACACTGAATTCCAATCCTGGATTTAGTGTTGGAATATCCAGGATCTGTAGCGTGCAGGATTCAAAAGTATATGAAGAATGTCTAGCAGGGAGCATGGAAGGAGATGTATATTGAGCAAAGTTAGATGAGGAACTTCCTGATATTTTCCCAATAGTCTCCAGATAGTGCCCTGATTGGCTGTTTGGAGACTTCCTGCTCCTTTGAGCCTAGTTCCTCCCTGCTTGCCTCCTCAACAGACAGAATGAGCAGAGAACAGAAAAGTTAGGATTATGAGGATTATTTTCCTCGTTTCTCATCACAATAAAACTATTTTATTCTTTTAAGCAGCCCGGTGCTTTGCTATCTTTGCATATTTAAGCTCTGCCAATGGCGGCGGCCGGATTTGATTCCCCATTCCTATTCCACATGCAGCCAGCTGGATGACCTTGGGTCAGTCACAGCCCTGTTACAGCTGTTCTCACCAGGGCAGTTCCATCAGAGCTCTCTGAGCCTCACCTCCCTCACAGGGTGTCTGTTGTGGGGAGAGGAAGGGAAGGCGATTGTAAGCGACTTTGGGACTCCTTCAAACAGCGAAAAACAGGGTCTTAAAAAACCCAACTCTTCTTCCCTTCTCATATAGGTGGCAAAAGTAAGCAAAAGAGTGAACTACAGGGCTCCTTTTTCTTTATTTTTTAAGGGTTCTCACATTCAAGCAGGTGAGAGAAAATGAGACAGAAAGGATATAGAAAATATACTAGGAGCAATGTTTGACCACAACTACAAACACTGCCCTTTGAACTGCGGCAGGAAGACTGCCGGCTCAGATGGGAGGCATCATACATCAGTTGATCAGAAAACCCTTTACCTCCGAGAGAGAATGCTACGGCTGCTCTTGGACCGAGCGGGGTGTTTTCTTTTCTTTTTTATTATTATTATTTTCTTTTTTTAACATAGTCCAAAACACTTTAACCATGACATAATCCCACCCATCCGTAAATACTGCAGTTCCATCAAAATATTAAATTATTACATTGACCGAATTGAAACTACTTAGAATCTTAATCTTTGCTCTATAGCGTTTCTTTTCCCTCAAATTATTTGCTAGAATTACTAACACAAATCCCACACTCTAGTCCTAATAAATCAATTGCCCCTAATACAAATGAAAGTTAAACATGCTAATAGCTAATAGTAATAATAGTGTTATCGACATCGGCATATAATCATCTTCCTGATTCAAATTTACCTATACATATTATATCTAGATAGGTAGTCTAAGAACCATTTCCACTGTTCGAGCGAGGTGTTTTCCAGCAGGCATACGAAGTAGCTAGCTCTCATTAGGCAGTGAAGGAAGATCAAGTGCCTCCGCATCTTATCCTTAACAACCGCTTTTTCACCAGGTGCGCTACCGGTGAAGCATGGCAGGAAATCATGCTGGCATGCCTCCCGGATAAGAAGTGTGACCCTGATTCCTTGGAACTCAACAACTCGACCGAAGACGAGTATTCCTGTGGAAGCAGCTTTGCCATCTTTTATTTCATTAGTTTCTACATGCTTTGTGCCTTTCTAGTGAGTATCTCTCAGCAGCTCTATATGTTGGGCTTTTAAGTGGGCTTACCTCCGCCATGCGTGGGGAAATGTAGTTGCTCCAAGATGGCATTCACTGCCCAAAGGAAGTAGCTGATGATTCCTTAAGACTAATGGTCTGCTGAGCTTCAAATCCAACACCTTTGTCTCTAGGGCAGTGGTTCTCAACCTGGGGGTCGAGACCCTTTTGGGGGGTCAAACGACCCTTTCACAGGGGTCGCGGCAGGAGGAGCAGCTTGGCCGTTGTCACTCCTCCTGAAGGCACCCTACTCAAGGAATTGTCCCTACTCAAAATGTTTATGTTCTTGATTTAGTTAATAAGTTTATAAACTGTTCATGTATTTAAAAACTGCACAAGTTGCAGATTTAGGTAAAAATGGTTCTCAGATTTAGGCAAACTTTTTCACTGGTACAGTCTGATGATGGTGAAGAATATAATTAATATGCACAGTACTCCTTTGTAAGGAAACACAGAGGGAACAAAAAGCCTGCCTGAGGCATGTAGAGCTGTAGTGAATCCTGTTCTTTCCAGCAAGTAGGCAGTGAATGTGACATTGCTAGGAAGTCACATAATCATAGAGTTTGAAGGGGCCATACAGGCCACCCAGTCCAACCCCCTGCTCAATGCAGGATCAGCCTTAAGGATCCAGGATAAGCATCTGTCCAGCCGCTGCTTAGAATCATAGTCCTAGAGTTGGAAGGGGCCATAAAGGCCATCTAGTCCAATCCCCTGCTCAATGCAGGATCAGCCTTAAGGATCCAGGATAAGCATCTGTCCAGCCGCTGCTTAGAATCATAGTCCTAGAGTTGGAAGGGGCCATAAAGGCCATCTAGTCCAATCCCCTGCTCAATGCAGGATCAGCCTTAAGGATCCAGGATAAGCATCTGTCCAGCCGCTGCTTAGAATCATAGTCCTAGAGTTGGAAGGGGCCATAAAGGCCATCTAGTCCAACCCCCTGCTCAATGCAGGATCAGCCTTAAGGATCCAGGATAAGCATCTGTCCAGCCGCTCCTTAGAATGATAGAGTCCTAGAGTTGGAAGGGGCCATACAGGCCACTCGGTCCAACCCCCTGCTCAATGCAGGATCAGCCTGAAGCATCCAGGATAAGCATCTGTCCAGCCACTGCTTAGAATCATAGAGTCCTAGAGTTGGAAGGGGCCATACAGGCCACCCAGTCCAACCCCCTGCTCAATGCAGGATTAGCCTGAAGCACCCAGGATAAGCATCTGTCCAGCCACTGCTTAGAATCATAGAGTCCTAGAGTTGGAAGGGGCCATACAGGCCACCAAGTCTACCCCCCTGCTCAATGCAGGATCAGCTTTAAGGATCCAGGATAAGCATCTGTCCAGCCGCTGCTTAGAATCATAGAGTCCTAGAGTTGGAAGGGGCCATACAGGCCACCAAGTCTACCCCCCTGCTCAATGCAGGATCAGCCTTAAGGATCCAGGATAAGCATCTGTCCAGCTGCTGCTTGAAGACTGCCAGTGAGGAAGAGCTCACCTCCTCCTTAGGCAGCTGATTCCATTGCTGAACTACTCCGACTGTGAAAACAAAATCCTGATATCTATCTGGTGGTAATAGGAAGCCCTGCGATTCCATCTAGCCAGCTCTGGCCCAAGGAGTTGCAAATACAACGTCGCTTCCCTCCCCCACCCAAAGACTGTTGCTTCGCTTCCTTTATGACTTAATCCTTCAAGCATAAAGGAAATGCCCAAACATGTCAAAAATAAGTGGAATGGTCTTTGAAAACATCAAACGACTGGGTCATCTGAACCTAGCTTGCCATTGTCCACTATAAAAGTCACTCTTTCCGATACGGCTTCTGTTGTGCAGTAACGGAAGCAAGTTTATATAATGCATGCCATGACCTGGATAGTCCACATTAGCCTGATCTTGGATGCTGAGCAGGGGTGGCCCTAGTTAATACTTGAAAGGGAGATGGGCAAGGAAGCCCTGGGTTACTGTGTCCCTCTGCTCATCTATTGCCTTGAAATCCCCACAGTCGGCTGTGTCTTGACCGCCCTTTCCACCCCCACCAAGTTTACAGAGCTGCAGATTGGTTTCTTTCATGACGCCGTTTCCTCGATAATGTCCAGTTTACAGGAATGAATTTGTGTGACCCTGTTCAAAGAAACAACAGATTTCTGGAGTAAAAACCTCAGAATTCTGCAGGAAGAAGGTTTTGACGCCTAGAGGATTCTGGCGTGAAAAATTTCCTCTCCGTTAATATTCCTGTTCTTGTTTGTAGATCATTAATCTTTTTGTAGCTGTTATCATGGATAACTTTGACTACCTGACACGGGACTGGTCAATTCTTGGGCCTCATCATCTGGATGAGTTCAAACGTATTTGGGCTGAATATGATCCTGAAGCTAAGTAAGTTCCCAGAAATATTTTAGAGAGATAAACTTGCAAAATGTCTTGGGTTTTGAGAGCCAACATGATGTAATGCAGGGGTAGTCAACCTGTGGTCCTCCAGATGTCCATGGACTACAATTCCCACGAGCCCCTGCCAGCAACGCTGGCAGGGGCTCGTGGGAATTGTAGTCCATGGACATCTGGAGGACCACAGGTTGACTACCCCTGATGTAATGGTTAAGAGTGGTGGACTCTCATCTGGGGAACCAGGTTTCATTCCCCGCTCCTCCTCCACATACAGCCAGCTTTTGGGCTATTCACAGTTCTCTCAGAGCTCTCTCAGCCTCACCTAGCTCACAAGGTGCATGTTGTGGGGAGATGAAGGGTTGGTGATTGTAAGCCACTGCAAGACCCCTTCAGGAAGTAAAAACGAGGTACAAAAACCTAGTTCTTCTTCTCTTTTTCCCAAAGCTTGCCATTCTGATAGTTACTTAAATGTACATTTCACCAGAACACAATTTAAACAAATCTCAGTATCAATCAATATATCTAATTCCAAACAAGGCCCTATCTGCAGATATTTAAATCCATGGGTTAGGAACACACTGAGAAAAGAGATTTTTGTCCAAAGAATTGTCACCCCGCAGGAAATTTCTTCAACCAAAATCTGCCCTCCTGTAATTTAAAACCACTAGACTGAATCTGGATTTCTGTAGCCACAGAAAACATGTCTTGGGCTTCTTCCATGTGACAGCCTTTCGGGTGGTCGTGTTCCCCTCTCTCTTCAGTTCCTTCAGCTTTTCTTTACAAGGAATTTCCCCCAGAATCCACCACCACCACCATTTACTGCTACCTTCTAAACCCATTGGTTGTCTGTATCTTTCTAAAAGTGTGGTGCCCAGGATTAAACACAGAGAGAACAAAGCACATCCCTTCACCCTTGTCCAAGCGAGCCTGCACATTTGAGATAGTTCTGCTAGTGGCTGAAGCTATCAGAACCCAGCAGTTACAACTGAGAGTAGCTACAAGCACTTTGCAGATAAAGGAATGGGGGCAACAGAGCCCATATAGGAACAAACTTATCAGTGGTTTATTTTTAAGGCAGACTTATTTATTACAGTGCATTTTACACTCTATGCGACAGGTTATTTTTTGCACCTCTCCCCACAGGGGCCGTATCAAACACCTAGATGTGGTGACACTTCTGCGTCGGATACAGCCTCCCCTGGGCTTTGGCAAGCTCTGCCCTCACCGTGTGGCTTGCAAAGTAAGGCGGTACTTCCCAAATGTTTTGCTAAGTGATGTGCCGACAGAATTTTAATGTTTGTTTTCAGACTTATCCCAAGCATAAGCCTCTACTAAAAAGGCATCTGATAATATTCTATAAGCATGTTACCTCTAAGGCAGGGTTTCCCAACCCATGTACTGGGGGTACAGCAGTGTACCTCAAGAGCCCCTCGAATGGACCACATTACAGGGGATTCCAAAACGGCAGCCACAGGACTGTTTCTTCCCTTGCGGCTGGGATAAGTTGGTCCAGTTCATCTTCAGTTGAGGACCACCAGGGATGACATCTGAGGGCCACTGCTACACCTCCACATTTTTTGCTCCATATACAAGTTGCTCAGAGGCACCTAAAAATTTAGGTGTCTTGTTCCATGTCCTTTAGGACAGTGTTCCCCAACCCCCAGGCCGTGGACCGGTCCCGGTCCGTGGATCCCTCAGTACCGGGCTGTGGCAGGGGGGAGGGAGGCATGGGCACTGGCACGCAGGCAGCCGTGCCTCCCTCCCCCCGCAGCGCAGCACGCCCACACCCGCACCTCCCTCTCCCCCCTGGTCCCCGGGCCTCCCTCTTCCCCCCCCCCCCCGGTCCCCAGCCCAGAAAAGGTTGGGGACCACTGGAGGCAAAGAGCAGTGAGAATTTCTTCCAAAAAAAGTGGTTGTGTCATGTCATGTAATGGATACTTCCATTTCCCAGTAGTACACTGAGGGGTTTTACTGAGGACTGAGAACAGTACCTCTTCTGAGTCCTCTTCGAAGAGAGTGTCCCAGATGAAATCTTTTTTAAGTGCTGGGGAAGAGAGCTACCACCACTTAGTCATTGAACAGAGGAGGAAGACATAAGATGGGCTGGCGATGCATATCCAAATCCCAGCTCTAGAGGTTTCCAAATTGATGTTTCTGCACCCATCCGTAGTGATGTACTAAAACCACAAAGAAGTTAGCAACTGAGAGTTCATGACAGATTCTAGAATCAGGGAATGGAATTCATATTCCATCCTGCCCTGCAGCCAAGGGCGGTTTACATAGAACGTAGAAGAATATAAGGATAAGCACAGTGTAATTCAGTAGTTGTCAAACAACAGTATGTATCTGATGCGAAGGGGGAGAGGAATAATTCCAATACTGTCACCAATCTCCTTGTGTAGTATCACAATTCCGACTAATAAAAGGTGATCAGACAATTTATGCCAGGGGAAGGGGTTCTAGGGGTAGGATATTCAGTAATTCTAGAAACCAAGTACGGGAGCCTTCAATAATGCCCATTTGTTGCCCCGAAGTACCAAAACTAAACCTAGACTGCTTTTTCTTTTTATTGTATATTCTGACTTTGTCCTTTAGCATTTGGGTTGCAATTATATTTTCTGTTATGAGGCAGAAACCAAAATTTTTAAGGCATATTCAGGCTGCGGCATTGCAGAATGATCACAATGAAGGAAATGCCCCAGGAAAAGACATGAATGTCCAACTTGAATGGCCAAGCACATTATTAATTAATATATAATTCATTTGGTATCCATGTTGTATTTTCTCTCTTTTCCTTCCCCTATAGCGCCTTGTCTCCATGAATATGCCACTGAATTGTGATGGGACTGTCATGTTTAATGCCACTCTTTTTGCACTGGTCAGAACAGCACTGAGGATTAAAACAGAAGGTAAGATAAAGGCTTGGAATATCTGACAGGCTTTTGCATCGTGCTTACGAGTCATGAGGAAGGACAGACAGAAGAAAATTTGCTACCATGGGGTTCAGAGTTCTTATTTTGCAAACTTCAATCCAGGTTCAACATTAAAACGAAAAGTTTGCTTTTCAAAGTCAGACTCTTTAACACCTGAGAATCACCAGACTTGAGCATCAACCAGAATGTTTCTCAGACCTTTACACCTGAGCAAGTCACTAGCGATCAAGGATCTAAGAGGGGTTGGGTAGCATTTTGGAGGGAGAGAGGGAGGGAGGGAGAAGGGTAGGTAGGTAGGTAGGTAGGTAGGATGGATGGATGGATGGATGGATGGATGGATGCATGCTAAAACTCGAGTAACAACTATTTGATAAAACTGAACAGTAAACTGTCATTATTTATTTAAATTCTTTTCTTCCAAATTGTCAATGATATTTTAAAATAACAAGATTACAATAGTCAAAGCAACAGCATAAAAATATGAAATAACAGAACCATACAATTATACAACATAGTAACAAAAAGAGCATCAGGTATAAACAATGGAAGTAGCCTAAAATATATGAAACAGCATCTTCAAAGCAAAAAAAAAAATGTTTTTCAGTGCTCAGAGGGTACAGCTTCTATCCTGTTCTAAAGCCTGATATTTCTTATCCCAAAGGGTTAAAGAATGGGAATTTATGGTTTGGGATATATTTCAGTTTATGCATAGGGATACCCGTGCCTGTCAGCATTCTGCTTGTTGGTGGTGGGGTTGTTCACACGTTTTCTTCAAATGGAAGTCCCCTCATGGAAGCCTTTTAATTCTCCTGTGGTCTAGGACAGCCGATGATCCCCAGGTCTTCTCTCAGTGCTATGGTCTGTCCATTTTTTTCTGCCCGTGGGACTTCCTGCCTCCAATACCCTCTTCCTTCTGCTGACTGTCCCTCTACTGTTGTCATTTAATAATTGTATATGGACCTACTGTTGTCGAGATTCCTCAGAAGGATTATCTTTGGACAGAAAAACCTAACCTAAAACTGGGAACAAAAAATGTGTCATGGGGCAAAAAAAAAATATCCCCCAAATATATCTTTTATCAACAAAATGCCCAGGAAGAATAGAGTGGTGCCGGGCAGCTGGCTATGGGCAGGGGATTGCAAACCTGCGGTACTACAAGAAATAAACCCAAAGCCCACCTCTGAAAATGCAAACATGGAGACCAGGGCCTCTGCACGTGCTATGGAGCCTGTGGTTCCAGGGGCCCTACAGTGCTGTACAGTTAAGGGGGATTTCACAGTGTGATTGTTAGGAGGTCTTCATACTTAAGTTGATTGTGGACCACAAAAACAATAAAAGGGCCCTGCAAACCCTTAATCTGGCTCTGGTGCTATGGGCCTGGTAAGTTTCCCTGGGAACAGGCATCCCTTGAATTACCCCAATGCAACAGGATGTGATCTACTTGAGCAGGTCCATATGCATTGGCTATTCAGTATGCATTGTACATATTTTGTTGCTTTCTACGTATCTGCATGAAGAACTTAGATCCTTTTGCCTCCTCCTCTCCCATGTTGCCTTGTTGATCCTGAAGATGTGTGTTTCTTCATGCATCTTTCTTGTCTATTCTTCACCAGTATTTTCATAGAACCAAGGTTCTTTCTGAAGACGCTATCTATCTGCAGTTTCCTGTTTTAAATAGCTGTACATAACTGGGACTATTTCATTAATCCTCTGAATACCATTTCCTCTGGCAGGTAACTTGGAACAAGCCAATGAAGAGCTGCGTGCAATCATCAAGAAAATCTGGAAGCGTACAAGTATGAAGCTTCTGGATCAGGTGGTCCCCCCAGCAGGTGGTGAGTGTACCTGTCTTTTTAGCCCTACTGACTGTCTGTAATTTACTGCCTATCTTTTATGTGAAAATAAAAGCTGCTGCCAGTAAATAGCGGGTTCTCCATCTTTAGAAATTTTTAAGCAGAAGTTGGATCGCCATCTGACAGAGAGGCTGATTCTGTGAAGGTTCAAGGGGGTGGCAGGTTACAGTGGATGAGTGATAGGGATATGAGTGTCCTGCATGGTGCAGGAGGTTGGACTAGATGACCCAAGAGATCCCTTCCAACTCTATGATTCTATGATTCTAGCTGTTTATCAGATGAACATGATAAATGTTTTCAGCTGCTTCTTTGCTTTTTTTCCCCCAAATGTCCCTACCTAGATGATGAGGTGACTGTTGGGAAGTTCTATGCCACATTCCTGATCCAAGAGTATTTCCGGAAATTCAAGAAACGCAAAGAACAGGGCCTTGTTGGTAAACCTTCGCAACGAAATGCACTTTCCCTCCAGGTAAGAAATGGGCACCCAGAAGGCCCATACACTTAAGTCTCACTGTAATCAAGAGAATTAGAGTGTCTTTCTGTCCATTGCTAGGATGTACTAAGGCAGGGGTAGTCAACCTGTGGTCCTGCAGATGTCCATGGACTACAATTCCCATGAGCCCCTGCCAGCGTTTGCTGGCAGGGGCTCATGGGAATTCTAGTCCATGGGCATCTGCAGGACCACAGGCTGACTACCCCTGTGCTAAGGGACCTGAGTCTTTAGGATGCATGGACTCCCTCCAGAACCATCTCAGTAGTTAATCTATAATTATTTTAAATATTTTTAATTCATTTTTCTCCCCTGTACAATTCTTGGGTGGGGAGTTAATTCATTAGGAAGCAGAGATCCACAGAAATATTGACGAGACGCAAGATTTTCAGATGGCAATAAATGGCCAAGGAATTTGATTGAAATTTTCACTTCAGTATTAAAGCATCCAGTCTCACTGGAAGTCACTGAGTCTGAAGCGTAGATCTGTGTCACTTTTATTTCTCTTAGCTGCCAGTGTACTAAACTGCATTTTTTTTCCAGGCTGGTCTGCGTACATTACATGATATTGGGCCAGAAATCCGACGGGCTATCTCAGGAGACTTGACTGCCGAAGAAGAATTAGACAAGGCCATGAAAGAAGCCGTTTCTGCCGCCTCTGAGGATGATATCTTCAGAGTAAGTGCTTTCTCTGTTACCTCTGTTAACCTATGAGGTGAAAAGATCACCAGAAATGAGACCTATGGAAAATCACGTGCTGATCCAACATGCTTAGTTACAGACACAATAAAGGTAAAGGTAAAGGTATCCCCTGTGCAAGCACCGGGTCATGTCTGACCCTTGGGGTGACGCCCTCTAGCTGGCAGACTCAGTACAGGGTGGTTTCATGGCAGACTCAGTACAGGGTGGTTTGCCAGTGCCTTCCCCAGTCATTACCGTTTACCCCTCATTTTACCGACCTCGGAAGGATGGAAGGCTGAGCCAACCTTGAGCTGGCTGCTGGGATCAAACTCCCAGCCTCATGGGCAGAGCTTTCAGACTGCATGTCATATATATATATATATATATATATATATATATATATATATATATATATATATATATATATATATATATATATATATATATATATATATATATATATATATATATATATATATATATATATATATATATATATATATATATATATATATACATACACATACACACACACACACACACACACACACACTGAAATTTTAAAGCACTGTTTTAAACATAAAAACCTTGGATGGCAAGAGCTGGTTTGCCAGTGCCTTCCCCAGTCATTACTGTTTACCCCCCAGCAAGCTGGGTACTCATTTTACCGACCTCGGAAGGATGGAAGGCTGAGTCAACCCTGAGCTGGTTGCTGGGATCAAACTCCCAGCCTCATGGGCAGAACTTTCAGACTGCATGTCTGCTGCCTTACCACCCCGCGCCACAAGAGGCTCATACAGACACAATATGTAATAGTAAACTTGATGGCTTGTTTCAGTCATGAAAGGAGCAGCTCAGGGCCACCAATGGACAAGAATGGCTTGATGAGGATGATAATTACAATTTTATTTATTTTATTTATTATGATGATGATTTTATTAATTTATCTTCAGACAGTGAAACAGGGGATATAAAAACCAACTCTTCTTCTGACAGGTAGACTAGCAAATGCATATGGTGAATTCTTTTTTAGTCATGCTTATGTATCTTTCTTGCTTTCTGGAGCAGCACTGTTGCCCCTGCATCTATGCTCAGGAAATATAGGGAAGGTGTTCTTAGGGCACCTGATAGATGACTCCTGTCCATTCAAATCCAGTGTCTCATAGAGGCAGAGTAATAGCCTGCCTGGGTAATCAAGAGAAATTTCTAATGGTTGGGAGTCATGGTCCTACTGGCCAAACCAATTTAACTGTAGCCCCAGTGACTTTACACAATTAAACTACAAATGCAATGCTTTGAATGGCCACTCCATAATCTTGTTGTCAAAATCAGCCCCATGACATAAAATAATGATAAAATCATTCTAGAGCAGTGGTCCCCAACCTTTATTAGGCTGGGGACCGGCAGGGCATCGGGTCGCGCCCGCAGGGACCGCGCCCGCGCGGGCCACGCCCATGCTTCGGGCCGCGCCCGCGCCCGGCCGCGGGCCGCACCCGCGAGCCGCGCCCGGCCGCGCCCGCGGGCCGCACCCACGGATCGGGCCGCGCCCGCGGGCCGCGCCCGCGGATCGGGCCGCGCCCGCGGGCCGCGCCCGCGGATCGGGCCGCGCCCGCGGATCGGGCCGAGCGGGCGCGGCCTGCACGGGCGCGGCCCGGCCCTGATTCCCTGCCCGCCCTCCCGCAGTAAGTAGCTTCCCGGGCCGCAAGCTTGCGGCCTGGGAAGTTTTTTACTGCGGGGGGGGGGGGCGGGGAGAGGGAGCCGCGGCCCGGCGCCATGGCCTTTGCGGCCCGGCACCGGGCCGCAGCCCGCAGGTTGGGGACCACTGTTCTAGAGAACTCTATTCAGCAAACACAATGGCAGATGGGATTAACGTCTTTACGGTCTGAAATAATGCCATTTTATATATTATATATGCTGAGAAATACTCTGTTTTACTCATACTTTTTTGGATTAATTTTTATAAAAGCCTTTGGCTATATAAAATAAATATAATACTAAATACTACCTGCCCAACATTGCTTGGAAAAGAAATCTGCCAGAGGCTCCTTCTGAGAAGCCAGCTATGGCCTAAATATTTTCCTCATATCCATGATTTTTCCCATGAGATGCATCTGGTAGATTTACAGAAAAATGCATATTTCTTGTCTGCTCAACAAGGATCCGCACAGGAAGAAATTGAAGAGATATTCTCTGTCTGACACCTTTGGGACTAGGGCCTAGTCTGCACACAATGGATAATGCACTTTCAATGCACTTTAGAAGTAGATTTTCCTGTTCTGCACAGGAAAATCCAGCTGCCAAAGCACATTGAAAGTGCTTTATCCTATGTGTGCAGACTAGGCCTAGGTGTATTAGGGCAGGGGTAATCAACCTGTGGTCCTCCAGATGTTCATTGAGTACAATTCCCATAAGCCCCTGCCAGCATTTGCTGGCAGGGGCTCATGGGAATTGTAGTCCATAAACATCTGGAGGACCACAGGTTGACTACCCCTGTATTAGGGTACTGGATTCTCTAATGGAATTCTGAATCTTTGTGTCCTGGTTTTATCTCTTTTGTGTTTTCGTTACAGTTTTTGTGTTCTTTCTGATGGCTGTTCCTATACATTAGTTAAGCTAAGCAGCAGGAATGTAAAGGGTGGTTATACAGAATCCCACAGTTAGCCTAAATGTAAGGCAACTGCTGCAAATAGTCCGCCATAGAATCATAGAGTTGGAAGGGACCTCCAGAGCCACCTAGTCCAACCATCCGCCTCTTCAAACAATAATACGCCCTTGTGCAGGAAAGAATCCATTTGAATCGGCCGTTTCTTCATTCACTAAGAATACTTTCTCCATTTTCCTCGCAGAGAGCTGGGGGGTTGTTTGGAAATCATGTCAGCTACTACCAGAGCGATGGAAGAGGTTCATTTCCGCAGACGTTCACCACCCAGCGCCCTTTGCACATCAACAAATCCAGCAACAACCAGGGTGACACAGACTCCCCCTCCCACGAGAAGCTTGTGGATTCCACCTTCACGCCAAGCAGCTACTCCTCATCCGGCTCCAATGCTAACATCAACAACGCCAACAACACTGCCTTGAGCCGCTTCCCCAGCCCACCAAGGTACCCCAGCACTGTCAGCACTGTAGAAGGCCATAGCACTCCTTTGTCACCTTCTGCACGGATCCGGGAACCCCCGTGGAAGCTCGGCTGCAGAAGGTAAAGGGTGGCAGCAGAAGTCCTAATATTTATCATCAATGCAGCATCATTATTTATATATCTAAAGACCCCGCTTTTCTTCCCAAGGGGGATCTGAAGTGGCTTACAGCGTTATTTTCTCCATCTGCATTTTATCATTACAGTATCTCTTAGAGATAGGTTAGGCCAGGCTTTCTCAACCAGGGTTTTGTGAAACCCTGGGATTTCTTGATGGCCCTGGAAGGGCTGCCTGAATGGGTGAGAGTTAATTAATTTTTAATATATTTCCCCTCTTCTCCCAAAATGGCCTATGGTGGGACGGAGGGGGTGGGAAGGGGAGGGGCCACAGGTAGGCATTTATACAGTGACTAGCTTCAAAGCCCGTTCCTAAGAACGGGCCTTGAAAGGGCCCCCTCCCCTGGCCAGGCAGCTTAAGGTGGCTTTGGGGTGCAGCTCGTAGCCAGATCAAGTGGGGCAGGCGGGGGCTGGCCAGCTCGTTCTCAGGGCCGGGAAAGAGCTCCTTAGCAGGCAATCAGCAGGCCGGGAGGCCCTCGTCAGCAGGCCCAGCCTAGCAGGCCAAGAGGCCCTCGTTAGGAGGCCCTCCCCCACGATCCTTTGCTCAGGGCCCTCTCCCCTTACCTGCTGCGGGCTCCAGGCACTGAGACATCTGAGAGCAAAGAGGCTAGAATCTAGGGAACTGAGGGCGGGAGCTGCAGGGGCAGGGCCAATCATGGCAAAGCAACAATGGATAAGGACACGTCACAACCATATTCTGTGTGATTGTGCCACTTTGGGAGCTTCTTGATGCCTGAGGAATGTTTCAGGGGATTCTCAACTGTAAAAAGCTTGAGAAAGGCTGGATTAGGCTGACAGAGAGAGGAGGGGTGGGGTGGGTTGGGGGGGCTGGTTCAAGGTTGCCCAGTAGGATTCCATGACAAAGGGGAGATATGAACTTGAATGTCCCAGACACCACTCCAAAAATATCTTTACAGAACAAATGCATAAAAACTTATTAGAAACCTAATCCACTGTACACATATATGGCGGTGGGAAGTGTCGTCAAGTCACAGTTTATGGTAGTCTCTTAGGATTTTCAAGGTGGCAGATGAACAGAGGTGGTTTGACATTGCTTGCGTCTGCATAACAACCCTGGACTTCCTAGATGGTCTCCCATCCAGGTACTAACCAGGGATGACCATGCTTAACTTCTGACATCTGATGAGATCGGGTTAGCTAGTGCTATCCCGGTAAAGGGATTTCTTCATATTGATAGAGGGGGCTGTTGGCCCAACTCAAAAATGTCCACCGTGTACAGATCCACTTTAGTCTCAATCTGTCTTTTCCCCCATAGACCTATATAATGGATGGGAATGATTCTGTTCCTTTGGACAAAGTGCATCCTTGCCTACAGGTTTATTGAGATGTTTTCTTCCCCTTCTTTGGGTTATATATTTGGTGCGTTTCATAGCAGTTCACGTCCATATGGCTGAGAATGGACTGATCCTGCGTTGAGCAGGGGGTTGGACTAGATAGCCTGTATGGCCCCTTCCAACTCTATGAGTCTAATGAAACTGGCCTGTAGCAGTTAGATTTGTTTGGGCAAAACGATATGCGGTCTCTTAAGAGACAATAAACCTGTACCATCTAAATAGAGATGCCAGTCTCCAGGTGGGACCTGGGGATCCTCCAGTTTTACAGCGCAACTCCCAGCAACAGAGATCAGTTTCCCTGGAGAAAATGGCTGCTTCGGAGGGTGGACTCCATGACATTATATTAAATTGAGGTCTCTCCCTGCCCCAAATCCCGCCCACTCCCAGCTCTACCCCCAACGTCTCCAGGTACTCCCTAAACCACAGCCGGCAACAGGGTTTTTCCATTGCTATGGCAAAATATACGTCAACTTTATTTGTATCTCCTTTCACAGTAATCTCTAATTCTGATAACCATCTTCTTTTCCTTCCCATGCTCCCTTGTGAACTAGGACGCATTACTATGAAGCACTGGGGCGGTAGGTGCTTCTTGCTGCATGATACTTAGAATACATTAATGCCAGCTTGTTAAACGAAACCGCTCTTTTTCAGTGCTAAGAGGCCAAATAAGAGGGGGAAATAATTTCAGTATCTCAGACACGCTAATGAAGGAGTTGCTGTAATGTAGGGTGTCCATTTAGAAGCATGTATTAGCTACTCAGAGTATGTTTCAATCACTTTTTAACTCAGGGGTCCCTGACCTTTTCACTTTGGGAATTCTGATGCAGAGCAATAGCGGAATGTCATGGCGGGAGGTCAGGCATCTGATAAGAACTCTTCTAACATTTCAGACGGAAGCTCTGTTTAACCGGAGGCCTTTTAAAGCGAACCTAAAAATATAATTTCTTGCGTACACGCAGTAACACAGTGAATATCCTTGCACAATGGTGGCAGTTGTGGCTGAACCTTCCAAAAACTTGGCACAGTGATCAAGATTGTTGGTGGTCCTACTGGTCAAAAGTCCCTCCTCTCCCCCTTTCTAAAAAATACTTGTTGGATGCCAAGGAAGGTGCTGGCAGGGGACCCCTGTTTCAACTAATTCAGGAGGCATTGCGAGAGTGGTGTGGCATAACTACATGTTACGTGGGACTGGTCCTTTTTATGTTGTTTTTATTGTAAGCTGCCTTGAGAAGGACTCTGAGGGGGCAGCACAGAAATAACTAACTAAATAAATAATAGTTGTCCAGTGCGGCACTACCCGAAGAAGTCACAACTCACAATTCGATATAAAATCATCGTCCCCTCTCTTGCCTCAAATTCCAGTGACGCTGAAGAAGGGCAAATTAAGAGCCTCCTCTCTGGGGGAAATACTGAGGTTACCAAACAAACAGCCAAATACTGTGCCATAGCATGCAAGGTACTACAAAACTGTGTTATTGGACATTTGCCTTAGGCAATCCTGACATGTTTTTATAGTTTTATGTTTATGTTTTTATTGCTGGACATTTTTACATTGCCATGATTTGCTAGATAATGGCTTTGTCGGTTGTGCCGGTTTTGTAGCTGGCTTGGAGCTGTATTACAATCAATTTAAATCTAAAGCAGTGCAGCAGAATGGGTGAAAGGAGTCCAACTGTTTCCCCCCGGTTGTTTTCCGGATCAGTGGCCACACCCACCACCCTACCAGATTGCTCTTTGCCCTGAGAGGAAAAATAGGTAACTGCATTGTTCTTGTTGGTGTTGTTAGGTGCGAAGTTGTGTCCAACCCATCGTGACCCCATGGACAATGATCCTCCAGGCCTTCCTGTCCTCTACCATTCCCCGGAGTCCATTTAAGTTCACACTGACTACTTCAGCGACTCCATCCAGCCACCTCATTCTCTGTCGTCCCCTTCTTCTTTTGCCCTCAATCACTCCCAGCATTAGGCTCTTCTCCAGGGAGTCCTTCCTTCTCATGAGGTGGCCAAAGTATTTGAGCTGCATTGTTCTACCTAGGGTCAACCAGTAGCTTGGGATGGAGACAATATTGATCAGACATAGCAATCAGATCTCTTGTGGTCCTGCATGACACAATGAAGGGCTGAAGCAGGGATGGCCAAACTGGCTCTTCAGATATCCATGGACTACGATTACCATGAGCACTTGTCGCATGGATATCTTGAGACCCACAGTATAGCCACTCCTGGGCTATATGAAAGGATTGTGTTACCCTACATCAGGGGTAGTCAAACTACGGCCCTCCAGATGCCCATGGACTACAATTCCCAGGAGCCCCCTGCCAGCATTCGCTGGCAGGGGGCTCCTGGGAATTGTAGTCCATGGACATCTGGAGGGCCGCAGTTTGACTACCCCTGCCCTACATAATGTCTTTCCAGAGGTTCACTGTCACACAAAAGATTATTGTATAGCATTAGTCCACAGCATCTCCCAATATTCCTCATCACTTCTAAACCATGATTTTTCTTTTGTTCCTTAGGTCCTGTTCAAGAGACAGCCAGGTGGCTATTGTTTGTGAGGAGGAGCCTTCTCAGGAGGAAGAAACATATGATGAGCAGCTGAATGAAGAAGTTGAATACTGTAGCGAGCCAAGCCTGCTGTCTACGGACATGTGAGTATTTCACTGCTGAAGCAAAGCAATGTTGAAATGGAAGCATTTGTGTTTCTCTCAGCTTCCACAAATTCAAAGTCAAGAAGTGATGCTATCATTACACTGGCTTCACGTCCATTCGGACCAAACCTGTGCAATTTGTGACTCTTAGAGCTAACACATCCCTTTCAGCATGTACAGGTAGCTCATCGGTGCATCCATAAAATCCAGAGAGACTCAGGTTAGAATCCGCACTGTACCATGGGAACTTAACTGGGTGACCTTGGGCCAGTTATGTACCCTCAAGCCTAACAGGTTTGTTGTGAGCATAAAGTGGAGAAGGGGGGAATTGTGCAAACCACTTTTGGTCTCTACTGAGAAGGTTACGATATAAACTAACTAAGTAAGTAGCTTACTGTTGCATCAGTGAACTTACTTGCTTTGATGTCTGTCTGGGCCTGAAAATGTGTCAATTGTCAAGAACTTTGAGAAGCACAATGTATGGTTTTGGATTGTGATTGGTTTGAATGACCATAAGGTGTACAGGCTGCATTCAAGTTGATAGGTGACTTTGCTGTTGGTCTGGCAGAGCAAATTCACTTGCCCAGTAGTGTCCAGATTTCCAGGAGGTGTTGGGTCATACAAGTACTCCCCAAAATAGTGGCAATCAGGACACACCAAATGCCACATTATTTCTCAGAGTATATCTTGGAGTAAAGCTTGGAATGGTGACAATGCAGACATAGGGAAAGGATAGGTTGGTAGTGACCACGTGGGATCATAAATAAGCAGTTTAGCATAGAATGCTCTAACAGCCCTATAATGAGAAGGCAAGCGAGCTTCAATGCTAGTATATGTGTAAGCGAGGGCTGGCTAACTTGGACCTCTTTGTTTTAAAAAGAGTCCTTTTCCATTATAGGCTCTCATACCAAGATGATGAACATCGACAGCTTACTCCTCCTGAAAACAGCAAAGGAGAAGAGAAGATACTCTCTCCCAAGAGCGGGTTCCTGCGTTCCTCATCACTAAGTAATATTCCTAGCATCTAATGTAATACATACCTTGGCATATATCACTAAGAGTGACAAGTTTTGCTTTTTGTTGTTTATTTTCTTCCTTCAATAAATGAAAGTAGGCCTGTTCAAATTGTTTATTTGAGAAGATGTTAGGTGTATACTCAAGAGCCTCTTGTGGCGCAGAGTGGTAAGGCAGCCATCTGAAAGCTTTGCCCATGAGGCTGGGAGTTCAATCCCAGCAGCCGGCTCAAGGTTGACTCAGCCTTCCATCCTTCCGAGGTCGGTAAAATGAGGACCCAGCTTGCTGGGGGGTAAACGGTCATGACTGGGGAAGGCACTGGCAAACCACCCCGTATTGAGTCTGCCATGAAAACGCTGGAGGGCGTCACCCCAAGGGTCAGACATGACTCAGTGCTTGCACAGGGGATACCTTTACCTTTACCTAGGTGTATACTCAGAAGCGGTTTATCCTAGTAGCACATGTAGGATGTGCTATGGGCCCCGTGGTTTCAGGGGCCTTGTGGTGCAGTACAGTTAGGGGGCCTCAGCAATTGTTAGAGGGGAGGGGGGTCTTCATATTATGTGGCTTGTGGACCACAAGAACAAAAAAAAAAGTTGATATGTGTGCTCCGTTAGTAACTGAGTATTGCTCATTGAGAATGTTTGCAGACAACAAGCTTCTAAGTGTGAATGTTCCCTTAGATACAGGGGCATTGTGCCCCAGGATCTAAGAATTTTCTTTAGCAAAATGAAGCTGTTAAAGGTAAAGGTATCCCCTGTGCAAGCACCGGGTCATGTCTGACCCTTGGGGTGACGCCCTCTAGCGTTTTCTTGGCAGACTCAATACAGGGTGGTTTGCCAGTGCCTTCCCCAGTCATTACCGTTTACCCCCCAGCAAGCTGGGTACTCATTTTACCGACCTCGGAAGAATGGAAGGCTGAGTCAACCTTGAGCCGGCTGCTGGGATTGAACTCCCAGCCTCATGGGCAGACAGCTTCAGACAGCATTTCTACTGCCTTACCACCCTGCGCCACAAGAGGCTCTAGAAGCTGTTAGTTGCTTCCAAAGCTACAACTAACACTGGGAGGGGGCTCCTTCAATTACTTGTGCTGTGAATTTGTGTTGTGAATTTCCACATTCTGCAGGGGGTTGGACTAAATGGCTCTGGAGGTCCTTTCCAGCTCTGTGATTCTGTATTGGCCATATGAAGCAAACCTGGGCTGGAGACTGCGAGTGTGTCTTCTAACCCATCTTATAGTTTCACCCTCACGCTTCTGTGCATTTGGCCTTTCAGACCGAAGAGCATCCTTTCACCTGGAATGTCTAAAAAGACAGAAAAACCCAAGTGCGGTCGGCCCACAAAAGACAGTACTACCTTTGCATCTGGTACATCAACAGGTAAGACTTCTTTGCCACTAATCACCTTGCTGTGGGGTGTCACTTCTCTGGAATGGCCCACTAGCGAGCCTGTAGAATAAACTCAGCTCTGGTCCTAGACAGCAGGTGGCAATCAATCATGGTCAGGAGTTCCAATTTGTCAGCTTGACATCCCAACCTGGCCCTTTCCTGGAATTGTTGTTATCACTCATGCTGTTGTAATTTTGGTGCTTGAAATACCTCTATTGCTCTCCATTGAGTATTAAATTTGAAGCTGGTTAGGAAACTGCAGCTGGTGTACAATCTGGTGTACATAAGGTAGCTGGGGATGGGCACCAGGAGCACCCCATTTTGTATTCTTCTATGTAACGCTGCTCCTATCTTTGCTCAGCTGCACTGGCTGTTTAGCTCCCAGGTTCAATTCAGAATGTTGGTTATTCCCCTCAATGTTCCAGGGTTTCCCAACCATGGTACCAACGTACCATATGATACCACAAAGGCCCCTCAATAGTACCGCAACATGGGGGGAGGGATTCAAAATGGTGGCTGGGGAGAGCCCTCACATCCTATAAAAGAAATAGGGTTTTAATTTTTTTTTAATTCTGCCCGTATTTGGGCATGTTGATCCGTCCCCTCCCCAAGTGGTCAGTGATGGGCCTGGAGGGGGTGGGAAGGGGAGGGGCCCCAGCCATTTAAACCTTTGCCACCCAAGGCTCCTCTCACTTCTGGTTGGGGGGAGGAGTCGTGGCAGGAAGGCATGGCCAGTTTATATCACTTCCTAATACCTCAAAGCCTGAAAAATATTTCAGTGGTATAGCCATGGTCAAAAAGTTGAAAAAGGCTGCCCTATATAATATGGGGCAATTATACCTGAGGATTGTTTCCACCCACATGAACTCTTGCATCTGTTAAGATCTTTTTTTGGGGGGGGGTGCTTCATGCTTTGTCTTTCTAAAGCCGCATTTTAATGATTGCCTCTAGCAGAGTCTTATCAACGCCTGGAACGTATCTCGAGAATCCTCTTCCCAAAAGTGCTACGCATCCTTCCCTTGTAAAACTTATGTAGCAAACAAAGGTGTTTAATTTTGCCTTGTGTTAAAGAACTGATTTTGAAGTGTGTGGGGGGGGGGCTTTTTTGCAGCACATTTCCTCATCATGACATCTTTAAAGCCCTCTTGGGGCCAAACTAGATATGACAGCATCCATGGGTCCGACCACGGGGGTCTGTGTGCAGCTGGGGGGTCTGTGTGCAACTGTTCCAACACGTGGAAAGACACCGGGTTGGAGGGACACAGGTGTGCCTCAGCCTGCCTCTGCTGGCTCTGAAGATTTGGACAGCTTCATGGACTCCTTGCAGGAGTGTTGGAAGGGTTTCTGAGGGTTTCACCTCCAGGAGAACTGAAAGAAATGTCCCCCTGTCTTGCAGGAGGTCACATTTGCAGAGAGATTGAGCCCACTGCCATGTGGTGACTGCCCTCCAGTAGACAGAGCCAATTGTTGGTTCCTGCAATCAACTGCTGGTGAACATTGGGGAAGGGATTCTAGCTTGAGGCTGGAGGCCTGTACTGTGCAGGCTGAGGTCCCACACCGGGACTTGATCAATTCTCTAATGCCACTTCTTTGGGCATGCAGGGCAGCCCAGCATCCGGGACCCCAGCCACGTTTCGTTCCACTGATGGGCCATGGGATCATTCAGAGCTGTGCCATTTACGGTGCAAAAAAACCTAGCGCTTATTCCTTTTCAGAATACACTCACAGCCTTTACCACAACTAAGGGGCAAATGTTGCTGGCTTGTTGAATGGTTCTTTTCTCCCCTTAAAAAACAACAACACTACACTGTATTGGAGGGAAAGGAGGAGGCCAGTGGAAAAAGGTAGGAAGCTAAGACAAATGCTGGCCAAGGAGCACTATAAAGCGGTACTACACAATTATCCCTGAAGGAAGAGGTGGAAGGAGTCTCCCACCATGTTCACAGGAAACGGTCCTTGCTTCAAGTCCCCCTGAGAAGAATCATCCAGTCAAGGACATCTGCCTGCTCTTAGTGAGCAATGAAGATTTTTAAAATAGAGCAGCAGAATATTAAAGCAATGTCCTCCAAGTCACGGGACCAAGGTCCCCAAAGTCTGAAATTATTTCAGGCCACCTTATACTATTTCTGCTCTATAATGTGTTTCAACCTGCTAACCACTGTCATTTCTTTATCTTCTGCTTCTCCCTTGCAGGCGCTAGCGGTTGCAGGGATGAGTCCTCTTCTTCAAAGACGCCATTCGCCTGTAAGGGCCACTCGATCGTGTGCCACGCCCCTCACGACGCCGTGTCCGCAGAGCTGGCCGCAGCAGCCCCCTGAAACCTTACAGCTTGATGGGGAAGAACCTAATGAAAAACTCAATAGTAGCTTCCCATCAGTACAGTGCAGCGCCCTCTATTCTGATGGCACTAGCTTGGGCAGCACTCGGAAAGTGAGGCCCGTCTCCCTCACGGTCCCCAGCCCGGCCGCAGAGTGCGGGAGGCAATTTCACGGCAGCGCTAACAGCCTTGTAGAAGCGGTGAGTTTTTCTTTTATGTATATCTTCATTTAAAATATTTGCATTTCAGCTTTTCATCCACTCAGGGCCCACAAAATAGGGAATTGTTAAAAGGACATTTTTAAAAATCATCTTTAAAAATAGTACATATTGAATCATAGAGTTGGAAGGGGTCATACAGGCCATCTAGTCCTACTCTTTGCTCAAGGCAGGATCAGCCTAAAGCAGTGGCCCCCAACCACCGGGCCGCGAAGGCCCAGGCACCGGGCCGTGGCTCCCTCTCCCCGCCCCACCCCCCCCCCCGCAGTGAGAAACTTCCCAGGCCGCAAGCAAAGCGGCCACCAAAGCAGCCGATTAGCTTGTGGCCCAGCAAGTTCTTTTTGTGTGGGGGGGGAGGGAAGCATGGCCACTGGCGTAAACGCACATGCACGGCAGGCCCGCGCATGCACGTTTGTGCCATGTACTGCTGCAAGCGTGCACGCGGCGCGTTTGCGGCCGCACATGGCGCAAATGCACATGCACGGACTTGGCACGCATGCGTGCATGCACGAAATTGCCATGCATGCGCGTTTGCGGCCACGCATGGCACAAACATGCATGCACGGACCTGGCACACATGTGCATTTGCACATGGGCCTCCGCGCATGCGCGGTGGCCAGATCACCCCCCACACCGGTCCGCAGCCTTTAAAAGGTTGTGGACCACTAGCCTAAAGAACCCAGGATAGGTAGCTGTCCAGCCACTGCTTGAAGACTGCCAGTGACTGCTCACGCCTCCTTAGACAGCTGATTCCACTGCAGAACTACTATGGCTGTGAATTTTTTCCCCTTGTAACTAGCCGGTACTATTCTACACAGTTTCTACCCATTACTGGGGATCCTATCCTCTGCTGCCAGCAGGGACCACACTCTGCCCTCCTCCAAGTGACAATCTTTCAATCCCTTCCCCTCTCCTCTTCTCCAAGCTGAACATTCCCAAGTCCCTTATGTAAAAACAAACCTGAAAAGTCACTAAGGGATGCTAAGTGAAACAAAAATGGACTTGCACCCCTTGGCAAAAGGCAGTGATCAAGGGAGATAGTTGAATCTCCCTGGGAAGGAAAGTCCACAGTTTTGAGGTGATGTCAGTAATAGCTGTCATTATAGATTCAGGTGGGTAGCCGTGTTGGTCTGAAGTAGCACAACAAAAATTGAGTCCAATAGCTCCTTTAAGACCAACAAAGATGTATTCAAGGCATGTGCAGGCACACTTCCCCAGACAGAAAAAGGAAGTGTGCCTGCACACGAATGCTCACGCCTTGAATAAATCTTTGTTGGCCTTAAAGTTGTCATGATAAGAGCAGTAATAGCAAATCCCAGTATAAAGACGGGGTTGTGAAAATGCATGTATATTTTTAACCAAATAATACGGCACCTTCAAGTGGTGAAAGTGTTTCACATTCATCCTCTCATGGTACTCCTCGGAACAGCCGTTTAAGGTAAGTATAATTACCTACATGTTGCGATGTGCCTGAAAGAGGGGCTTGCCCTAGGCCAAGTAGCACCTTCATGGCAGAGGCAAGATTTAATCTGGGAGACTTTCTGTGTTGTAGCATAGCTCACTACTGCACCCATGTGTATACTTGGTAGAATTGTGAGGGCCAGTGGTTAATGCAGTAAAACTAATCTGACTCTGTACTGCACCCATATCTCAATATGGGGTGAGGTTGTTGAGGAAGAGGATGGAAGACGATGATCTTTTTACGGTAAAGCACAATACCTTCACCGCACTCACACGCAATGTTACAGCTAAGGAGCTTCGCTGATCTTGTTTTGCCAGGGCTAATATCGAGCAATGCTAACATCGGTCTCCACCCTTTTATCCCCCCTGTCTGATCCTCCTGGCTCATTGAAGGTCTTGATTTCCGAAGGACTGGTGCGGTTTGCTCAAGATCCAAAGTTCATTGAGGTCACGACCCAAGAGTTAGCGGATGCCTGTGAACTGACGATAGAAGAGATGGAGAATGCTGCAGACAATATCCTCAACGGTAACAGCAAGCCAAGCCCCAATGGCAAACTCTTGCCTTTTGTTAACTGCAGGGACTCAGGGCAGGACTGTATGGGAGAGGAAGAAGCAGCAGCCCAGAGCCCAGATTGTAAAAAAAGTCAAGAGGAGTCTAAGGACAGCAGGATTTATATCAGCAGCCTGTAGTTGCCAAGGCTGAAAGTAATGCTGGTTTTTTAATTTGTTTCAATGTTCCTAATGGGTTTGTTTCAGAAGTGCCTCACTGTTCTCGTGACCTGGAGTAACCAGAACAGCGTTCTTCATTCGTTTCTGTTGGGACGAGTCGCAGAGTTGGGTGGTGTAAAAGAGCTTTTCCAGAGTGAATATACAACCCCAGCATGTGTCCGTGAAGGAGAAGGAGGAGCGTGAGCACCCTCCTCCGTTCAGTCCCTGCACAAGGAACAACGGCTGCTTCCTGAATACGAAGGGAAACCTCAGCTTCCTGTGGATGGCCCTAGTCAAAAGGACACTGCATCAAACGGGTGTCTTTCAACTTTGCTTGTACAAAAAAAAAAGAAAAATCATTTTGCACATATTCTGTATGAGCCTCAACGTCTCCATAAAGCCAAGGCCCTTTTGATCTGCAAGTGGAATAGTAAGACTTCTGCTGTGGATCCCTGCACTTTGTTGAGGAGGATGAAGCAGAAGCTCGTAAGGGTACAGGAGATGCCGGTGGCAATATTGCAGATGCTTGTTGATAGAAATGCAGACTCCCAGGCAGTTTTCTCTGCCAACCAATCAGAGCTCAGGCAGTCTTCCTGCCAACCAATCAGAGCTCAGGCAGCCTGCTGCGCCAGCTGCTCAAAGAGCAGGAAGTCAGCTCTGCCCAATCGGAGTTCAGGCAACCCGCCCATTTCGAAGAGAGGTGGTGATGGGCTTATGTAGATCTCTCCTTGTTTTTGCCGTTTGATATTTTCTTGAAAGCATGTTCCGATTTTTATTTTTGAAAACCTTTATTTTATTGTATTTTTTTTAAGGGAGAGGGGTAAAGGAAGTGTTTACAAACAGTTTTGTAATCACCTACCTTTTATTTTGATTTTTTTTTCACCTTTGCAAATGTTTTGAAAAAGAAATTGGTTTGATTACGTTGTTCTATTTAAATTTTTGTTTTTCCTCCATTGAAATTTGGTAGATGCTGGTAATGATATTAGAAGAGTTTTGCCAACCATTATGTACACCAGGATTTGTCATTTTATTTGAAAATAACGGGAAACTCCTCTTTTGTTGTTGTTTTATAATTTAAAGAAGATAGTAGGCAATGCACTTGATATAGTCTTGCACATCTGAATGATCGATTTGGATTCTTTTTAATGCTAGGTTATTTACGGGTGAGTGAGCGATTGAGCAGGACTAAGTGAGAGAGCGAATGCACGCCTGGAAGTGTGTCAGCACGTACAGTTCTTCACTTCCTGGTAATAACTGCAGGAGAACTGTATCTGGGGTCATTTTGAGTGCAAAAAACAAAACAAAACAAAAAAACAAACCACTGTCTCTGCTTCGGAAAGGGGAATCAGTAACTCTTTGCATTTTCTGTTCCACAAGATATGCAAAAACAATGCAATAATATTAATTTTGAATACAATTTGTGAATTGTGTTGGCATTACAATTGTATAGAAAAAAAAAACCAAGGGGATTAAACATACAAAAAAAAAAGCGAGGAGCTACGTTTCGATATATTCCGTGTGATGTTTTATTGCATTGATAATGTTTCTGTTGAAGAAACCGTAATACTTGAATTCAGGTCAGTTTCCGTATTTTTGAACTATTTTTTTAAAAATGAATTGCAATTGTGCCAAGCGAATATAATGAATTAAGTTTGTTTAAGGGGGGGAAAATAACAATTCTTGCATATTTTGCTGCATGTAAAGTAAATCATTTCGTATTTGGAGTGTGCCAAGCTTTACCTTTGAACTTTTAAGTGCTTTTCTACGTGTGGTTGGGGGAAAATGGGATTCTAAATTTCTTTCTTTTTTTTTAATTTGTACAATGAACAAAGTGTACCTGGTGTTAAGTGACTATTCTGTAACCCACTGACAGGTTGAACGTTGACTGATTTTGCATATCTTGTGTTCACTTTCCTTTTTCTGCACTCCCCTTAATGTTCACGGTAATGAATTGGGATGGGAAGAGCATTTTGCATTCTGGCACTGGGAATGTTTACCCAGATTTCACTCCTTTCAGCTGTTTCTTTCAAGGATGGCAAAGTCCACAGGCCAGGATAGTCAGGTAGGACTGTCTCTATAGACTGGGCTGGCATCAGCAACTCTAAGAACGGTTGGGTGGGAGATCTGATTCCTTGTAGTATGGACAAAAATTCCTAGTAGAATAAATGAATTAAAATATTGACACCAAACAGGAAAGAACTATTAAGGAAGATTTTTTTTAAAGGCGCTAATCACATTTCACAGTTATGCTTCTGCCACATGAAATGTGTAGATGGTGCTACAGATGCTAGACAAAGTATTGTTAAATAATCCAGATAAACTGGAAAGGTAAACTGATAACTAAAATAAAATTAAATCAAAAAAATAGATACCTTGTCCACAGGAAGGAAGAACTTGAGGTACAAGATGTATAAGAACTCACAAAGTGGTAGTATTCCGAGAAATATTTAAATATGGTAAATTTTAAAAAATAACATTTAACATTCTGGTAACATAGCTAAAATATACTGGAAGTAATTGTCATTTTTAATACTGCTTTACAGGGATATTCACAACTGGACAGGCTTTACAAAATTATAACTGAAGAAGATAACTAATGCAAAGAGCCACTGAAGGCTACAGAGGGGGGGGGGTGGAAATGACTAATGGAGTCAAAAGGAACATCTTGACTGTAAACAAAATCAGGTGGCAACTGTTTACTAGGGCCCAAATCCAGAGATTGATTAATTCAACAGTGTAATACCGGAAATCACACTAGAGAGCTGTCAGAACAAACTGTTATCAGCATAAATCCTATTTGGTGTTACTGTGGACTAAAATGTACCTGTTTGTTATGGAGAAGTTAATAGACAATGGGTAAATCTTGCTGGTGCCAGCACAGTGGTAACTACTGCCATTTCATTTCAAGTGGCTGTAAAGCTAACGTTCACAGATAGATTCAAGTGAGTAGCCATGTTGGTCTGAAGCAACAAAACAAAGCTTGATGTCTAGTGCAGGGGTGGCCAAACTGTGGTTCTTTAACAGTCTATGGACTACAATTACCATGAGCCCCTGCCAGCAGCTCATAGTCCTTGGACATCTGGAGAGACAGAGTGTGGCCATCCCTGGTCTAGTAGCACTTTTAAGACCAACAATGCCCAGAATTAAACTTTGCCGGCCTTAAAGATGCCACTGAACTCATATTCAGAAAAAGAGACTGCAATGGGTGTGAGCAAAGAGCTACGGCCTCCTTCAAGTGGGGCAGGGCCCAAGGCATACTCAGTAAGGGGAAGGGGTGTGGGTTTGAATCCATAAAGTATAATTTCTTTTCCCTTTGTATTGGGCTTGCACACTGGATATTATCGCTGTCTTGCAGATGGAAGCTTTACTGAAGCTCAAGACTTTGCTAGAAGGTGGAGAAACTTTACTCCTTGAGCTTATCCACTTCTGCAGCTCGACACCTGTCTATCCTGCAGACTAAAGACATTCCTTGCAAATACCAAGACCTCCATCTTCCCCCCATTGCCTTTGGCCATTACCCCGCTCCTAATGGATGTGTTTATCTTTTCCATCCTTATTCTGTGCGGCTGAAAGGATGGGGGGAAATGGGATTGATGATCCAGAGTTGGCGTTCCCTTAGCCACAGAACTTTTCTGCATCGTCAGCCAGCTTCTTCAGGTGAATGCATAGAACCATAGAATCATAGAGTTGGAAGGAGCCATACAGGCCATCTAGAATCATAGAACCATAGAATCATAGAGTTGGAAGGGGCCATACAGGCCATCTAGACCAACCCCCTGCTCAACGCAGGATCAGCCCAAAGCATCCTAAAGCATACAATGAAGATGTTTATGGCTGCAACGATGCAGACGTTGCTGCTACTGCAAGGGATCCAACCTGGTTTATTACCCCCATCCCCACTGCACTGGAGTCTGAAAGGAGCACTATGTGCAGGACGGCATCTGCTTTGTTGTCTAACCCTGACCCTAGCCCCACCCCATCGATGACTAGGACGACGACAACAACAACAACAACAAAAAAGGGCAAATGCATTTTTTTTACATTTCTTGATAATTTCCAAAGCAATGTATCATTGCTTTCTTTAGACTGATGCCAATATAACAGTTGTATGGGTCGCAGCTAGGCTCCTGTGTCTTTTTCTGACTGAGATTTTGAGATCGTTCTGTGAAACATTTGTACTTAACGTGAAAATATGATTTGACCATCGGAGGGGCGAGTTTTCGAGAAAGTACACAATTCACTATCTGGCCAGAGCGGCTGAAATGTTCCTCTTTGTGTTTAATAAACATTTTAAAACAAAGACTAAAATATCACCTAAAGGAGGAGTCACATTTAAACCATATTCTGTAAGATTTTACATCTAGCTGTATTATTACACTTTATAGTTTTAACATGTAACATGGCTTAAGCATGAAACAGCAAGGTTAGATGAATGAATAGTTGTGGCTGATTATTCTCTAGCAGAACCTCTAGGGTGAGTTATGGCTTTACAATACAAAGTGAGAATTATTGCATATATTACAATTTCTTACATGTGGATTAATCAGGCATAACAGCCATCAATTAGAGTACCAAACTGCTGACATTTGCCAAACCACCCAACCCCCAGTTGCAGGGTGAAAAAAATGTGATGACAGCATTTATACAAAAATGTACCATGTATACAGGACAATTGTAATAATTTCAGGCCCAACTTCGTTTCACTAATGGCAATTTCAACTTAAAGTAACCCCTTTGAAGCAACTGGCATCATATAGATGCAAAACAAAGTGAAATGGGGACCATTAAAACGATACAGCTGGAAATAGTTTCCGGTGCAATAATTTTATGTCAGATGCACGATGAGTTAAGGTGTGGATAGCAAATCCAGGGATACTTCAGGATATTCTTTTCAGCAGGCAACTGGCCCCTGAGAAGGTATTAACTACACAATGAAACAACATGACTTCCGCAATGTTTTATCGAGATTAGAATCCAGGTAGAAAATACTGCCGTACATGTTAGGGCTACAAAGATGGGAAGGTTTGGTTTCTCGGCTCATTGACATAATCATGAAGGGGGGGGGTGGAAGCCACCGGAGCTTAGGTAAGGAGTCAGTTCCTATTTCTCTCACACTGAATCACTAGCCACAAACTTGTAGGTTTGCAATGGTATAAAGGGGGATGGTTTGGTTGCTGGCTGTGTAATAAGTTAGGAACTCAGAAGTTGAGCTGTACAATAAAATAATGTAAAAATGTTAATTATTTATTATAGTGCACAATTAAAAATAGAATAAAAACTACATAAAAATTATACAGAACTAACAGCACATAAGACCAAACACGTTTTGACCCTACTGGGTCTTCTTCAGTAGTCAGAACTGTGACAATACACTCTCCATAAAATATCTAAACTCATTATAAAGTGCAAGTGAGTGGTTGAATGGGGTCTGTAAATTATGGCTCCAATATATGTAAATTTTAGGCTTTTTGGAGACCACCTCCTATGGCATATGCCTAGGCTCACCACGCTTCGCTATTATATAATTCTGTGCTTTTTTCCTGACGCACATGAGATACACTTTCAGCCTAAAATATATATATATTGGTTGGAGCCGTAATTTACAAACCCCATTCAGCTGCACTTTATAATGAGTTTAGGTATTTTATATAGAGTGTATTGTCACAGTTCTGACCACTGAGGAAGACCCAGTAGGGTCGAAACGTGTTTGGTCTTATGTGCTGTTAGTTCTGTATAGTTTTTATTCTGTTTTTAATTGTGCACTATAATAAATAATTAACATTTTTACATTATTTTATTGTGCAGCTCAACTTCTGAGTTCCTACCTGTAAAGGTTGGGTTGTGTTACTTTTTTGGTTTTGGTTTTGCACTGTGTAATAAGTTACTCAGCCAGCTTCAGTCCTGGCCAGGACAATGTGTGGATGACAGCTTCACCCACAGGGAGCCCTGAACCTGAGAACTCTCTCTATAGCATTACTGATTGGCAAGGAGAGATTTCAAAGTGTGCTGTGAAGCCAACCCTCCCCCCGACAGCATAATAGAACAGGGAAGCTTACACCCTGGGAGAATTTTTCTCCTTGTTGAAAGGGAAGAAATTCAGCCTGTTGGGCTAATCCCCCCTCCATGGTATCTGTCGAATTTCTAATATCCTGTTCCATATCTTTTAATACCTAGAGAGCCTCCTGGCCAGATCCAGTTAGCCCAGCTAAACAGAGTCAGCTCAAGTCGGTATTTGGATAGGAGACTACCAAGGATGAGGATTGGTTCAGTCCAATAGTCCCAGTGGTGGGAAAGAGCAAGAGTCTAGTAGTAGCTTAAAGACTGCTGAAAAAAACATCGCTGGACCCGTGGGACCTGGCCAGCTACTGCCCGGTCTCACATCTGCCGTTTCTGGGAAAGGTAGTTGAAAGGGCTGTGGCGGACCAGCTCCTGGTGTACTTGGAGGAAGCTTCAGTGCTCAAACTGTACCAGCCGGGCTTCTATCCTGGCCACGGGGTGGAGACTGTGTTGGTTGCCTTGGTGGATGATCTCCAGCGCCAGGTGGATTGGCGCAGGTCAGTGGGATTCATGTTGCTCAATCTGTTGGCCACATTTGATGTGGTAAACCACGAGTTACTGGCCCACCACCTCGTCAGGGATTTGGGGCACAGCCCTTTGATGGCTGTATTCCTTTTCCTGGGACCGGACACAAAGAGTGGCAGTGGGGGAAATGTTATTTCGTCCTTAGGGACTCCCTTGTGGGGTACCACAGGGAGTGGTACTATCCCCCATGTTATTTAACATCTTCATGCACCCTCTAAGATGGCTGGTCCGGAGTTACGGGCTGGGTTGCCATCAATATGATGACACCCAGCTCTATCTCCTCATGGACGGCCACCTGGACTCCCCCCCCCCGCCCCCGACACATTTGCCTGATGTCCAGAAGCCATGGCTAGATGGTTAGAGCAGAGTCGCCTGAAACTCAACCCCTCCAAAACAGAGGTCCTGTGACTGAGCAGGAAAGGGGCAAGACAGGAAGTGAATCTTCCCACCTTTGCAACTGCACAGCTTAATATCTCGCCCGTGGCAAGGAATTTGGGAGTGATCCTAGGTGCCTCCCTTATTATGGAGGCACAGTTCAGAAGGGTAGCACACACAGCATTTTACCATCTTCAACAAGCGAGGCTACTAGTGCCCTACCTGCCCCCAGACTGTCTGGCTACAGTGATCCATGTGATGGTCACCTCTAGACTGGACTTCTATAACTTTCTCTGCACTGGCCTACCCTTGTCCCTGACCTGGAAACTCCGGATCAAGTTCAAGGTTTTGTTTTTGACCTTTAAGGCCATGTCAGATGGCTGCAAGAAGTTGGAGGGATCTTGCCATCTTAGCTTTGTGGGAAACCAGCTTGGGATTTTTATGGGGACCTTTATTCTTGGTAACTTGCCTTGAGTCCAAGGAAGAAGGCTGGGTATCAATTTAAAAATAAACAAATAACAAAATTTGTGGCCAGCTGTGAGCTTTCATGGTAGGGCAGGGGTAGTCAACCTGTGATCCCCCAGATGTCCGTAGACTACAATTCCCATGAGCCCCTGCCACCAAACGCCACGTGTGGTAGGGGGCGAGCTTTCAGTTCTTCAGAGCGGTGACTCAAAAAAGCTCATCCCCTGCCACAAATTATGTTAGTCTTTCGGTTGTTACTCGACTCTGTCTTGCTACTGCTACAGACAGACTACCACAACTACCCATTTTGATCTATATTAGGAATGTGGGTTACTGAAGACTGTGGTCCCTATCTGTCAAAATTGTATGTTGTCAGAGCCCCATGTGAATGTCTTGGGAAGAGAAGATCTTGGAGGATTGTGTTGCATATATTTGGGACACGTATTGTGGCTAAATTTCCCGAGATTTGATCCGAAGGCACGTGACAAAGTGATGAAGCGATTTTGCTGAAGCTAAGAGAACTGTTTCTGGTTAGTGCCAAGATATGAGCTCTTCTGAGAACTCAGGTACATGGCCTTCAGTCCCATGAAAGAAAGGTAAGAAATAAATTGCAGACTGTCATAAACTGCAATTAGACAAGTGGGAAGAGTCTCTGACCATCTTATTTCATCTCAGTTTATGACAGTAAACCTTGCAACGAGATACTTTCCTTGTACTCTTACAGGAATCCCCCGCTGCCCCACTTTGAATGGAGAATGCTTATCTATGTCGGTCTTTAGGGTAATGAAGAAACAAAAGAACCCAAAGAAGCAAAAATACAAAAATCCCACCCTATTATCTCAAGAATAGAAAGTTAATAAGTTGCTATAGGCATGTATCAGGCCCATTATCGCCTGTGACTTAAAAGAGTTCTTGGCATTAACAGCCACCATCAATATCCTTTATGAGGCAGAGAAATTTCCCTTTATTGCTAATAGTTATCATGACACCACACGGCTCTGGCATAATTCCCCTTCTATGCAACTCCTTTAAAAGAGGCTCTTAGCTAACTCACCGTTTCCTGGCCCTCCTGTTTTCTGGTCCTAATCTGTCCTTTCTTGCCAATACTGTACAACTTTGTCTGTTCCTAAATCCCCTGTGACATTTCTTCCTTCATTTAATTCCATCACCACCACGGATGCCAGCCTCCAGGTGGGGCTAGGGGATCCCCCAGAACAACAGCTCATCTCCAGATTAGAGATGAATTCCTCTAGAGAAAATTGATACTTTGGAGAGTGGGACCTATGGCATTGTACCCCAAAGAGGTCCCTGTCCCCCTCAGGCTCCATTCCCAAATCTCTAGGAGTTTCCCAACTTGTATCTGGAAACCCTACACTGGCCAACAAGGGACCTGGTAACCCTAACACTACTCATGGTTTCTTCAGTTTTTCCAGCCCACCATCTATTTTGCCCCACTTCCCTCACCTGCCTCCAGAACATACTCCCCAGTATTTCTGTCCCTCTCCTCTCTCCAGAACATGCAGGTGTTTTGCTTCAAAAGCGTATACCATATTGCACAAGTTAGTCTTTAATGCACCACCACTTTTTGTCTATTTGCTGCTACCAAATAATTTAGCTGCTATTTGGGAAATGGCTGCCGGAGGCAACTTATCAAATACCACATTTATCACTTGACCATTTAGCTCCACAATTAATTATATGCATTTAAGAGTTTTCTAGAGGTACAGAATTGGCTCCTAAACCTCTTGGAGCTCTAATGGATAAAGAGGTTTCAAACCTTGTAAATATGACACGATTTCAAAGTACGGTGAGTAATAACTCACTGAAATACACACACATGGAGATGCGATGCTTATAACCTCAATTACCCAGTGCTTCTTCATCAACCATAAGAGCATGTTATATTCCCTTACCAATAGATACTTATATGTTTTCCAATGCCTTTTCTATGTCGAAGATGCCTCTACAGTAGACAAGTTTGATGACTTCAAAGTGTCTGGATGAATGAGGTTACACTGTGCCTTCCTTCGATATGTATATAAAAAGGGGTGAAATTCAGGAAGTCAAGGAACAAAGAGTTCACATTGTAATTCTGCTCAAAATCCAAGATCATGGAGAGTCTGCAACAGAATGATTTAACCCATGTTCTCACTGATCTCAGCAACCACAGACGGCAGGAACAGATCCTTACAAACAAAGCATAATGTTATGTTTATCCTTATCCCATTGAACACAGGGGTTAATCCAACCACCTACATTATCTTTCATACTAGCACAAGATGGGCCTTGCACATCTTTCAAGATCCACCCTTAAACTTTATTTCTTCTATCAGGTATCCATTATTGATTTGGTAAGGTTAAGAGTTTTGCACGAAAACATCTTTCCTATTGCTTGGAGCTGTTAATTAACTGAACACTCAAAGCTGCCAGGCAAGAGGTAAATTCCTCTTTCACATTTTCCTCCTCCCCAAACCTTGATATGATTACCTTTCTTAAAGGCATTCCCAGGCATAAGTATTTGAGCAGGTCCCACAGTGCTAGGCCCAGTTTTAATAAATCTACTGAAATCGTGATGGCTGAATTGCCCTTGTAAATTACAGCTGTACAGTTTGTAACCATAATGTATACCTGCTACAGGTGAAAAAACAACAACAAACTGTCTCACCTTCTCACCTATTTTAAATAAACAGAGTGAATGATCTACAAATGAGCTAGAGAATTGCCTTGGTGTGAGACAAATGTATATTCCTGTATGATCGCATTTTTAACTGAGGAATTATGTTCTTTTAAAAATTGCTAATAAATTTTTTAACAATATCGAGATTGGTTTAACTCTGTTTATACGTATCCCCTCCTCCTGACACCTGATATAACAGGCCAATCATCCTGCCAGAATAGTGATATATGCCCACAGTGGACTTCCAAAGCAGGATATGTCTAGGATCCCACTTATATTTTGCCCACATAGTAGAAAGCAGTTGCTATTCAACTGGTTGGCTTTATTTTATTTATTTATTTTGATATTTATATGCTGCCACTCTTGAAAACTGCCCTAAGACTTGCTGATCCAACACATCCATGCTTGGAACGAGGCATACAGCTGTTATCATCACCAAGTCACAAAACTTAAGTTACACCAAGCTGTGTTCTGTCAGCACTTCACAGAACGCAAGCGGCAGCATTATCCTGAAACCAGAAATCTCCTTAACCCACTTTTGTCTATCTTGATTGGCAATAATTCTCCAGGCTTTAAAAAGATGCATTTCCCAGTGATCAAAGTACCTTTTTAACTGAAGATTTTAAAGGCTGAGTTGAGAGCTGAACCTAATTTCTTTTAATTCAGACCTTCAGAGCTCCCTCAGCCCCTCATAGTGTACCTGCTGTGGGGAGAGGACAGAAAGGCGACTGCAAACTGCTTTGAAACACTTGAGGCCTGCTAGGGGACACTGAGCCAGGCACAGCTCTGCCAGAGCTCTCTCAGCCCCACCTACCTCACAGGGTGCCTGTTGTGAAAAGAGAAAAAATGTTTAAGCCGCTTCAGGTGATGAAAAGCAGGGTACAAAACCCACTTCTTTTTCTATTCCATAATATGCAGCTTCAATAAATACCCTCCCCCCCCCACAAAAAAAAATTATTTCCATTCCTGCCTGCTGTCTGGAGCCTTGCAGGGTCCCTTCTTTGGGACCTCAGGAGGCGAAAAGAGCCTCAGAACCAAATCTTTACTGAAGTATGTAGAGCGGCTGACGGCCTCTTTTAAAAGGCTCCCGCTCCGTTTCCCCGCCTCCCTTTGGGATCCCATTGGACGCTTGGCCCTGTCCGTCACCTTCTCCCGCCTCCGATTGGCTCGCCTCCCTCTCCTCCGGGCCGGGCAGTGTGACTGGCTCGCCCTGTTTCCAGGTAGGAGCGCGGAGGGGCGGGGCTTGCGTGTCGGCCTGCCCACCTGCCCGCCTGCCCCACGCCCTGCGCCTCCACTCGGCGGCCCTCGCCGCGGGCTCGTTCCGTCGCCGGCTTCCGGGGACCGGCCTCCCTTCCTGCTTCGTGGGTGCCCGGCGCCCTTCCTCGGCGCGCTCTTCGCCGCCCAGCCGACCCCCGGAGGAGGTAAGCAAGCGCGTGTCGCTGCTGGGGGAGGCATGGGGGGGACACACACACACACGGACACGCATACACGGACTCACACACACTTTTATTATTAACTTTATAAAGCAGGATTCTAAGTGGGCAGCCGTGTTGGTCTGAAGCAGCACAACAAAACAACATCAGAGTCCAGTGGCACCTTTAAGACCCACAAAGATTTATTCAAGGCGTGAGCTTTCGAGTGCAAGAATGTTAGTCTGACAAAGCGTGCTTGCACTCGAAAGCTCACGCCTTGAATAAATCTTTGTGGGTCTTACAGGTGCCACTGGACTCTGATTTTGTTTTATAAGGCAGGGTGAAATAGACTCAAGGTAGTTTATTATGAACAAGAAGGTGTCGTGCTTTTCAACAATTCCTTGAAACTTTGCAGAGAGAGGCTTTCTTTTGATTGTCTACTTAACATACTCAAGCATAAGTTCCTGAGTTAAACAGACTGAAGTTTTAGAAGGCAAGGACAAGTCCCCAAAATCCTTCTCTGTACATAGAGCAAAGGTATCACTCTTCTCTTAAGAGCTATCTCCCTTTTCACCGGGCAGGGATTACTTCTGTAGATCAGGGGTAGTCAACCTGTGGTCCTCCAGATGTCCATGGACTACAATTCCCATGAGCCCCTGCCAGCAAATGCTGGCAGGGGCTCATGGGAATTGTAGTCCATGAACACCTGGAGGACCACAGGTTGACTACCCCTACTCTAGATTAAAAGCTCTGATGTTTTTTCAGCTTGAATTGGGTTCTTTGGTGACCCACCTACTCCTTTTGCCTCCTTTCCAGTCCTTCATCAATGCTCAACTGTCTTTTCTTCAACTGTCAGTTCCCAACTGTCATTTGTTAACTGGCACTCTCCACAGAATTATATTTGAATAGCCTGTCGTTCAAAGTTTCCTTAACTCTGCTATGTATCAACCCTTGACAGTCCACCACATGCCTCCTGAAAGTCTCCAAGGAGGGTCTCCCCCTCATTTTTCAGGGAGCCCATTCTACAGAGCCCCCCGGAGAAAAATGTCTCACTCACAGGTCTGATAAGGAAGGCAACCAAATCTGAGCAAGCAACTCCTCTAAAAGAAGCCAATTGGGATAGATATGTATGGCTGACCTGCATGTATTTTAAGAAATGGCACTACTTCCACACAATAAAACTTAGGAAAGGGGGGGGGCATTACTACAGGTGAAAATACAGATGAGCCAGTCCCAGAAAAGAAGTGAATGTTCCAGTGAACAAGTGACTGTGTGCCTCATGAGCTCCCAAATTGTCAGCTTTCACACCAGACTTGTCAGCGTTGTTTAACCACACCCTTTGCCACTTTTCCCCATCCGAGTTTTGCCAAGAAGACATGCCCATATGCCCTCAAAACCACACTGCTTTCCATCAGGTTAAGGAAGAAAAGAGTGTTCCTCCCCCCACCTTTCTGTTTTCTGTTCCACCCACCTCCTCTGTTAGCCATGCCCTGTTTTTACCCCTAAAGACCCACCTCCTTCTCTTTTGCTCCTCCTCAGGCAAGCTTGATGAAGCCATGCTCCTTGTCTTCCAGGTTTCTCCCCAGAAGCTGTCGGCAGGTGAAGCCAGGGCGTCTGGTGACCACAAGCGAAGGGAAGTAGCAGCCGTCAGCAGGATGGGGGTGGTTGCCCCACTGCGCTTTGTGTTTCTTTTGGGGTCAGTGCCCATCTTGTCAGGGCTGCGGATTCTGAACACCCAGCTACCTTTCAACTGCTCTCAGACGGTGAGTTTTGAGCCATTTCTTCCTGGCTTCTGTCGCTGGGGGGTTGATGTGGTGCAGTGGCTTGGTGCCTAGCTCTCAGGAAGTCCTTGTTTCTCCCCAAAACTAACTGGAGAAACTTCAAGGGAATTGCTTTTTCAGAGTCACTAATGTGAAGGTATTAGTATAGGCCTAATTTATTAGAGAGATTACAATCTTTTTAAATTGATTTTTGTATTTATATGCTGCCCTTCCCTGAGGCTCAGGGCGGTTTACATAAAGTGTAGAAATCTGTACATGGAACTTACTTTTTCACCTCATGTTTGAAGTGCTCTGAAGGTTCTCAGTTTCCTTGTAAACACTTATAATAAATTTTAAAACGTTATTGTTGGTAGACACTATGCGGATGATAAAAGCTGTGTAGTTGGGGGTCACATTGCAACATTTAATTGAGGGATTCCCTAGGTGCGTATGACTGTATGACTGTAAACTAACCATTAAAAGGGGGGAAACCCTTCAAAATTGGCCTGCTAAGGGCTGAATGTGTTCCAGGAGTACAGGATGTTGAGAGTTAAAGAGGAAAAGGAGAGGGGAAAGTCTGGTTATCTTCTTCAGGTTCATAGAATCCTGCTGGTGAAGTTTTCACATTCTTTCCTTCCCTTTTTCCTTTTGGGGCTCAGTTTTAGATGTCCTATTGTAAAGCAAGTGACTTATGGCAGTCTGAAATTAGCAGAAACAGGCTATCTGTAGATTAGTCAGGAACAGACTTGAGGGATTTCCCCATGCAAGTAGAAAAATATGACTGAATACTTTAAATGTGGAAGAGAAAAACTTTTTAAAAAGACGTAAAAAGATTGAGCATGAGCCAAAAGGTATGCTGAAAAATCTGTACCGCATGCCCTTCTCTTTGCAGACACAACTTAAAAATGCTGGTTCTTATCATTAGGGTGCTAAATATTTTGGGGATCCCAAGTCATAGCTAACACATGGTGGCCCAATAGAGTTTTCAAGGCAAGAGGCTTAACGGGGGGGGGGGGAGGATTCACCATTGCCTGCCTCTGTGCTGTGACCCTACTTAGCTTCCAGGATCAAACTGACGCAAGCAGCCTCTGGACCTGCCATCTTTGATAAAATGGCATAAATGTTGTTCCTCTACCAGCCAGGCCCTGCTGCATCTCCTTTCCCAACATCTGACTTCTGCAGAACGATTGCGCTACTCACGGTAACACTGACCGGAGTCCTTTCAGCAATGCTGTATCCTGTACGGTGGTGGTGTGCAGCTTTTGTCGGTTTGCAACACTGCCCTTGTTGATTATCCTGTTTGCTGATTTCTCTTGCTCCTTTCCTTGGTTTGTATTGTGTAGCGCTCCGTCCGTCTGCTGGGGACAGTTGGACAAAACGCACAAATTCAATATATGCAGTCATGGGAATCATCTTTGCTTGTTAACCCCCAATTAAAGTAGATTTGCGTGAGGAAAATTTTGGATCTGAAGGTGAAAGAGCAATGCATGAGCTTTTAAGTATTCAAGACCTCATCAGGTTGGCTGTTCAAAAAAGGGTGATGGGGAAAGATGTTTAAGGCCTCTTGTCTGTATTCTGTGTTGAATGGCAGGTAGATTTGAATATATGACTGGGTGAACCAACACTTTATTTACAGTCACCTAGGCCAGTACAATCAGACCAGCCCTGACTACTGCTCTTAGAAGGGCAGATCCTGAAGATGATACTCAAATATTTTGCCCACGTCATGAGAAGGAAAGATTTCCTGGAGAAGAGCCTAATGCCAGGAGCGATTGAGGGCATAAGAAGAAGGGGACAACAGAGAATGAGGTGGCTGGATGGAGTCACTGAAGCAGTCGGTGTGAGCTTAAATGGACTCCGGGGAATGGTAGAGGACAGGAAGGCCTGGAGGACCATTGTCCATGGGGTCATGATGGGTCGAACATGACTTTGCAGCTAATAAGGCCAATACAATAAATGCTGGGTGAACCTAGTATCAGATTGTACTTTAGGTCTTCTGAGTCTGGTCTGATCAGTGAAGGACAAGTAAACCGCAGAATGCAACTCATGATTCATCTCTACTCTTGGGAAATTTTTATTTTTGAGCAACTGATAGGATTGGATGTTCTTTTAACCAGACAACCTGTTAATCTGAAGAAGTGAATTTACCCCACCATGAGTTTTGTTAGTCTTTAAGGTTGTAACGGACACTTGCTCTTTTCTGCTTTTAATCTCAGGTCAGTTTTGAGAACTCCAGATGTCATCTAACTATAATTAAAGTTCTTCAAAGTGATACATAAAATCTCGTCTTTGAGTGCTGGTCCCCAGCGTCAGTGTTTTGGGGATCATCCAGATGACAGGTTCTCATGTTCATGTTTTGAGTCCAGAATCTTTAACTTCGACAATGTTGAACAGTTTGTTTTCCTATTTGGAGACCAAAGACTTGGTTGCATATTTTGATACTTGGCTCATGCAGTTCTTACTGAATGTTATTCCTTGTATTTCTGGTATTCTATATCAGTGGTCCTCAACCCCCGGTCCGCGGCTCCTCCTAATCGTCCTCCCCGGCTGCTGCCTCGGGGGTTGCCCTGCCATTCTGCCACCGGCTCACCTTTGGTGATCTCCAGTGGCCACCATGGCTGGGGCTCCCCCTCTGCGTGGCACTACACAGCTGCTGCTTGCAGCGCCCCCCAGTGGGAGGCAGGAAGTCAGGGGTGCTGGCGAGAAAGCAATTGGAGCAGGGACTCAGGTAGCAGCAGCGACATCCCTCGGCAAAAGACTACCCCTCCCCCCGGGGCCTCAGTAAAATTGTCAAGCATTGACTGGTCCCTGGTGATAAAAAGGTTGGGGACCACTGTTCTATATCATTTTCAGGGCTATCGCTACAAAAAAACAAAAACAAATTGCCCTCTGGGTAAATCATTCAAATAATACACAGATATCTTTGGTAGGCATCAATTTGATCTGGGTGCATCTTGTTTCTGAACCTTTTTGTAAAAAGTTATATCTTTTGACAGCAACTGTGATTTCAGTAAAATTATTTCCCTGGGAGAGAAAGATAGCAGAGAAAAAGCAGTTACCATGAACTAGCATTTCCAGTAAAGGAATATACACGCCTGGTTTCAGCCTCTTGTTTTGCTGTGTTTTCGTTGGAGTTGGCTTCGCAGATAAAAGAGCAGCTTGCTGTTGGCACCTGTCCCAGCCCACTGAGACGCGCCGCTCATGCAGTGTTGTGCAAGGATAACTTGCAAAACAGCCTCTGTTACAGAAATTTCCTTTTTGTCATTTTTGCTGAAACCGCAGCTGATAATATAAACAGGCAAAGGCAAACTGTGCTAACTTCAGAGAGGTGGTTCTTAGCCACAATTTAAGGAAGTTGGGACAGGGCACAGAAAGTGCCAGTCAATGTAGAATTATCAACAAAAATGCAGTGCAGACTGTAATGGATACTAAAGGAATAAAAGTTCACAAAGATATTTATCCAATCCAGACATTTTCCTATCATGGCTTTGGGTGGAAGCAGCAGCTGTGTAGCAAAGTTCGTGCCGTTTGCAGAGGTTAGAGACAGATACAAATGAGAACCCAAAGATATAGTAGATTGGATTTTATGCTGCCCAAGGATGGTTGCAGAGGTGAGAATCATCGCACCTTTGCAGTTATCCTTAGTTAAACAAAGAGCAACCTGTTCTTTACCTGTTCTTTTCTGAACCAATCCCACATCTGCTGCTTTCTAATTCGTGAGAGTGATGGCAAAGATGAAGCTATTTCCATTCATGCAACCAGTGTTTTCTGTGACTGCTTGAACATCTGCCTAACTCATAAGGGTGAAGTCAGAGGGGGAGGAAAAACATCTGTTCATTCACCTTCCTAGTTTTCCTCCCCCATCTGCCCACCTGGATTTCCTACTTTCCAGTTCTCTCATGTCCCTCCATAGCTTCATGTTTTCTCCTTACCTCCCTGCTTTCTCTATTCCTCCCCCATTAACCTTTTCTTGCTGTCAGACCCTGTTCTGACCTGAAGCTTCTATCCCTCAGGGCCACTGGAGCATGCACAGGTGGTACTTTAAATCAAGGGTAGTCAACCTGTGGTCCTCCAGATGTCCATTGACTACAATTCCCATGAGCCCTTGCCAGCATTTGTAGTCCATGGACATCTGGAGGACCACAGGTTGACTACCCCTGCTTCAAATGTCTGGGGGTGGATTTCTAGCCATGCAATCTCCCCTCCCTGTTTTTTTTTTTTTTTTTTGAAAAATCAGGGAGGGGATACCAAAAAGGCCCTGGTTCCGGTTGAGGCCAGCTGAATGTCTCTGAGGCCTGGATTGCATGGTATTTAAAACTGTGATTTTATCAATATTTTAATTTTTTTACCATGAGTGTGTAAGTATAATAAAATAGTATTTTAAACAAACTTTTCACCGTTCAACCTGTAAGTTCTTAACTTGTCAGGTTGGGTTTTTGTTTCTCTTTTTTGTTACCCTACTGTGTTGTCTGAACACAAGGCTCTTCTGGGTCATATTTGGAAAGGGAGCCCCATAGGAACGCAAGGGGTTAAAGGATATATCCTGTGTGTAAAAACTGTTTTTAAGGTGCATTGTAGATATGTGAGTCGTCATATAACTGAGTGAAACAATCAAATGCTTCATTACAGCAACCTCTCATCATTGTGTTTTGACACTTGTTCCGATTGTTGATATGCAAATAAATATGCAGATTACAGTTGACCTTTTTTCCTTTATAAATGATACAATTACACAGAAGATTACTCTGGCTTCTTATCAATAGCAAATTAACCTTTGATGTAGCTGCCAGTAATACAAGCTCCAGTGCAATTAATATGAGCTGCATGAGAATATATGTTCTTGGTTATTGTTTTTCTGTCTTCTTACAGTTTCCCTGTGTGATTAAAGGTTAAATTACCATCTAGATGAACCTAATTTGGTTTTTTTGAAGTAAACATTCATGGGGAACCTTACATCAGTGTGTGGGTTCATTTGTCACCTAAACTCATAAATTGCCTGGATTTGAATAGTGCCTGAGAACCCTATGTAAGCTACCCAGAGTTCCTTAGAAGAAAACGACAGTAAAGTTGTTTATTGATTACTTACACTAGCACAGCCTTTCTAGACTTTTTTTTTACCGTTGAGAACAGGCTTCCTCGAGAGGTGGTCGGTTTCTCCATCTTTGAAAATATTTAAACAGAGGCTGGATAGCCATCTGACGGAGAGGTTGATTCTGTGAAGGTTCAAGGGGGTGGCAGGTGACAGTGGATGAGCGATAGGGATGTGTGTCCTGCATAGTGCAGGGGGTTGTACTAGATGACCCAGGAGGTCCCTTCCAACTCTATTATTCCATGAAACATTCTTTAAGCTTCAAGAAACCCCAGAAGTGACATGATCATGCATAATATCATTAGGAAGCTTAGCTGTGTACATGCCCACCAGTGGCCCCTCCCCTTCCCCCCTCCAGGCCCATCATTGGCCATTTGGGGGGAAAGTCAATATGACCATATATATATAGTCATATATGGTCATATAACCCAATAAATGTTTAACAATTTTTAAAATATATAAAACATTAATTAACTCCCACCCATTCAACTCTGGATGAAAACGGCCAGTATATACAAAGCCCCCAGGTGAAGTGCTGCATAGGTGTTCTCCAAGACAGCCTTGGAAGCAGGTATAGCTTAGATTTTGTGCCATCATGCCTGGTGCCAGTTTGGTGTAGTGGTTAGGAGTGTGGACGTCTAATCTGGCGAGCCGGGTTCGATTCTGCGCTCCCCCACATGCAACCAGCTGGGTGACCTTGGGCTCGCCATGGCACTGATAAAACTGTTCTGACCGAGCAGTAATATCAGGGCTCTCTCAGCCTCACCCACCTCACAGGGTGTCTGTTGTGGGGAGAGGAAAGAAAAGGTGATTGTAAGCTGCTTTGAGACTCTTTCAGGTAGAGAAAAGTGGCATATAAGAACCAACTCTTCTTCTTCTGTAATATCAGGGCTCTCTCAGCCTCCCCTCCCTCACAGGGTGTCCGTTGTGGGGAGAGGAAAGGGAGGGCGACTGTAAACCACTTTGAGACTCCTTTGGGTAGAGAAAAGTAGCATATAAGAACCAACTCTTCTTCTTCTAAAAGGAACGGAATTTGCAATCACTTAGAATCAGACATACGGTTAACTGAACAGGAGCACAGTTGCACCTTCGGATTGGTTTATACGCGTATGCAAATTGCTGTGGTTTTATGGCCGTTGCTCTCTGCCTTGTGCTTTGGTTTTCCTCTGATTTCTGCATCTTGAATAGGACAATAAAGTTACTTCCTGTTTCTGCACTCGTTACACTTCTGCCTCCTGTGTGGTGACGCTTCTAGTAACTGGAGGTTGCTAAGCTGACACACAGATCGGCCCTGTCTCACGAAGTCCTTGAGTTAGCATGCCTCCTCCCTTTCCCTTTGCATATGGCTGAGATATTGAAGGTTTCCCAGTTTCCAAGAAACAGCAGTTGGGTTGTTCTCTTGCCTGAAAGCCAGGACTGCGAGACACATTTTAATCTTGCTACCCAAGCAAGAGTGTAAACTACATCTTGTTTCATCCAGTTAGGACACTGCAAGCATCTCTTTCTCACCAGCCTCCAGTTCTTTGTTATTGGATCCACATTCCATGGTATGAACAAGCCCAGAAGGCTTCATAGAATCATAGAGTCGGAAGGTGCCTCAGGGGTCATCTAGTCCAACCCCCTGCACAATGCAGGAACTCACAACTTCCTGCCCACCCACAGTGACCCCAGTTTGATGCCCAAATGATCCCCTTCCACCAAAACGCCAGGCTGGCCTGGAGGAAATTAACCTACCATTCCACAGTGGTATGCAAGGAAGCGTCACAAGAGACCAACACTGTCACATCCCTTCCTGCCCACCCACTCACAATCTGTCCCAGTTCATAAAATCAGTATCTCTATACATTATGATGCGGCCTTCTTACTGTCAGACCCTCAGCTTCAGAGGTTCTTCTGATTAACTTAACTATAGCTTGTTAATTCCGTTGTCCTCCCTCAGTGAGGCTGCTTCTTGGTATGAATACGCATTTGTTCCATTCAGTGACTTGGTGGTTCTCTTTCCTGCAGGGTCTACACTGCATTGTGAGAAACAGTAAGTGCCATTTTTTTTATTATTTGCCTTTATCTCATTAGTTTTACAGCAGGAGTCTTGGGCTAAGTCTTTAGTGTATCAGGCTAACTACTGTGGCATGAGATTTGCATATGTGAGGCCGATGATGGCATGATAATCATACGTCAGACTATCTGGGTTGTTTTAAAGCAGCCTTTCTCAACTTTTTAACCACTGAAAACCCCTGAAGCCTTCTTGAGGCTTCAAGAAACCCCAGAAGTGGCTGGATCATGCAGGATATGGCTGGAAAGCATAGCTGTATACATGCCCGCCAGGGGCCCCTCCCACCCTTTCCAGGCCTATCCTTGGCCATTTTGAGAGGGGAAGGCGGGTCAACATGACCATGACCATATATGGTCAAATCACCTGATACATGATTAATAATTTATTTAAAATATATTAAAAAATTAATTCACCCATTTGAGAAACCCTTCCAGGGCCAACAAGAAACCCCAGGGTTTCATGAGAAAGCCTGTCTTAAAGTATTCCCTGTTGTTTTGAACTTTAGAGATTTGGTGGGCTAAAACTGCAGTCAAGTTCATTGTCTGTTTGGAATGTGTATTCCCAGAAGGGATGTATTAAGCATCCTAATTGTTTGGTCCTATAGTAAGTTTTTTCATTGGACAGTGCAGTCCAATGCTATTTCACTCTTGACGCAGTTGCTACCATAGGATCTCTCCCATGGCAACAATTGCTTTGCATTAGTTCAGTGGTTTGCCTTCTTAGTTCTAATGGTTTGCCTTCTGTCACTGCCCACATTTGCGCCCAAGTGAAATAGTCCTGCTGTTGTATAGTGATATAAAGTCTCTGGGCATTTTGAGGTTGTGGTTTTCTGTTTATTTTGTTCTGGTTTTTTTTAATCAGGAAGAATTTAAGTACACGCAACACTTTGTTATGAAGCCTGAACTTTTTATTGCATGTGCTGGATTTAAGAAGTGTGGGGCTTTTACGCACCAAGGCTTCTGACTGGCTAGTGGCAATTTAATTGGCATCATTTTTTAAATATTGCTTTGGAAGCAGCTACTGCCAGAGCACAAGGGTCTTCAAAATGTGACAGAAAGTAAACCACAGTAGCCATTTTGTGATTGGCTCCACCTCCTGTGGCAACCATTTTGTGGCTGAGCCCAGCACATCATGTCAGAATTCCAGAAGTCCCCACAGGGTCCAAAAGATTAGGGACCCCAACTGTAGATGCTCACAAATCCTGAGTAAAGCAAGCTTGTTTTTAATATCTTTTCACTCATTCAAAGAAAATATTTAACACAAGCATTTTCTCTTCGGTGCCCCCAAACTTTCAATTTTTCCCTTTGAAAAATAAGGGAGAAACCTGGGGGAGGGGCCCGAACAGAGAAAAGTTTTTGTTCTAAAACTTTCTGGCTTTTTCCCTGGGGCTGCATTTCTGTAGACGTACTGAACCTTTTCAAACGGCATACTCTGAATACTGTTTTACACAAATATGCAGTCCCTTCATATTGAAAGCAATGTATCAGTAAGATGTTTTAACCCAGTCTTTTCCTTACTATATTAGTTTTTTTTTTTAGTTGGAGGAAGTTTTTTAGGTAGCTTCCTATGCTGTACTATGGGGAAAGGGGGGTGGGAGGCCTACCAGCCCTCAGTTCTGATTCTCAAGTGTTTTCAGTTGTCCTCATAGAATTGGGACATCATTAATGTTGAAGCTTGGTTTAATTGGTAGGTACCTGCTTGGATAGAAGCTGGCTTGTGGTTTCACAATGGACTCCCTCAGCTCCAGGAACTCTTCAGGTCCAAGCAGAGGTTCTCTCTGGTGAGGGGGGAGAACTGCTTCCTGTGCTGAACATACAGTGGACAGTGGCAACTGACAGTAAGTAAGAGCCATTTAAATATACAGCTTGGAAGCCAGGCATTTAAATAAATCATAGAATCATAGAATAATAGAGATGGAAGGGACCCATGCACTACACAGGACACTCACAACCCTATCGCTCATCCACTGTAACCTGCCACCCCTTTGCCTTCACAGAATCAGTCTCTCCGTCAGATGGCTATCTAGCCTCTGTTTAAAAATTTCCAAAGATGGAGAACCCACCACCTCCCGAGGAAGCCTGTTCCAGTGAGAAACCGCTCTAACTGTCAGATCAGTACGCCCTCCTTATGGTTGACCTTACTTAAGTGGTGCCTCGAAATACTGGTGACTGTTCCTCAAAACAAGCAAAAATGAGATTACACCAATTGGATTGGAAATTTCAGCCAGCAAGGATTTTTGTGACAGGGGCCCCTCCCCTTCCCACCCCCTCCAGGCCCATCATTGGCCGTTTTGAGAGGAGGGAGCCAGTCAATGTAACCATATATGGTCATAACACTCAATACATTTAAGTAGGTAGTTGGGTGGATGGATGGACAGATGGATGGATAGATATAACAAAATTAATTAATTAACTCCCACCCAGTTGGTGAAACCCATCTGAGGCCATCTTGAAACTCCTGTAGAGAAAGCCTGCTGTGAGCTAAGCATGCATCTTTTCATGGCATAAAAGCCAAGTGGGGGTGAGGGGGTCCTGTTCTGCAGTTTAAAGTAGTCTCATTTGAGAAACTGAGCTCAACCCCTTCCTTTTTTCTAACTCAGCTGTGGGATACTACAGTATGAATGCTTTCCTCATCCTCCAAGAAGAAGCAAATAAATCCTTCCTCTGAAAGTCCATTCTGTGTTCTTTCTGCCTACCCTCTAAAACCAGGTAGTATTCAGGTCCTCCAAGGAGCAGAAGTCAGTGTGCTGCAAGTGAGCAGTAACCAGCTGGTCTGTGTTCAGTTCAATTTTCAGAACAACCTTGTGCAGCAAGTCAAGCCAGACGATAGGCGTCCGGTAAGTGAGAACATAAAATATTAGTGAGAACATAAAATATTACTTAAACATTTTTTTTGCTGCTTTCTCAATCTTATCTCTGTTGGCGGTGTGGTTACAGAAGTAGGAAGGGAGGCGAACTATCCAGACAAGCAAAGCATTAGAAGAAGATGATGATGAAGAGTTGGTTCCTCTGTGCTGCTTTTCTCTACCCGAAGGAGGCTCAAAGCAGCCTAAAGTCACCTTCCCTTTCCTCTCCCCACAACAGATGCCCTGTGAGGTGGGTGAGGCTGAGAGAGCGCTGATATCACTGCTTGGTCAGAACAGTTTTATCAGTGTTGTGACTAGCCCAAGGTCACCCAGCTGGCTGCATGTGGGGCAGAATCGAACCTAGCATGCCAGATTAGAAGTCCACACTCCTAACCACTATACCAAACTGGTTCTCTTAGGTCAGTGTCAGTCTTTTTAAAAAGTACTTGCCGGGCTGCTCAGAGACAACTGGGATTCCATAGGTAGTCCTGTTGGTCTGAAGAAGCACGTCAAAATTTGAGTCCAGTAGCATCCTTAAGACCAACAAAAATTTATAAATATTTGTTGGTCTTAAAGGTGCTATTGGACTCAAATTTTGTTGTGGCAATATATTAGGTTGCTGGCCTGCCAGAGTGTACTTTTTTAAAAAATTATTTACGTAGTTATGCTTTGATTTCTAGACTGCCCCTCCCCGTAAGTGGGTTTGCGGCGGCTCACAACATACAAATCACATTTAAAACATAAATAAAATGATTTTAAAAATTGACACCTCTGTTTTGTTCCACAATCCCCATTGGCTCGTCCACAGTCTTGGTGAATTTAGCACGCGTGGGGGGATTCAACATGGGAGTGGAACGGGGGGGGGGGCACATAAAATGGGTAAGGCAGGGGGAGGCCCATAATTGTATCTCAGCCGGTGGACAATTGCTATTTTGTAGACCCTCAAGAACTTTGTTAGCTCCATCAGGGCACCGATCTCTACCAGCATCTTATTCCACCAGGCAGGAGCCAAGGCCAGAAAGACCCTGGCTCTGATTGAGACCAGCTATACTTTCCTGGGGGCAGAGATAACCAATGGGTTGGCATTAGAAGAGTGCAAAGCTCTTTGGGGGGCATACTGTGAGTAAGTGGGGGCTATCTTCTGCTGTCTTCCAAGCAAAATAGAGTAGCAGGAAAGATTGTTGGATAGCCACAGCCTCATTTTTGGTAAAGACTGTAGAAGAGATGTATTTGTAGGAGTAATTTAGAGGACCAGTGTTGTGGGAGCCAGGTAAGTGCAATGGAGGAAGCCTTGCCCCCCTACATGGGGAGAAAAGAATGGGATAGGGGGAGATCCTTTTCAGGCTGAGTAGACCTAAAAAGATGAATTCTGCTACCTGGTGGCTCACTGATTTCTTCTTTCCTTGTCCCCTTTGTGAATGTGTTTTTGCAGTTATGGTCCTATTGTGGCAGGAAATCAACAGTGCACTGATGCATTTAAGTGTATTGTAAAGAGCCCCGTTTTGTGTAGACTTGATCCAACCAGCTTTCTGCTAATGAAAAAAATAGGAAGGGGCATCCCCTTTGACTACCAGGGCTCTGCTGGTGATCAAAGGGCCTGCAGGTACAGAAGCTATGTTCACAGGGGCTGTAAGAAGGAGGAAAGCAGGGTGAGGTTGAATGAAAAAATTGCTGGATCCTATCTTTATGAATGTCTGTTTCTTTCAGTGGAGTTTCTCCTTCAACCGCTTTGTGGTGCAGCCCGGTCAAAGATACCAGGTGACTGTTCATCACCTGCCCAAACTAAGCACCGATGGAAACCAAAATTGCAGAAACAGGTCATATACAGTTCCAGGTAAGAAACCTTCTTGTAATGATTGCAATGACATTTGTTGACTTGGTGTTATTTTACAAGCTGATACACTGTAGAATAGATTCAGAGTCCAGCGACACTTTTAAGACCAACAAAGATTTATTCAAGTTTTGAGCTTTCGAGTGCAAGCACTCTTCCTCAGAATATGAATAGGGTTTAGATTCAGGTGTTCCCACCTGCCGCTGAACAAATCATGCTCAGAGGTAAACATGCAAGAAGTTTAAGAAGGATGAGGCTGCAGAAGTAATTTGTTGGATGTGAAGGCTCAGGGCATAGGTGTGCGAAGGTAGTTCTCAAACTGGTCAGGGATCTGGGGGGGGCATCATCTGGGCATGGAATTGGGGTCACTAGGGGAGGCACATAGTTGTGAATTTTCGGCATTCTGCAGGGGGTTGGGCTAGATGACCCTTGAGATCCCTTTCAACTCAACTATGATTCTCTGTTCTAAAGTAAATGATGAGTATGGAATGGCAAGAATAAGAAAACAGTTGTCCCAATAGCCTTAAGAGTTAAAGTGTTCATAGCTGAAGAAACAAATGCAGTTTGGGGACACTAAAGATTTGGCACGGATTTGATAAGCTGGCTGCGTAATTTTCACTCTTTGTTACCTTTTCTGAAAAATAACATTTTATATCCTGCATTCATAAACATAGTGCTTGACGGACTCTGTAACAATAAATTAATGGCGGGATGAACCCTCAGCATAAAATTCCAGCAGAGAATGAAATAAGAGCAGCAATAAAAACCATGGGAGGGTCAGAACAGTCAAAGCTGCTATGTCTAACTGCTAGCTTGGCTTTCTTCCTAAAATGATCTGGCTGCATATAGGACCATTTCAGCTGTGTGGTGAGTCACCCTTGGTGACCTCTGCTGGTACTCTATTTGCGAGGGCTTTACAGGTCCATTTCCTCTGCAGGAAAGCTCAGCTGCCCCTGGCAGCTTCTTTCCCACTAATTCTGATTCCTAGGAACCCTCTCTCCCTTTTGCACCCCTGTCCATCCTTCCTAGCCATTAATTGCACTGGAAGGATTTTGTGATGGTCAAGAGAAGGAAATGAGCTCATAGTCTTTTTCCCCCCCTTACTATTACCAGTGGACATTCAGATTTCTGCATCACTGGCCACATCTCAGTCCCAAAACAATAGGGACTGTTTCAAATGATCTTTTGGAACCATAGTATTAGGTGCTTTTCACTAAGCTTAAGTGCTAGTGGTCATCTAGAAATTAATCTGGAGGAGCCATTTTGTCTGGGTGATCTGTGCATAGAAATAGTCCTCCCTGTCAGACTGCGATTCAGAGACTGTAAGTTCTGTTATGTTATTTTGTGTTTTGAATCAAGTACAGGGTCTAATCCAGGGGTGGGCAAACTGTGGCCCTCCAGATGTAATTAATTCAAAATGATGAAATTAATTCAAAAGAAATTCCATGTAAACATCCGAAAGAAGTTCCTGACAGTTAGAGCAGTTTCTCAGTGGAACAGGCTTCCTCGGGAGGTGGTGGGTTCTCCATCTTTGGAATTTTTTAAACAGGCTGGATAGCCATCTGACAGAGAGGCTGATTCTGTGAAGGCAAAGGGGTGGCAGGTTACAATGGATGAGCGATAGGGTTGTGAGTGTCCTGCATAGTGCAGGGGGTTGGACTAGATGACCCAGGAGGTCCCTTCCAACTCTATTCTATGATTCTATGTCCATGGACTACAATTCCCATGAGCATTCATGGGAATTGTAGTCCATGGTCATCTGGATGGCCACAGGTTGCCCATCCCCTGGTCTAATCTATGGGGGAGGAATCTTGTATTGTTCTTATTCAGTTGATATCTAAACTGGCCACTATAGACTGAACCACTGTTAATTTCTCCCATGTAAAGAAATGACCCATGAGCTCCCTTTCCTTAAAATCCTTTGTATAAACGTTGGAGCCAGACCTGAGTAACCTCTAGCTAAATCGCTTTATCCTTTAGTAGACCAACAAAAATAGACTGGTCTGAAGAAGAGTGCCTGCATTCAAAAGCTCACACCTTGAATAAATCTTTGTTGGTCTTAAAGGTGCTACTGGACTCTATTTTTGTTGTGCTACTTCGAACCAACACGGCTACCCACTTGAATCTATCCTTTAGTAGAATTACTGCAGTTTTATTCCCAGTTGTAGCCTTCTGATTTGGAGGTATCTTCAAGCCCCCCTGCTTTCCTCAGACCCATTAAGTGCTCCTCCCTTCATGTGTTGCCAGTCCTTGGCTAATCCGTTCCTGTCAGGTGTTGCTACTTAGTATACTCCATATTTCCACATGCAAATGCAACTCGTCTAAGAATTTCCTTTTTGTTGCAGGTTGCATGGATCCTGTCATGAAAACGACTGCACCGTGTCAGCAAATAGGTAGCGTTTCATCACAAGCGGTGTTCGTATTGACAGTTTGATGCGTAGAAAATGACACGCCAATCCAGTTCTCCATATGCGGCCAGCTGGGTGACCTTGAGGCAGTCACAGTTCTTTTAGAGCTGTTCTCACAGAGTACTTCTGTTAGAGCTCTTTTGGCCCTACCTAGCTCATAGGGTGTAGAAAATGTCACGGTAATCCAATCCTCCACATGCGGCCAGGTGGGTGACCTTGAGCCAGTCACAGTTCTCTTAGAGCTGTTCTCGCAGAGCAATTCTGTTAGAGCTCTCTCAGCCCCACCTACCTCATAGGGTGTCTGTTGTGGGGGAGGAAGAGAAGGCTGCTTGTAAGCCACTTTGGGACTCCTTTGAGTAGTGAAAAGCAGGGTGTAAGAAACAGCTCTTCTTCTAAGATGCTCCTGGTTATAGCGATAGCAGTTTTAATGGCTATTTCTTATTATTTATCTCGCCACTGCTTTTTTGTTTTGTTTCTTCTGTTTTTGGTCCATTGTTTACAGCCCTGTAGGGATGATTTAATTCTGTCGATTTTATGCTAGGGTTTTTATTATCGGTTTTATTCTATCAATATATTGGTTTATTTCTTGTAAGCTGTTTTGTGACCTTTCGACCAGGAGTAAAATGTTGTAATTAAATTCGCTTTCGATATCCAGGGATTCATAATGGTTTTGTTAACACGCAGGTAGCCTGTGGGAGCCAAACATTGGAGGGACGAACCTGGGTGACGGTTCTGTTCTGGTGAGCTTTAGCCCAGCGCTGGTCCCCGCCAGTTACCGCATCCACGTGACCAGTTTTCAAGACGAAAGGGAATGTAAGACCGGCATGAAAGAGATCTCAGAGGTAATTCACCGCTTGGCATGTTGTGTTCAGTGTGTGGGCTCCAGGCCTCAAAGTTCAAATTCCACCTTATTCCCACCTTGTTGATTGTATTGACTCACCTTGAAAAGGTAGACTATAAATAGCTTAAATGGATGGAAAAATAAACTCCTAGTTCTTATTGCTGCTTAGAGTTGCTTTTCAGTGCCTGCATCTCAGCACATCCCTGAGCATCTCCTTTCTTGCTACGTGATGACATCCCCTGCCTTTCCCCAGTCCTAAAGGACATCTGTAATATGCAAGGATATCTGGTCCACATAGGAGGAAAGAGTCCCTTCTAGGGAATCATTTCCTCCTCCTCAATTAGATGCCCTTCTACCTCAATCTCTGACATGGAAGCAAAACAGCAGGTACTTGAAGATCAAATACCTCTCTCAGCTTCTCCAGGCAAGTAGACCTTAAAGGAACAAACCTGGTTCCTGAGAGCACCATGCATTGAGCTCAGGCCCACAAATTCGATTCGATGGTCAGATAATCATTCTCTGAAAAGCACTAGGTTCTGTCCTCTGCTACCAACAGGAAACGCTCCCTGCCCTCCTCTAAGTAAAGTACAGGGCCTTGATTTCCTCACCTGATTTTGAACTCACACTCATGAATCCATTTTCAAGCAGCTCTGTTCCTGGGGCTGCTTGTATACTATTTCTGTCCTAATTCCAGAACTTATAGCCATTTAGCCTGTTGTAGCAAAAAAAAAGGATCCTGGGGCACCTTAAGGACTAGCAGCTTTCCGGAATGAGAGCCCCCTTTTCCCACTGCAGTCACTGCATAGTCAGTGTATAAGTCAATGCCAAAATAAAATGATGTTGCCTTTTAAGGTGGAACAGGTTTCCTGGTTATTTCTGTTATACTATTAGTAATAAATTTGACTCATCCTCTACGCTAGGCTCCCATTTCTGCTCTTAAATCTTTTTTTAACTCACGAAGCATCCGTCGGAAAACAATGCGTTTTAACATCACGTATCCATCCTTTACAAGAGCCTCTTGTGGCGCAGAGTGGTAAGGCAGCCGCCTGAAAGCTTTGCCCATGAGGTTGGGAGTTCGATCCCAGCAGCCGGCTCAAGGTTGACTCAGCCTTCCATCCTTCCGAGGTCGGTAAAATGAGGGGGTAAAATGAGCTTGCTGGGGGGTAAACGGTCATGACTGGGGAAGGCACTGGCAAACCACCCCGTATTGAGTCTGCCATGAAAACGCTAGAGGGCGTCACCCCAAGGGTCAGACATGACTCGGTGCTTGCACAGGGGATACCTTTACCTTTATCCATCCTTTTCTCTCCCCTGCCCCCCTTAGCACTGCTGCCTGTCCTCATTGCTGGTTTAATCTCATATTCTTTTTCCCACATTACGTCTCTCCTGGTATTCTTGCAGGAAGGGCTGCAGCAGCGTCTGAATGTCACCATTGAGATAGAGAACAATTTGAAGGCTTGTTGCTTATACAAAGTGCAGGTAGGGTGGCGGATGCATTTATATATTTTTTATTTATTTATACTTTGATTTTTTCCCCTGCCCACCCTCTCTCTGTGGACTCAGAGTGGATTGCATCAAATTGCAATCGATAAAGTTAAGATACAAGAATAGAGGTTTAAGTTGAGGTAATATATTATTTAAACATTTTTAAAAGACATGAAATACTTAGTCTGTCCATTCTCTCATTTATGGGGAAAAGGTAGGAGAAGGTCACATAAAACCTTTCGCTGGAGTATGGTTTGGGTGAATTTCCAGCAGCTTCAGCAAGACACTGATTTCATTTGGTAGAGCGTTCCACCAGGCCAGGGTCAGGGATCCTGAGCGGGTTTAAGACTCTTTGGGAGACGTATTTGTACAGATAAAGGTTGGGAGAGTCCACGGTAACTTTTGTACTATTTCAGTTTCTAAGCATAAAGACTGGAGAACAACTAGTGCAGGGGTAGTCAAACTGCGGCCCTCCAGATGTCCATGGACTACAATTCCCATGAGCCCCTGCAAACGCTGGCAGGGGCTCCTGGGAATTGTAGTCCATGGACATCTGGAGGGCCGCAGTTTGACTACCCCTGAACTAGTGGGTTAGAAAAATGTGGGCTGCCAACGACATGGCAAGCATGGCAAAGATCCCAACGGTAACCTCATTAAAGATCTCTATTTTTCCAGTTTGCTCCGTTTGTGTCTCTTGCAGTGTTTTTTATTCTTTTAAGTGTAGCAATACGAAGGAATTTGTCTTCTTTTCCTTTGCCTCTCCTCTTTCGGCCGCGTGACAGCTTAATATGAAAGAACTGGAATGTATCGTTTCATTTTGGGGCACCGTTCGTGAACAGTGGATCTCCTGTCCTTTTCTGCTTCAGACCACATAGGATTAGGAATCCAGAGCACCTTATTTCTGGTTATGTGGCATAAACAGTCGTCATAACTAAAGGGCAGATAGCAATTTCCTCTTGAATGTGTCTGAGAATTTTGCTGTGACCCATGGAAGCTTTGTCCTCCTCCATGCTAAAGTCTGAAGTGGTGCTTTCTCTATGCTTAGTATTATTTCTGGGCTGTTGGTCAAATGTTAAAAAAACAAAATGGAACGGCTTCTAACTCAAGGGGCCCTGAACAAAAACATACCGTCAGTAAAAGGTGTTATGGAGCTCTTCCGCCAGATCTGTGGTTGAAGCCGGTGAGCCAAGGAAGATCTGTATGGCCCCCCTTCCAGGATAGAGCAATGTGTATGGCAGCCATGGGTTCCATCCGCCCCCCACTTCCCCCCTCCCTCTATGAGATGTCTAGTGGGGGGAATGCATAGTGTTTCGAATTGCTTTTTCCGCCATATCTCTCTTTTGGTTGTGATTATAGATCTACGTGCTTTTATGTCTGGGATTTTAACGGGAGTTTTATTGGGGATTTTATTCAAACTTTTTGAACCCGCCACGAGCCACTTGGGAATGGCAGGTAATAAATGGAAATAATAACAATTACACTGGAGACAATTTCTGCTCTGGTTTTTGGTTTTAGAAATTGCATCAGAGGAGCAAATTGGGTTAACTGCTAAACTTGTTCTTGCCTTGCTCTTCCATTCAGATCCAGCCGTTCTTTGCTGCTTGCGGGACGGATTGTCTGAGGCATTCTGCTTCCATCCCTTGTATTCTGCCTTCCTTCCTGCCTACAAGAAGCGACGACATGATAAATAGAACTGGTACAACCTTTGTTTGTGCTCATATAGCTGGAAGATGGTTATTACTGCTAATAAAAGGCACACCGGTGGCAGAACCTCTTTAAGAAGAAGAGTTGGTTCTTATATGCTGCTTTTCTCTACCCGAAGGAGGCTCAGAGCATCTTACATTCGCCTTCCCTTTCCTCTCCCTACAACAGACATCCTGTGAGGGAGGTGAGGCTGAGAGAGCCCTGAGATTACTGAAGAAGAAGAAGAGCTGGTTCTTATATGTCACTTTTCTCTACCCGAAGGAGGCTCAAAGCAGCTTACATTCGCCTTCCCTTCCTCTCCCCACAACAGACACCCTGTGAGGGAGGTGAGGCTGAGAGAGCCCTGATATTACTGTTCGGTCAGAACAGCTTTATCAGTGCTGTGACTGGCCCAAAGTCGTCCAGCTGGCTGTATGTGGGGGTAGTGGGGGAATCAAACCCGGCTCGCCAGATTAGAAGTCTGTACTCCTAACCACTACACCACCGGTGTGTCTTGGCTAATGTGCACAGTTTTTTATATATGTAAAAGTACCATTAAGTAGCAAAATAATACATGCGGGGAAAGAAACTTGGGCACAAAGGAAAAATGGAGTATCCGGAGGACTAGCACAGGTGCCTGCCCCGCAATCATGAAGCTGAACCCAGGAGTTGTGTAAGCAGCTGCCTCCAAATAATTGAAATGAGGCTGAAATCCCTCCCTGATCACAAGAGTAGCAGAAATTGTTCATAGAGTATCATAGAGACTTGGCTTAATCCCACATAACACAAAAGCATGGATTATTTTAACCGGCATTTCTCTTGCAAGCGGTCGTCATCCCTGCCTAAGGCCAGTAATCCCAGTGAGCATTGCAACACCAATGATGCCAGGGAATGAGCCTTCTGTTATATAGAAACCATAGATGAAACTAACTGTGGTTTAATTAAACAACCTTCAAGGCATGCTTCATACCTGGTTTGATGTCACCTTAGTGGAGTAGCCCACATTCCAGTGTTCACACTAACCTTAGTTAGTTTGATGGGACCGTGATTTTTTGTTACATCTGCACCAACATAGCGCAAAAGACCAGTCTGGTTTCACTGTAGTTTGTGAAACCAGGTTTCTCTGCACAGACGATCAATCAGTTCTGGTTTGTTTTGACAGATCCCGGTTTTGTTTTCTCCATCCTTCTGTTCAGAAGCCTGCCTGCATTGCAACATGAACCAAAGGCTTCCCCGTATCAACAATCTTTGACACCAAACACTGCAAAGGCAGGGAGAAGCTGAAATCTCACAAACACTTAATGGGGAAGCTTTTTGCATTAACCCTCTCCTCACACCAAATCCTCAGAGCCAGTATGGTGTAGTGGTTGAGAGCAGGGGCCTCTAATCTGGCAAGCCGGGCTTGACACTCACATCCCTATCATTCATCCACTGTAACCTGCCACCCCCTTGAACCTTCACAGAATCAGCCTCTCCGTCAGATGGCTATCCAGCCTCTGCTTAAAAATCTCCAAAGATGGAGAACCCACCACCTCCCGAGGAAGCCTGTTCCACTGAGAAACCACTCTAACTGTCAGGAACTTCTTCCGGATGTTTAGGTGGAATTTCTCTTGAATTAATTTCATCCCATCGGTTCTGGTCCAGAGGCTGAGCAAGATTGGTCCTGGTTAATATTTGGATAAGAGACCAAGGAAGTCCTGGGTCACAATGCAGGGACAAACAATCTCTCTGTGTCTCCCATCTGTGGGGTCATCATGCATACATCAGCTGTGACTTGACAGCAAATAAACACACTATGGTATTGTGATATAAGAAACCAACAGACAACTTCCTAATTCTAGGCCGTAACTAACGGGCTTCATGTGTGTCTGAACCCAGTCAGGGTCTTCAAGCGGAGAAGCTTGCCGTATGCCCAGGGAATGATTTCAAGGAGCAGCCAGAGTGGAGGAATAAACCATACGAGGAAAAAGATCATTGAGCTAAACTCCCCTAGTTCAGCAGGGCCTAAAAAAACTGGAGATTTTGTCTTGGTCCTGAAACAAGCAGCCCTGGATATTTCACTAAACTGCCCTCCTTTTTCAAACCTGCCAGCACACAGAGTTTTATTTACCCCGAGTTACGTCAGAAGCTGAAATGCGGGATAAAGATATTCAAGGGAAGTAGTGACGACGTATTTTGTTTAATGGCTCCCAGCTTGATGATTGAGTGCAGGTGCCCCCTCCCCACCCATTCCGAGCCATGCTTTTTGGGACTGTCTGAGTGGGAGAAATGCAGCCATAAAAATGACTTCCTGTGTTGCAGATTCTTCGGTCTGGGTGTCCTGGTGCAGCACTCTCGTCTGCTTTTCCGTCATTGGAGCTATCGTTGCTTGGGTTTTCTGCCAGGCTCGGCGATACAAAGGTATGAAGTGGGCTGAAAACCCGGGGAGGAGGGTAGGCCAACTTGTTGCTTCCTCACATCCCCATAGAACTGCCTGTTGCTGGGTCTTCAACCTTCTGCGGTACTTTGGCATGAAGGGAGCTATTGGGATTCCTTGTTTGGCCCCCAACTAGCTTATTCCCCATTATCTATGATTAATTGTTCAACAAAGCACAGTCTGTCTTGGCGATCTCCACAACAAACCTGTAAGGTAGGCCAGCATTCTGATAAGTTTGCAGTAAGAATATTCGAGTCTTTTTGCTAGGGTGATAGGTTAGGTCTGACTCTCTACTAGCCCAACACTTTAGCCCTGGCCTGGGGTAACGCTGTCCCTGGTGAGATCAGGAACCCAGGACCTTAAACGACTCCAGAGGACTCTTCTGCCAGGCTTATAGTTGATGCTGGGAAATAACACCATGGAGCCTCCGTGCTTGAGAACCCAGCTAACCTTTCACCAACTAAATATTGATCAACGCCTCAGAAGATTTAAAAACTAAAGTAGGTGATTTCAATATAATTTTAATGAATTTAAAACTTAATGCATGTAATTGTTTAATTTGTTATATATTGATTGTATTTCTGTTGGCGTTTTATCTGATGTGACCATTCCCAAGTCTACCAGAGAAGTGAGGGCTATAAATATAAACTACTACTTCTTTGTCTTCTTCTTCCTCTCTCTCTTCTCCTACATTTCAGGTCTCTAGTTCTTATTTATTTTTGTTTATTTGGATTTGGATTTATATAAAAGCCCCTCCAGAATACCGGCACGGGACAATATACAGCATGATAAATACATTAAAACATTCATCATAAAACAATATAACAATAGCAATTAAAATGACAAGGTAACTAGAGTTCCAATTCTCAGCACAGGCTACTTACAGATGTTAAATCCTTCAGATCTCCATTGTTCTCCATATATGTAAGTCATCCGCCTTTCTTCCTAACCACCTACATATGAATGGTCCCTTTATTCTCTGAACTTAATTTCAGAGGACCTGAGTGGTAGCTTTCATTGCATACGGAAACATACATCCACAAAAGCCCTGTGCGGGTTTCCAAGGGCAGGGAAGCTTGGAGGAGAGCAAGGACAAAGGCTTTGACACTGAGAACAGACCGAGTGATAAATCACTCATCATTTCTTTGTTCCACTCCCCCAAGCCCATCTCTCAAACATTTCCGCTGATGGATGGCCAGCTGCTGGGTCTTAGAACTGCTAACAGCTCGTAGCCTTCAATAGCATTGTCATTCCTAGATCCCGTTTATATGTTCTCCTTATGTTTGGTTTTTGTTTTTCCCTTGCTCAGGACGACTTCCCGGAACAAGCCGTAGTGTTGGGGCAAGCGATGGTAAGGGAATCTTGCCCGTCATTCACTTTTACAATCCAGGACCCTGGGGGCAATGTTTTAAGTTTTTAAAACCAGGGAGCTATCAAGAGCTGTGAGCTTTTGTGTCCTTTATTGCCTGGCAGCAGGAGGCTGTGAAATATTATGAGCACCTCTGCCTCTTTACTGCCTGAATCAAAATTGTGGGGAATGTTGGGCTTCCACTGACATAATCAAGATGGACCTGGTTGTTTTGGTTCATGTTGTGTTTTAAGGGAACTTTTTAAACTAACAGTAACCAGTTGACTTTCAGTGCAATCCTAAATAACATTATACCCATTGGCTTCAAAATAACTCTGCTTTAGGAGTGTACCATTATATGATCAAGAGCAGGGGTAGTCAAACTGCGGCCCTCCAGATGTCCATGGACTACAATCCCCACAAGCCCCTGCCAGCAAATGCTGGCAGGGGCTCCTGGGAATTGTAGTCCATGGACATCTGGAGGGCCGCAGTTTGACTACCCCTGATCAAGAGGGTAGAATTATTCCAGTCTTGCTCTGTAGCAGGCTTTCTCCACCAGCTTTTGTGAAACCCTGGGGTTTAATAATGGTTTCCCAAATGGGTGGGAATTAATTATTTTTAAAAAATTAATGTGTTAAACATTAATTGGGTGACATAGCTATATATAACCCACCTCCCCAAAATGGCCAGTGATAGAGCTGGAAGGGATAGGAAGGGGCCCCGGGTGGGTGTGTCCACAGCTCTGCTTCCCAGCCATATTCTGCGTGATAGTGTCACTGTTGGGGTTTCTCGAAGCCTGAACAATGTCTCAAGGGTTCCTCAAGAAAGGCTGCTCTGTATAGAGCAGTAGGTTTAGACTGGGATAATGGAAGTTGGGTAGTGCAGCTGGTTACTTAATTTTCAGGACAAAAAGGTAGCAAAGTTTCCTAGATGGCAGTAGAGAGGAAATTGCTGTGTCCCAAAGGTTTAGGAATGTCTCTAGCACTGTAGGGATTAAAACACTGTTTTATTCTGAGTTGGCTGTATTGCTGTTAGATTTCCTGCACAGTACAGGGGGCTGGACTAGATGACCCAGGAGGTCCCTTTCAACTCTTATGACTCTATGACAGGCAGTGCCTAATTTGGCCCTAAGCACAAACAAACACGACAAAGTAGTTTGCTTTGTAGTTTGGAGGCCCTTGGTATATTTTTGCAAAGTTTGTGAGGGTGAATTTGAAAAGGAAACCCAGGACTGGGGTCTATGGCTTAGGCTGTGGCTTGGCTCCATCCGTACTTTTCTCCAGGAGCTGCAGGGCCCCTGGGAAACCACTGGTCTATTGAAAGGGCTTGCAGAACAAACATGCAGGAACGAAGCCTCTCTATATAAGTGGGTGAGAGAGATGGGGAGGGAGGAACACATAGACCTGGTGTCTTGGAGGCCCCACCCTCAAGGGTGGCCAAACTGTGGCTCTCCAGATGTCCATGGACAAGAAGAAGAAGAAGAAGAGTTGGTTCTTATATGCCGCTTTTCCCTACCCGAAGGAGGCTTAAAGCGGCTCACATTCGCCTTCCCTTTGCTCTCCCCACAACAGACACCCTGTGAGGTAGATGAGGCTGAGAGAGCCCTGATATCACTGCCCAGTCAGAACAGTTTTATCAGTGCCGTGGCCAGCCCAAGGTCACCCAGCTGGTTGCCAGATTAGAAGTCCGCACTCCTAACCACTACACCAAACTGGCTCTCCCAACTGGCACCAAACTACAATTCCCATGAGCCCCTGCCAGGATGCTATTGGCAGGGGCGCATGGGAATTGTAGTCCATAGACAGCTGGCCACAGTTTGGCCACTCCTGCTCTACAACCTCTGTTCTAGTGCAATTTAGCCTCTTAATAAAGGAATTTTCTTTACTGCTTAGTGGCCTTGAAACACACTAAACCGAAGTATCTTGCAACCATGCTCCTGCAGCAAATGTTACTTCAGCTCTCTTTGCTGATCTTAGACAGGTTTGGGACTGAATTGAGATGTGGAGGATCATCCTCTTGCCACCAAAAGAGGTTGGTTAAAACTGTGTCAGCTGAATTCAAGTTAGCCACACCTTACATCAAGTCCTTGTCCCTTTCGTCTCTCGCTTGCCATACATGGAACGCAGCTACCCTAACAGGCCGTTGTAACATCTCGATTTTCCAGATCTGTCGCCGGAGTCGTGGCCTGCCCCGCTCCTGAAGCCCAGCAAGGTTTGGATCGTGTATTCTGCTGACCACAAGCTCTACGTCGACGTCGTGATGAAGCTTGCTCAGTTCATG